>NC_137123.1:26224410-26301910 GCF_949319135.1 Squalius cephalus
TTCCGTTTCTGTTTCAGGAAACACGGAAGGGAGGGGGCGGGATGAGGAGGAGGGAGGGTTGAGCTAGCCTCCGTTTTGTTTGACAATACTTTGAACGTCAACAAGAAGTGACGTCACCCAACATTGCTTAGAGCACCTTTAATACACTATATTCACTATCAACCACTTCACATTTTATCAAAGCACAATGTTTACATGAACTAATAATCGTGTCCATGACCAATGCTGGGAAAATTAATAAACAATTAATGAACTGCTGTCAAAATTGAATGAGTCGATACATTTCTTTTGACAAATGTCTTAAACTGTAACTCTAATGGTAAAAGTTACGGCGGTTGCTGATTAAAAAGAGTATAAATTGCTCTGAATGAGTGCATAGAAATCTATTGGCAGCTGCAGCCTTGGTTATTTCATTTAGGCATAGTTGAATGTGTGTGAATGTGTTCATTTGTTCTTCTCCTTTATTTATGGAAGACTGTGTCACGAAGGCTCAGTGTGGTGTAGAAGACAGACGAAGATGAAGTATTCACAAAGTGGCTTTATTTAAAGAAAGATAACCATAACCAAACCAGACCATGCGTTAACGTCAACCGACAAACAGAACTGAAAACACAGGAACTAAATACTATATAAGGTTAATTATAAGGTTAATTAATGACACACAGCTGATAACAAGCAACTAATAATATTTTAATATTTAAGACAAATTTCAGATTATTTTCTGAACGGTCATACTGCAGGTACCTACGGTAGGTAATTCTTTATATTTTATCTAATCTATTCAAGGAAAAGGAAAAATGTTACTTATGATATTTGCACCAATTAGACTATTGCAATAAAACTACATAAAGTCAGAGATATCACTGCAACTATGGATTGTCAGTCTGATGGCTGTAATTATGCAAACTATCCTCTTTGAACAGAGACAGAACAGGCCACAACACCTCAAGCAAAGAGACAGAGAAAGAGAGAAACAGTTCATCTTTTATTCATTGCATCGTGCCAGCTAAGTCTCACACAGACGATGAGATTAAAAAAGACAACATGCTCTGTTTAAAACAGAAAAAAACAGCAACAGTGCACTTAAGCACACAGACAGTGATCCCATAGTTCAATCAGTGCCATTTCATAATTCAAACCTATTTATTTTGGAAAAAGGTATAGTATCTGATTCTGATAGTATCTGAAAACACAGGTAACAGCAACAGTACGTCAAACAGACCCAGCATTATATAGTAAAGTAGATCATTTCGAAAACAAAAAACCTTCCATGACTGCTTGTAGAAAATTAAGCACAAGTCCAGAGTTCAATGCTTTAGCATAAAACTTCTGTCTGATCTTTATCATCTTCCTCTTCCTCTCTCTGTCTCTCTCATCCATTGTTTTTGTGGAACCTGAAGCCAGTTCACCACTGCTGAATCTCCAGGGTGCTCAAAGTCCTGATGCAGTGGTCTTTTAAAGGGCTAGTAGTCAAATAAAAATGACTCTCGAATACACAACACAGGCTTCATTGGAAAACGGAGCATACCTGTGGCAACATTTTTGCAAAACGCAAAATACGTACCAATCACTGCAGTTTCTAACAGAAATGAACACTAGAGACATAACAGCAAACACTTAAATCGTTTTTACACGCAATTATGATTAGAGGGGGAGATTACGGATTAATGAAGACTTGTTTTCACGCGGCTCCTTGCACAATTATGACCTCAAAACACTTACCACAGTAAACAAATATATTTTGGAGTTTGCATCACTTACCCACTTCCATATGTCCGGTTTTACTGACGTAAGCTTGCTCGGTCGCTCAGCTGGTACAGAATTGTAGGCTACTTGTGATGCGGAGAGCTCTGGTAAGAATACCGTGATAGACAAGTAGCAACCTTGATAAAGAACTTATCATTATGGGGGATTTTAACATCAACTGGGAGGTCAAATCCTGTAAAAAAAAAGCTCAAACAAATCACTGACAGGTATGATCTAACACAAGTTGTACGTGGGCCAACAAGAATAACTAACTCTACCAAAGAAAAAAATCGATCTCATATTTACCAATAGACCTGAAAGAATTATAAAATCATTTAATATGTTGACAGGTTTATCAGACCATAATCTAATTCTTGTCACAAGAAAGCTTGCCAAAAAACGTTTTCATCCTTGCACTAGAGAAAAAAAAGAAACTATTTGTCACGGTGTGGGTTTTGTGTCTTGTTCTTGTCTGTCATGTGTTCCCCTGTCTTTTTATGTTTAGCTGTCTCCTGTTATGTTGATTAGTCTTCCCAGGTGTCTCTGATTAACCACGCCCCCTTGTTATCTTGTTTAGCTTGTCTGTCTGTGTATTTATACCTCTGTGTTTCAGTTGTGGTTTGTCGGTCATTGTAGCTGTTTCCTTGTTCTGGTCCTGAATTTCGTGTTCTGTTGTTTACCTGGATTTCCTGTTTGTTTTATTAAAATAACGCTTGCATATGGATTCTCTCTCTGCTTCATTCCTGCCTACATCGTAACAGAACGACCGACCAAAAATGAATCCAGCAGCTTTGGAGAGTCTCCAGCCAAGAAGGCGGCCACGCCTAATTCTGATTCCCAGGATGGCCGCCTTCACGCTTCCTGAGTCTCTTCGCGTCATGCCTGCAAAGCCTGAGTCTCTTTGCGTCATGCCTGCAAAGCTTAAGTCTCTTCGCGTCATGCCTGCAAAGCTTGAGTCTCTTTGCGTCATGCCTGCAAAGCTTGAGTCTCTTCGCGTCACGTCTGCCGATCCGGAGACCATTCACGTCACGTCTGCCGATCCAGAGACCGTTCATGTCGCTTCTGCCGATCCAGAGACCGTTTACGTCGCTTCTGCCGATCCAGAGACGGTTCACGTCGCTTCTGCCGATCCAGAGACGGTTCACGTCGCTTCTGCCGATCCAGAGACGGTTCACGTCGCTTCTGCCGATCCAGAGACGGTTCACGTCGCTTCTGCCGATCCAGAGACTGTTCACGTCAGTCCAGCCGAGCCTGCACTTCACGCCAGCCCAGAGTCTCCTTCGCCGCTGGTCCCGCCCAGCACACAGCCTTCACCGCTGGTCCCGCCCAGCACAGAGCTCTCACCGCTGGTCCCGCCCAGCACAGAGCTCTCACCGCTGCCCAGCACAGAGCTCTCACCGCTGCCCAACACAGAGCCCTCATCGCTGCCCAGCTCAAAGCCTTCTTTGCCGCTGGTCCTGCCCAGATCAAAGCCCTCTTCGCCGCTGGTCCTACCCAGCTCAAGGCCCTCTTCATCGCTGGTCCAGGACTCTTTACCGGGGAGCCTCCCCAAGAAGATTTTGGGGGGGGGCAATACACCTCCGGACCAGCTCGATCCGCCAGGACCGCCAGAGGGGTGGTCTCCTGTTCCGCCCTGGACGTCCGAGGGTCCTTCAGCTCCGCCGTGGCCGCCCGAAGGGTCTTCTCCGCCGTGGCCGCCCGAAGGGTCTTCTCCGCCGTGGCCGCCCGAAGGGTCGTCTCCGCCATGGCCGCCAGAAGGGTCGTCTCCGCTGTGGCCTTCTCCTCAGCCAGCACCGCCATGGTCTCCTGCTCAGCCTCCACCGCCGTGGTCTCCTGCACAGCCTGCTCCGCCCTGGTCCCCTGCACAGCCTGATCCGCCCTGGCCTTCCATCCTGCCACAGTCTCCAGGTCCTCTGCCGCCCCAGGGGCCTGGCCCTCCATCCCGCCCCCAGGTCCGCCTCCGCTCCACCACCCTCCTGAACTATTGTTTTTTGTTTTGATGGGCGTCGGGAGCCGCCCATAGAGGGGGGGCTATGTCACGGTGTGGGTTTTGTGTCTTGTTCTTGTCTGTCATGTGTTCCCCTGTCTTTTTATGTTTAGCTGTCTCCTGTTATGTTGATTAGTCTTCCCAGGTGTCTCTGATTAACCACGCCCCCTTGTTATCTTGTTTAGCTTGTCTGTCTGTGTATTTATACCTCTGTGTTTCAGTTGTGGTTTGTCGGTCGTTGTAGCTGTTTCCTTGTTCTGGTCCTGAGTTCCGTGTTCTGTTGTTTACCTGGATTTCCTGTTTGTTTTATTAAAATAACGCTTGCTTATGGATTCTCTCTCTGCTTCATTCCTGCCTACATCATAACACTATTACAGTTCCTAAAAATAATTATCAAAACTTTGTAGCTGCAGCTAACCAAATTCAATGGGATGACATTTTATCTTTAGTTGATTGCGAAAAAAACAGCCAAATATTTCTAAAAACACTTGAGAGAACTATTAAAGAATTCTCACAAAAAATCAAGTACAAACAACACAAAAACACTGTACCCTGGATAAATCCAGACATCATAAAAATCATGAAAGAATGAGATCAAGCCCTAAAACTAGCAAATAAAACTAAATCAAGTCATGACAGAGGACGTTTCACCATGTTGAGAAATAAAGTTGTAAGACCATTAAGAAAAGCAAAGGCAGATTTCTTTCTCACTATAATTGAAAAATCCAATGGAAATACTAAAACAATATGGAATCAGCTAAGAAAAATGATGGGTGATCGTCCCAAAGAAAAAAACACTCCAGTAATTAAAATAAATGAAAAACCGACAAACAATCTTCCGGTTATAGCAGAAGCATTAAATCACTATTTTATTGATTCTGTGGCTAACATAGCAAACTGTTTTACACCAGAGAACATATACACTCCATCAATAGACAAAAGTCAATTAGTTTTTAGTTTAATTAACATCACAGAATCAGAGGTATCACAGACCATTAAATCACTCAGACCATCAAAATGTAAAGATATTTTTGATATGGATACGGACCGGTAATGCTCAAGGCACAAAGTACATCAATCACATCCCCCATCACCAAAATAATCAACATGTCTATTTCACAAAATATCTTCCCAAGCATGTGGAAACCAGCTGTTGTTGCTCCAATTTTCAAAAGTGGAGATCCTCATACCATGTCAAACTACAGACCCATCAGTATATTTCCTACAGTGTCTAAGATTGCAGAGAAACTAATAGCAAAATAAATTATTAACCATCTAAATTCCACACCCTTTGCCCTCCACCCTATGCAGTTTGGCTTCAGAGCCAATTACTCCACCGAGACTGCGACTTGCTTCTTTACTGAAAATATCAGGGCTCTGTTGGACCGAGGTGGGGTCGTTGGCGCGGTGTTCCTGGATCTCAGGAAAGCTTTTGACACTGTTAATTATACAATTTTGCTGGCAAAACTATGCAGTTTTAACTTTTCCTCGGATGCGCTTAAATGGATTGAGTCTTACCTCACTGACCGTCTCCAACATGTCAGAGTCCAGTCTTTTAAATCAGCCGCTCTTAGTCTGTCCACCGGTCTTCCTCAAGGATCTATTTTAGGGCCTTTATTGTTTTCACTTTTTATAAATGACCTTCCGTCCGTCTGTCCTGATGTCTCTTAGATGTATGCTGATGACACTGTAGTTTATGGTCATGGTAAGAATATCTCTCAGGTGGCTGAGAAGCTCACTAAATCCATGGATAACATTACAGCTTGGTTGAAACAATCCTGCCTGCAGCTGAATACATCAAAAACAGTGGCAATGTTTTTCACAAAGTCCCACAAAAACTATAGTGTTGAGCCAGATATTTTCGTTTCTGGGGAAAGGCTGCAGATCGTGTCAGAATACAAATATCTGGGGGTTTTGATTGATTCAAAGTTGTCGTTTACATCGCATGTAAAAAGGGTCTGTAATCGCATCAAATTTAACCTCATGAATTTTAGACACATTCGCCATCAAATGTCCACACAGGCAGCAAAAATGTATGCACTCTATGATCTTATCACATATCACTTACTGTCTACCCATCTGGTCACAATCTGGTGTTACATCTCTGAAACCTCTGCAGTCACTTTACAAACGATCTGTTAAATTCTGGATAAGAAACCAATTATTTCTCATCATTGTCCAATATTACAAAAACATAGATTACTCAGCTGGGAAAACATGAAAAACATACTCAAATCTATGTCTTCTATACAAAATTATTCATGGCTTATCATCCCCTCCACTCCACCAGTTTGTTAACATCCGTACAGCTGATCACAGCAGAACCAGAGGTGCAGCAAGGGGAGATTGTGTCATTCCCTTTAGAAAAAGTGTATTTGGTCATACTTCTTTTTCTGTTCGAGCTGCTACTGAATGGAACCGTATTCCCTTAATCATCAGAAATCTAAACACATATTGTACATTTAAGAACCATTTAAAGAAATGGCTTCTTGAATTTCAGATCTGTCAACATTAACACATTTCTAGACCTGCTCTATCCACTGCTGGCTTCTTGCCTTGTGTGTGTGTGTATATGTCATGTTTTTGTCAGATGTTTGTTTGATTGTTGGTTTGCTGTATTTCGACTGTATTTTTTTTAACATAATAGGATTTTTTACTAAATGTATTGTACAATTTTTTTTATTGTTATATGTAATTTTACTCTCTTTTAGGGTGACTTTTAACATCTGTCCGGGGACTGCAGATGAAAAATAGCCTTCTGGCTAACTCTGGCATATTGGCAGAAATGTTTATTAATATGCACTGTCCCTGTAATAATAAAAAAAAAGAAAAGAAAAAAAAGTGACGATAAAAAAACTCAAAAACAAGCTAAAATGCCATGGTTACGATTGCGTTTTTATTCCATATTTGCTTTTGTTAACACAATTGGGTAGGTTTAGGGTTTTGTGTAGGCCTAGGTGTACGTCATTTTAAAATGGAGCATTTTTTTAGTGTCACTCACTGGACATTTCAATTCAGAACTGCGGTGATAGGTAGGCTACAAACTTCAACGTAATAATACGTTGCCATAGCCTATTCACGTTCATCTGTTCCGGAAAAAAACTAAACACGCTTTTAGGCCCACTCACTGGACAGTGGACATTCACTTTGGAACTGTCGCGAAACGTGCACATCGCAACGTATTCACACCTTTATCAACATTTTAACAAGACAACCCTCATCCCAGAAGGTAGGCCTATAACTTAGTGTTGAGCATTACGACAATAATCTTCATGATCACGTCCTCTTCCTTAATCACCACTGCCAGGCTTGACACATTCTATAGGTGCTGATTCGAGGGCAAAACAGGGAGGATGTAAAATTGCTCAATTTCAGCCCAACAGGAACGGGAGGGTTGTTGAAATGATCAATAAGTGACAGGCTAAGGGCTTTGGCCCTGGAAATGGCTTAAGTAGCCTACCTAAGAAGTGAGAGAATGAAATAGGAAAGAAGGAAAGGAGAGTCGTTTAAGAACGAGAGTTCTTAGAGAAAAGTAACCCAACAACTCTCCAAGGTGCAGTTTAGGTCTTCCAATCAAATGTTGACATCTTTTCTGACATACATGTCATTTAAATGTGGATACAAATAAAGCCGTAAGATATTCTTCTGCCCAGACCAAAACATTAATCCTGACTGATGCGCATGTTCACATATACAATATATTAGATCACACTGCCTGTCTGTAAATAGCCAGAAATTATTCATAGGCATGATCACACTTTCTTGAATTTTATATATAAAAGTAAACAGGAACAAGAATATTATATATACATACATACATGTATATATATATATTATATATATATTCTTTTTTATGTTTAATATTTATTCATATACATTGATGCATGTGTATACTATACATCTATACACATGTATGCATATATGAATAAATCTTATAAACATGGTCACACACAGAGAGAGAATTTATCAGCATGCAACTAACCTCATATGTAGTCCTCTGTCACCAAGGTGTAGGAGAGAGTGAAGTAGAGAATTGAGTTCTTGAGAGAGAGTGAGACAAACCGAGAGAAGGTGAAATGTTGTTTGATCATGAATAATTCAGTTTCTCGAAAGCAACATTCAAAAACTTAAGCAAAATTATATGTTGTTCATTGACCAAGCAAAATATCTAAACAGAGATAAAAACTGATAACAAAATATTAATAATAATATTAATAATAATAAAATCTGAAAAAGGCCACATAAAGGAGAACATTCAAAAATTGTAAAGAGTATTTACTCATGCCATTCCAAGCCCATATTGCTGTAAAACACTATTCTGAATAATCAGTGCTCTTTTCCATAAAACAACGACTGACAAAAACTAAAAAAGTACCTCATATTGTACATTTTGTAAAATATCCTCCACAGATTTTTGTTTACAAAATGCATCAATCATGAAATCAAGTGCACAAAAACATCTTTCAGATAAACCACTTTGTGATCCACACAAAGATCCCTTGTGTGGACAAAATACATCTAATTCAAACCCTGAGCATTTTGTGGGCGAAATGAATTGTCGTGCAATGAAAGATGCTATGACTGGTGCTTTCTTTTATTCATAAATAATTGAATAGTACATTCACCCTTGTTGTGTGTTCACCCCCCAAAGCCGTTTTATCTTTGGCGTCAGAACCCGTAAGCAATAATGAATAATTGTGGTCCATCACGAATGTGCAAAACAAACAACTGTGGATTGCTAAATGGTACCAGAGAACGTCGACTTTGACGCTACAACTACTGCTTCTGAATTATTAAGTAAGTGCAACTGTGTTTCTATGGTTTCTACCAGTAGATATTTATACCTAGAAACCACATTCGGCCACTCCAGACACGTTGGCTCTCCCGCCATCTTGGAACGGACTGCGTGTCTTTACATAGCCTATAAGAATCAATAATGCCACAACATTGCTTCTTTTTGTGAAACCGCCGAGATTTAAATGTCATAAGAAATGGGTCAACCTTTCACAAGTGAGAATGTGTTGGTTTGTGTTTTTATATGTTACCTGCCTCAAGTCTGGGAAGCTTGAGTGGGTAAGTTGAATGTACGCTGTAAAACAGGAGTACTGGCTGCAGTCTTCGACAATATTTAATTGACTCTGACTCGCCCGGTGCATTACCTTGAAACAATAGCGTTCAGCGCCCTCTACAGGCAGCAAGCATAAACGGCAACAAAGCATTCTTTTCTACACAATGAACTGATGAATGAAAATTAAAATGATGAATTTACACCAATTTATATCAGGAAAAAATATGTTTTTAACGCACAAATGCCATTCAACATTTTAAGGGGTGTCTTTTTTTCCTCTACACATATACACATGCATTTTTAAGCACTTTTATGTCATTTTCATGTTGTGTTAGCTAACGCCTTTGTCTTCTTGTATTGTGTTAGTTTAGCAAAATCCTCTGCTGAAGTCTATTGCAGATATAGATATTCATACATGTGTCTAACTACGCTTGCAGATGCACAGTCTTGCTCTCTAGTGTTCATGGGCCAGTGTTTTGACCGTTTCAATATGGCGGACGCCGGACGGCGGCTTACGTCATGTGTAGTCGCCCATAGAAACAGCCACTAATGAGGAATCTATGTTGATATATCTATGGTTATAAGGACAGCTGAGGGTAGAGGGGATATGATGCCATTGACAGGCAATGCAATGTGTCTACTCTTTTACTCTATCCGATTATTTTTAAGTGTGAACTTGTGAAATTCATTCAGTTCCCAAAATGAGTCAGGTTACATTTGGTGCCCTATATTCCTCTAATAGAAAATCTCACAGAGATAGCGAGAGAAGGAGCAATGGAAGATATAGGCTAATGTTTGATATTTAAACTTAAAAAATCTAGATGATTTCCTCTTGCGCTCACCAACCAAACCAATCCACCCGAAATTTTAAATAAATGTGGATGATGATTAAATTATGTTTAAATTCACATAGGTGTTGCATTTACTTAAAGTGATTTAGTGATTGATGATTGGTTTATCAGCTGTGACAGAGAGTTTTCTACGTCTTGTGCAGTTGGCAGTAAAGATAAGCCTTATCACGTTGTGCAACATGCTAATCCTTTTCCACACTGATGATCTGTCTGTCTTCCTCTGTCCTCACAGACAATCTCACTGAAAAACAGCACTTTGGGCCGCTTTCAGATATGGTGAAATAGTGTTCGTCTTGATGTCCTGGCATTCACTAACACAATTGTGAGAAATGTTTGTAAGCCATTATCTGAACCCTTACCATTGCCTACATTTTTGCAAGAATGGCTTCGAAAAGAATCTAATCTTAATCCTTAAAGACTTATTTAAGAGAAGAGAGTGAATGATGTGAACACTATGGGAACAGTTTAATCATTACAATTTCCAAAAAACACACATTTGTGGCAAAGCATGATAACAAATCCCATAATATCAGTGCACACTGTTTACAGTCAACACAATATACCAAAAGAATTTCAATTCAACGGCTGTGCAGGCAATTACGGCAGATGGAAAGTAATAAGATGCCAAAATAACAAGACGGTAGTTATTGACTAGAGTGGGAGTCCTTACAATGGGAATCCTCATACAAGTCATCACACCAATGCCGACAGGGAATAAACCGGAAAACAAAGCCATGATTGTGATACATCTGCAGTAAATGAAAAATGTAAATTCACAGCAACTTGTTTGATTACGCTGGTAATTGTTTTGCGACATGGCTCATAAAACACTTAATTTATGATGAATGCTTCATGTCCTCTCTTTCAAAACCATTTTGATTTCTCTGTATTGTGCAAAGCGAAAATAAAAACCCCTTACTACACAAACAATGTTAGACATTCTAGAACACTTAAAAATAAAGGTTCTTTTTTTTTGGCATCTAGTTCCATGAAGAATCTTTAACATCCATGGAAGCTTTCCATTTCACAATAGTGGTTCTTTATAGTGGAAATGGGTTCTTCAGATTAAGAAAAGAAAAAAGGTTGAAAGGTTGTTTTGCAAACTCAAAAACCCACTTTTGGACCATTATATTTAGAGTGAACTCAAGACGGACCCATAAAATTTGGGTTTGTCCTCCTTAAAGGCATTAATAGTTCATACTGAGGAAAGATGCATCTATGACCCTGGAGGAGATGCATTTCTTCTCCTGACTTTAGAAATTGAGCATCATTCGGACAGAATGACTTCCTGTTTTTCAGGTCTGTTGGCCTGAGGCGTAGTGGTGTCAGCTATATAGAGAGAAAAAGTCTGTGTGTGTGTGTGTGTGTGTGTGTGTGTGTGTGTGTGTGTGTGTGCGTGTGTGTGTGTGTGTGGTAGCTTGGCAGCTTGTCAAGGTACTCACACTCTGCTGGCTCTCAGGTAAGTCAGTGTCACACAGAGTGAGTGGGTCAGCATAACATGGTGAGAAATGCTGTGTGAGCTCGCCCCGAGACACTCCGAATCACCATGGCAACTTCTGAATTTCATCAAGATAATAAAAAAGAAAATATCCCAATATGGCAGCTCCAGTGTCATTAACTACAACAATAAATGTCCAAGTGCAGCTTTAAAGCCATGTCGAGGTTAGGTTTGGTGAGCTCAGTGGTGAGGCAGTAAAACAAGATGGTACCTATGAGTCTGCGGTCTGGCACTGAACTTATAAAACCTGCCATATCTTCATAGCTCACATTGACGCCTCATTCGGCTATTGCTGCTACCTGCTGGGACGCGCTGACATGACTACAGCAAGAACAGAAGGCACAGATGGGAACTTTGTGTGTGTGTGTGTGCTTTTTTGTGACTGCGTCCATGTGAGTTTGATAGAGAGTTCTATGTGGCTTGTGTGTGTTTTGTATAGAGTGTTGCCGTGTCAACTCTCAGCACTGACACTGTTAAAGGACAGATTCTGAAAAAAGAGGAGGGGTTTGCCCTTGAACGACTGTTTCAAATATGTGGCGTGTTTTTGCCTGCGCACACAAGCTATATATTCAGATACATACAGTACAGTACAGTAGTGTGTATATATATATATATATATATATATATATATATATATATATATATATATATATATATATATATATATATATATATATATATATATGAAGAGTTCAGATGCAAAAGCCTCTAAATGCCATCTGAAATTTTCTCATAGAATGATAATTTTTATCAAGCTTGTATATTTAAGTTCAGTAATTTCACTTAAATGGCAATTAATAGGTAATCTTCATTGCCATTTAAGTGAAATTATTGAATTTAAATTTATGAGCTTGATAAAAATTATCATTCTATAAGAAAATTTCAGATGGCATTTAGAGGCTTTTGCATCTGAACTCTTCATGTATATATATTAGGGCTGTCAAACGATTAATCGCGATTAATCGCATCCAAAATAAAAGTTTGTTTTTACATAATATTTGTGCGTGTACGGTGTATAATTATTTTCTATATATAAATACACACACATGCATGTATATATTTAAGAAATATTTGCATGTATATACTGTGTATATATATTTATATTATATATAATTTATATATAAATAACACATTTTTCTTAAATATATATGCATGTGTGTGTATTTATATATAGAAAATAATTATACTCCGTACACACACATATATTATGTAAACACAAACTTTTATTTTGGATGCGATTAATCGCGATTAATCGTTTGACAGCCCTAATATATACATATATATATTATTTCACATAAAAATAAGCCTATACATATATATATATATATATATTCTTTCACATAAAAATAAGCCTATACATATATATATATATATATATATATATATATATATATATTCTTTCACATAAAAATAAGCCTATACATATATAGCCAGTGATTAGTAAGCATTTTTTATATATGAAAAAAGAACAAGTTTGATATAATACTGAATTCATTTATTCTCCAAACCACTTGTCCTCTGTTTCAAATGACATGAAGATGGCTGGATTAAAGTGCATGGAAAGTGCAACTCGATTGGATGGTGTTATTTCTGGACGCTTTTTAAAAAGTATATATATATTTACCGTGCATATATATATATATATATATATATATATATATATATATATATATATATATATATATATATATATTAAAATGTACCTTGCGAAAGTATTCATACCCTTTTATTTCAACATATCATACACAATATCTGAGGGAGCATGGGTATTTATCCGAGAAAACAGCAGGAAGCCTAATGCTTTCTTACTACTTACATCTCAGTATTCCATGTGCATCACTGCACCATGAGCTCACAGCCCTAGGGAAAGTAAGCCAACCAAAGCTATGGTAAATGGGACTTAAGCTGGTGCTTTGGTCTTGAAGTGATTTTTCTTTTTTTTCCCATTGGGAAAGATTTACGTGACAGTTCACTGAACTATATACGAAGAGTTTTAGAGGAGTTTTTAATTAGTTTATTTGTCCAGTGTGCAATTTAAAGAGTTGTGCTCTAGGTTAATTTCGCATCAGTGCTTTAAAACACATTTTCATCCCACTGCTTAATTGATTAAAGATTGATTTCTTCCTACCTATACCTCATCAAATCGATCATTAGTAGGCCTGCTAGCTATGGAACTTACAGGACGAAATCCATTCAAAATAAACATCACTACACTATTAAACAAATTATGTTTTGATTTGAGGATCACAGGATCATAAAGCAATATTCCTTGAAATACCTTCATCTGTACTCTTCGATAGCAGTCTTAATTAGTGAAGGAATTTAGTTGTTCGCTTTCATTGGAGCGACATCAAACCTTGGGTCCACTTTCTGCGCTGCACTTCAAGGGCACGAAAATGTTGTATGGAACTTGTGCGTAAGCACATAACAAAGAGACATGTCCTCAGCATTGTATTGTGCCCTGGTTTGTCTGTGATTTAAGAAAGATGGCTGGCAAAGACGACTGACATCTAATAGAAACAAGATGAAAAATTATTCTTTTTTTTTAATTGTTAAAGCTCATTTGTTCATTTTGATGAATGATTATAGAGACAAAATACTTAAATACATTTGAAAGTATTACTGTCAGCCTCTGATCTCACTGATCAGAGAGAATATGAGAGAAAAGAAGAGGCTGTGATGAATTTAGAGAGAGAGAGAGAGAGAGAGAGAGAGAGAGAGAGAGAGAGAGAGAGAGAGAGAGAGAGAGAGAGAGAGAGAGAGAGAGAGAGAGAGAGAGAGAGAGAGAGAGAGAGTCTCTAAGCTGAAAAAGAAACTGAGTTGCATTTAGATACTTCTAAGATATTGTTCCTCCAGACTTTTATTAATACAGTTCTAGCAAGTTAATGTACCGATAAACTCAACAGACACACATACAGAGAGGCACAACTTTACAATGACACACACACATTTCCATTAGTTGTACTTTTCCCTCAAAATACAGTGAAGGGCTGTTGGCACTGAATATGCCAGAATATGAGATGCTTTAGTTTAGTGTAATAATTCTTATTGGATGGAGCATTGCAGGAGTCTGCTCTGTGTGCAGTCCCTGCAGTCATGAACTCAAGCACAAAAGGTGCTCTGGAGATTGAACTTTATGAACTTTGGAAAGTTTGCAGTTGGAACAAGAAATGATTGGCAATGCAGTAGACTTCATTTTATCTTGCTATTCTTGTATATATATACATTTGATATATATAGATATATATAATAAGGTCAGTCTAAATGTCCAGTATAATGCACTGAAAGTTATTTAGTTCACCAAAAATTATAATTACTGAATTTTGCAATTTAATAAGTAGAAATTTAGTAGTAGTAAATTATTAGTTAATTTTTATTAATTCAGTGTCACAATTAAGTTGACACTGAAGCTTGATGAATCTCTAGATATATCTGATCAATTATGATAAAATGTTTTATTTGATAGCAAATTTGGGAGTCACATTAATTTACAAAAAATAAATAAATCCTGAGATAACGTATACCAATAACTACTACATTAACAGTAAACCTACCATAGAAAGCACACACAAACTCATACTTGTGTATTTATTTGTGGGGAATCTCGATAGGCATCTTTTTTTTTTTGTACTGTACAAACTGTATATCCTATCCCCTTACACTAACCCTATAAGCCTGCCATCACAGAAAACTTTCTGCATTTTCACATTTTCAAAAAACATCATTTAGTATTATTCATAAGCTGTTTTCCTCATGGGACAAAACAAGTCCCCACAATATCAAACATTTCTGGTATTGCCATCCTTGTGGGGACATTTGGACTCTACAATGTTGGGTTTACCAGGCTCCCCTGTCACTGTATTAAGGCCTCAAGTACAGGACTGACAACCGTATTCTGCAGCTGTGTGAAAGTGGCCTCTATTCTCTGAAAAAAAAAACGAGCTTGACTGTGATCCTAAAAAGCCTCATATTTCTAACAGCATGACAGTTACAGTAATGCTACACAGTATTTGATATATTGGCTGAGATATCTGTACAATAAAAGATAGTAGTAAATATTACAGAGGTTTTTGGTATACATTTGGAATTTATGCCATCATAAATAAAATACATTATGACATTTAAAGAGGACAGTCATACAGAATTATGGATAATGGTCAAGGGGAATGCACCTATGTATCATCACACCCCTGAATGGTTAAAATGACGTTTAAAGGTTTGGCCACTGGAGCGGTCGTTAATCATCGGCGAGCACACTAGCCCTAATAAATGGCAACAATCCAATGTAACAACCAGAGGCTTACATCCATACACTTGTTTAGCCTTTTCCCCCTGATGTGAACTTTTGAACTTTCCTACAGTCTTCTGTTTAAGACCAGATGCTGTCAGACTTCAATTATTATTCACTCTCATTCATTTGGGCTGTTGTTTCATTAACAAATTGCCTTTGTTTGTTTTTCTGTTTCTTTTCCTCCCCCCATGTTTGACCTCAGGCCCTAAGTAGTCATCAGTCAAACTGAAAAATTAAATGGCTTTTGTAGCCTCCAGGAACTAGTGCTTAGGCAAACTTCTGCAACATTTCAAAAGCACAAATGTCATGTAACAAATGCATATGACAACAAAGACAATGATAAATGGCAACACAGTCCTTCAAAGAAGAGCTATGAGTTTGTAGTTTAAGGGGTTGTTAAACAGTAAATGATAAAAACAAAAAACACTTTCTTGGCCTTGTTAAAATTCACAGAAGACTTTGTGATTAATGTGTGGGGTTGGGAAGTGAGAGAGTGCTATTTCACATTGCCATTATGTTGGTTGAGCAAACATTGGTCCACAACATCTTTTATTTCAAGCATGCGGGTACCCAAAGACCCAAAGAGGTGCAGCTGTCACATGGCAAATTTCTAATTTGTTTATTAAATAAAACAAAACAGTAGGCTATAATCCAACACTGAAAGTAATCCAAACAAAAGAAAGGCAAAGAAACAGTGTGCACTTAAACAAAACCAACCCCAGACAATGAATGAATGAAACTAAGGGCATTATATTCACTGGGACTAATACACAAATGAGGAACAGGTGTGTGTAATCAATGCAATGATGAGAAATCATGACTGTGGGCAAAAACAGAAAGGAAACACAGAAAATGATGATAGCAATCTAAAACTTGAAACTATATACAAAACTATAACTATACACAAACTACAAACTAAATACAGCAGAACGTGAAAATATGTTAAAATATTTTTACAGTGTTGGCTTTAGAGTATTGTTCAACCAATAGCAGTGACCATCATCTTTGTGAAACCTGCATAGAAATTACACACTTCACACTCCTGCAAGAAACTCCTTACTTAGCAGGCTTTCTTAATTTTGTCTGAACCAGGGCCAATAACAATCTTTCAATGTCAGTAAAGTGAAGAGGACATTCACAGAATCTGAAATGAGGCAATAGATTAAATATTGATGCCCATGCATCCTATTCAAAATACCTTGCTTTTTCTGAGACTTTTTAATCTTGTAAAGCCTGACATATGATATAAGAGTCAGATAAATCTCTATTTTTGTTCAAATCAAACACTATATATTAGCAATATCACAGCAGTGGGATATGGCGATATATCAGCACGCTGTGATTCGGCTGTAGGATATCAAAGCGTGCTGATCTACAGCTACATCGCACGGCTACTCGCGTGATATTGCGTTTGTTGTATACAGTTTGATGGCACAAGTGTGTAAATAAATAAGAAACAACACGGGAGTGCCTTTAAAATCCTCTTTTGAGCAGAACTATAGTTACTTATATAGGTTACTACTTATTTATTACTAATAATACTAAAACTAATACTTATAATACTAATTACTAAGTTATTACTTATAGTTACTTATACTTAATTCTGTCACGGATTCAAATCTCAAGTTGACAGTTTAACAGTTGAGTCCAAGCCTCCGTTACTAATTCTAAAACGTCACTTTAGAACAAGTAAAGAAGGAACGGTAAGTCGCTTCGCTGAAGCTTATTGTAGTAGAGTACAGTATTATGGTATTATGAGAAAGAGAGATCGACTAAACGAGTGTATTACCTGCATCTGATATAGCATTCATTCTTCAAGTCGATGTCCATAATATTATAGCTATTATAAAAAATAAGTTTGAATGTCCGCTGAGGACAGCGCTAATACAATTTCCTTGTACTGATAAAGACAGTCTTTGCAGATATCTAATGGTGTAATAATGTAACTTTTTCTGAAGTCCATGCCACGTTCACTAACAGACCATTTCTCAATACCAAATACGGCATATTATTTATATAAAATAATATATAATAATTATATAAAAATGTATTGAACAACAATATTTAAATTAACAACAATAGCCATTATAAAAGACAATAGGAAATAAACACAAGCAAACAATTCAGTCAAACGTACAAAAGCAGCACTAGGCTATAAATGACTTAAGTTAAATATAGCCTAAATATAAAGTTATGAAACTTAATTTCCCCCTCAAACAAATTTGATTTGCTCTGGAACATGTAATAGATTAATAAGACCAAAAATTACCCGTTTGATATATCCGAAATTAATTAAATCTCATGTTTAACCACTATCTACATAAGAGCCAGCGGCAAATTCCCGAACGACTGGCCCAGATAAAGCTGTTCTCTGCAGGTATTGAGCCTGAACAGCCGCTGACGGCCTAGAGCTCAATCTCCGAAAACTTCTAAACAAATTGTAAAAAAAGCCCGATGTTTATAAATGAGTCACATATTTGAGGTCTAAATAACTACATTCTCTCCTAAAAAACTACATTCAGTGACACAACAACAATAGTATTTGTAACAAAAAAATGGTGAATTCGCTCGACCGCCATGACAGTAGCCGCAAGCTGAGTGATACAAACGGTGAAACAGTTAGAGTGCTGATACTGGGGGAATACTGGAATACTGGGAAAAGACTCTCAGCCAATCAGATATATACATATTTGCATATGTGTCTTATGGCTTTTAGGCTTTTATGGGT
This sequence comes from Squalius cephalus, assembly GCF_949319135.1. Classification (NCBI taxonomy): domain Eukaryota; kingdom Metazoa; phylum Chordata; class Actinopteri; order Cypriniformes; family Leuciscidae; genus Squalius; species Squalius cephalus. The sequence goes on from NC_137123.1 coordinate 26,242,580, forward strand.
CATGTATGATATAGGAGAATATGAAGCTTACACTCGAGTAAGACAAAAACATCTTCATTTTATTCAGAGGTCCAAAATGAACAAAATGTGCAATTTGTCACTGATGATGTTTTTATGTGGCCAAAATGTAATATGAAATTATGTTACCTTGTAATATAAATCAATGAGATAGCTATAACACCTGAAGGTGGACATTTTCTAAAAGGCTTATTTGCTAATTGAGCAACTATCAGAAGGCAGAATGCATTTAGTACAGCATGTTTTTCAGCAAAGGTTTGATAATGTTGGTAATTCAGAGGCCTTAGAAATTCATGTACCAAATATGATATTGTATGATTTAGACTGGGTTAACTACGCAATGAAATGATAGTCTATACAATTAGCACAACACTCTTTCTAAAATACCAACATTTTGACCTTTTGATCAGATTTTTTTTTCTTCATCATAACAGTTGCCAGATTATGATCCACTGCAAGTAGTTCATCTAAGATATGTGTAAATGATAACTGACAAGAAAAGAAGAATCTCTGGTATATTCCTGTTTGCATGAAGTAAATACTCATCAACCCCCACGTAAGTGAAACTTCTGACAAATAAATCAGATTATTAACTCTGATTATTTGCACAGTTTGTCCTTATGTGTCCTGTTTGTCCAACTGTGAGATTAGGTCTCATGAAGAACTTCTTATTTGCAGTATTTTTACTTGCATTTCATCTCTTATGCCTTCACACATGTCAGCAAATGCATTTTATCACTTTGCCTCATTTGCATATGTTTTCTCTGCATCAGTTATCTCAACCGCATTTTAACCTACAAATGTAGATTGAAAAATCCTCTTAGTAATTAACTGAATAGTTATTAACTGAGTTTGAGGGAGATAAAGAGAGAAGAAGCTCTGGGCTGATGTACAACACCCAATTCATACCACTTTAACAGACGCTGGTTAGACAACGTGGTCACCCGGAAAATTTATAGAGCACCAGGTTGCCATGATGCATTTTTATTAAAAAATCTCTGAGGATATAGGCGTGAAAGAAGAAAATTGACTAGCACATGCTATTGATGGATTGTGATGGCGAGCTTCAGCACTGCTTTTTCATCACAAAGTAATTTCTGCTTGTTGGACCTTTGGGATTTACAGTATAGCCTGGTCATATCTGGTGAATTCTGTTCACAAAAAAATAGTAAATCTGGATATTTATTCCTTTATTCTTATAGTTACACCTGAACAATTTCTCTATGTTACACAGTAGTGCTTAAGAACTCAATGTGACCCCGTTATGAAAGATAAAATGTGACTTTAAGATAAAATGTTACTTCTGCTCTCTTGTAAAATGTCAGTGGTTAATTGATTATTCTTTAGTGTAACCCTCAGTTGAACTTCATTTGTCGCCAGACTGATTCTGGGGCTGAATTTATGTGTTCAATTTATGGGCTTTGGAATGGAGTGTGAATGGTGGATTACATCAGTTGGTTGCTATCAAATATTTATCAAGAAAAAACAGTCACTCATGCATGAACTGGTAAGTAAATCGATCCATCTATTACAATTCACAGTTTTCAGAACAAATTTCTGTGCTAAACAGTAAGCAATACTGCTTTATCAGAGCACTGGGCCAAATTTGCAAATACAAAGTGAACACGGAAATATATATATATATATATATACTGTATATATATATATATATATATATATATATATATATATATATATATATATATAACGTAGACAATCATTCAGAACAATGGAATGAGAACATTAATTCTACGTAAATGGCAAATCTAAAACATGTTAAAAGTTAAACCAAAGGCATTTTTACACCCACTGAGGTACTTGAAAAATTAAAAATAAAAACACAGTATAAAACAAAATAAACCTCATTAACTGTTATTCACCAAACCCTCCAGGTCTTTTTGCAGCTCATATGGGTTATAACATCCCACTCATCACCCTGAGACATTACAGATATAATACAGATATTACTGTAATACAAGCTATAATCTGGGTCCATGTGGGCCAACTGTCCTACTGCCCTTTCTTTCACTCACACAAATCTTCTCATCTCTCAGAGCAGCTATGCTTCAAAGGCAAGCATGCTGCCTACTGTATCCTCCAGAGTATGTGCTGGAATATGAAAATATAAAAGAAGTGAGGGAGAGGGGAAAGAAGGAGTGAGGGAAAGAAAGTAATAATGCAAATGAGGTAGTGCTGTAGTACTGTGACGCACAAAACATGATGTAAACTAAAAGAAACAACAATTTATATACACTATATGGACAAAAATATTGGTGTTTCAATCATTGCCACGTGTATAAAATCAAGCACCTAGCCATGCAGTCTGCATTATCAAACATTTGCGGAAAAAAAATGGTCGTTCTGAAGAGCTCATTGAATTCAAGCATGGTACTGTGATAGGATGCCACCTTTGCAATAAGTCAGTTCATGAAATGTTATCCCTGCTAGATATTCTACTGCAAACTGTAAGTGGGATTATTGGGAACTGGAAGCATTTAGAAACACCATAGCTGAAGAGTTCCAAACTTCCACTGGCATTAATATCAGCAAAAAATCCACACTCCCTCCACCCGATCAGCTCTCAACATTAGATACTAACAGTGCGACTGATACTCTTTTCTCCACTTTAACATCCTGCTTGGACAACTTCTGCCCCCTTTCCTCCAGGACTTCCTCCCTGGTTATCTGATGTTCTCCGCGAACATCGTTCTAAACTCAGGGGTGCAGAGAGGGAGTGGCACAAATCAAAAGATCCTATGACCTTGGTCTTAATCAATGTCTCCTCTCTTCCTTCTCTGCTAATATCTCTACTGCTAAAATGACTTACTATAACAACAAAATTAACAATTCTTCTGACTCTCGCATGCTTTTCAAAACCTTCTCCTCGCTTCTCAACCCTTCTCCTCCTCCTCCTCCTCCTCCATCAACCCTAACAGCGGAAGATTTTGCCACATTCTTCAAAAATAAAACAACCACCATCAGCAGCCAATTTACCAAACCACAAACTGACAAACACATCTTACCAGCTAACACACACATTCTCCCCTCCTTCTCTCTGCTTTCAGAGGCAGAAGTCTCCAAACTCCTCCTTTCCAATCGCCCTACGGCCTGTCCGCTTGATCCTATTCCCACTAATCTACTTCAAACCATTTCTTCCTCAGTTGTGCCCGCATGGGGTACTTTTCCCACAACATTTAAGCAGGCTCAGGTAACCCCACTGCTTAAGAAACCCACTCTAAATCCACCAGATCTGGAAAATTACAGACCGGTGGTGGTATCCCTTCTTCCATTCGTCGCGAAGACACTTGAAAGAGTTGTTTTCAACCAGATCTGGCTCTGCTCCCTTTTACCTAAACTTATTACTTCAGACTTACGTGCCATTCAGAAACTTGCGCTCTGCAAGTGAACGCCGTCTTGTGGTGCCATCTAAAAGAGGCACTAAATCTCTTTCTCTGACCTTTACCTTGACTGTTCCATGCTGGTGGAATGATCTGCTCAACTCAAACAGAGCGGCTGAGTCCGTGTCCATTTTCAAGAAACGTCTGAAGACGCATCTTTTACGGCAACACTTGATCCATTATCACTAACACTTTATCTTCTATTCTATATCTATCATCTTCTTTACATATATATAAAAAAATAAAATACAGGTACTGTGTTAGATTAAACTGGGAAGGGTCATAGCACTTGCATATTGTTGTCCTATTGTTAAGTTTAACTGCTTCTATTGTTCTCATTTGTAAGTCGCTTTAGATAAAAGCGTCTGCTAAATGAATAAATGTAAATCTAAGTGTTAGACGGAGTGGTGTTGCACGCTGCCACTGGACTCAGAGCAGTGGAAAGGTGTTCTGTGGAGTGACAAATCACGCTTCTCTGTTTGGCAGTCTGATGGGTGAGTCCGGGCTTGGCAGATGCCAGGAGAACATTACCTGTCTGACTGCATTGTGCCAACTATAAAGATTGGTGGAGGAGGGATAATGGTATGAGTCTGTTTTTCAGGAGTTGAGCTTGGCCTTATTTCAAGTGAAGGATAATCTTAATGCTTCAGCATACCAAGACATTTTGAACAATGCTATGCTTCCAACGTTGTGGGAACAGCCCTTTTCTATTCCAGCATGACTATGCCCCTGTGCACAAAGCAAGGTCCATAAAGACATGGCTGGATGAGTTCAGTGTGGAAGAACTTGACTGGTTTGCACAGAACCCTGACTTCAACTCCATTGAACACTTTTGAACTGAAACGGAGATTGTTAGCCAGGCCTTCTCATCCAAAATCAGTGGACCTCACTAATGCTCAACTGGATGAATGGGCACAAATTCCCACAGAAACACTCCAAAATCTTGTGGAAATCGCCAGCTGCAGGTCAGAGTAATGGGCCTGCCGAAAGGTGAATTGTTACAACAGAAACAAAGCCCTAACCCTACCCCACACCCTGACAGACAGCTGCATGCAACATTCCCAGCAAAAAGGCAAAAAACAAAACAACAAAAACAACAAAAAAATTCATAAAAACCATGGCTTGACACAATGACCTGAAGTCATTACATTCAGTATGTCAATTGCAATATAGTGCAATAATACCTTGCAATATGTCAATATGCAGGACAAAAAAAGCTAAACAAATGCTTTGAATTATAATACTAAATAAAGTATTTTTTAGGATATGAAATATTCATACAACACAAAATAAACTTGGAAACAAAACAAAAAAAAGATTTAAAAGAAGAAGTTTTATTTGTATAGCGCCTTTCCACAAGCCCTGCGGAACACCATGTGTCAGTGGAATTGTGGTGGACTTACTTTAAGCTTTACCTTGCATGGTAATATAGTACTTTTTTATCAGTGAGATAAGAAATGAACCAGGAAAGAGTAGAAACACAGATTCTGAGAAATTAGAATATAATGACAGATAGTAATATAATAAATAATATAAATAATTATTATTTAAAAGAAAGAAAGTGTGAAAGTATGAAAGAATGAAAGATAGTGTCTCTTGATAATGTGTCATGTCTTGTTAGAACATCTGCTGTCAATCTTAATAAATTAATTACAACTAAAATTAACTTGTGTTTATGAATCTTCAATGAGTCAGACCAGCCTGATCTCACGGCAATTCGTACGAATTCTACGAGGTGGCTAATTCGTACGAATTCATACGACCTCACTCGTACGAATTCGTACGATTTTTGCTAAATCGTACATATTTTACGAATTGCCAATTCGTATGAATTCATACGAATGACCTACCCCTGACCCCGCCCCTAAACCTACCCATCACGTGGGTTTAGACAAATCTTACAAATTCGTACGAGTGAGGTCGTACGAATTCGTACGAATTAGCCACTTTTTTATCACTCGTACGAATTCGTACGAATTGGTCGTGAGATAGCGTTGGTCAGACATGACTCAGGGTGAAACTGCATGTGCCAGACGCCACATTTTACTGCATAGACAAACCTAATTACCATGCAAAAACACACTGCAGCTGCAGTGTTATGTTGATCAGTTTATCATATACATCACCATTTTAAGATTTGAACACTTTCCTTCATGCGATACTGATTTCTGAGCAGATCTATTCGATTTCGGATCCATCTGAGAAGCAGGCAGTTGGGATATGCTGATTATCACATATCTGTGTTTTGTGAGGATGCGTCATCTGGCTCTGGCTAGAGTAGAAACATTCTGCAAAGTCCCATATCTTTTCTGCAGGTTGCTGTTATGCGTTTATGCAATCTGAAACTGCAAGATTTATGTTTTTTAATTTTTTTTTTCTTTACATAGTTGTTATTCAGTGGATTCGTTTTAAAATGATGTGATAGAAGGGCACGTCAATCTTTATCAACAGCAATCACATATCTAAACTCCTTATGTTGAAAACATTTGCAAGAGTCATTAAAGCAATGCAGTATTCCTGGTTATATTTGCAATGTTTTTCTGTGTGGTCAGAAAAATGATATCTATGATAATAGACCAAGCTGAAAAAGCAATTATGCAGCATGTCCTGAAAACACTCACAGCACAAATATGGCTAAAAATCCAGATAAGCAAAACTGTGAGAAGTGAAATTCCCCTGTTGTTAGTGTAAAATAAACTGTGTAAGCTATTATTCTGTAGCTATTAGTGATGTTAGTCTTTGCATGCTTATGGGTGTTTCACGCTTATACAAGGTTAAGAAGTGCATTTCGCATGCTTTGCTATGTTTTTGGCTTTTCACAGGTAAACTGTGTGTAGGTTGGTAAATTAAGATGTTGGGTAGGAGGCTGTGCAGTGCTTTGCAGTATTTATTATAAATAATTTATCTGTGCACATCTTCTTTTTTTTTTTTTAAACCACGTGCCTTCGTAATCCCCCCCTTCCCCCCATCCATCTATCTATCTATCTATCTATCTAGATAGATAGATAGATCAGCTAGCATGAATTCATTCAAATGAAAAAAAAAACCTAATTCTGTTGGATAAAGGCCTAGCCTAATACTATTATGCATAAGTAAAAGAAAAGCACGTAGGGCCCTTGAGAAAGGTTTGAGGAAGGGCAGGAGGCAACCCAGAGGCAACCGATCATGTTAATTCCCCTTGCAGAATTCAAGCCGACAACCCACCCCCAAATGGCGTGACACAGGTCTCCACATGACAGATGAGAGCTTAAATCATTCATAATTTGCCCCGTGCAGAAGAAAATGCGAGCGACAGTGGGCGAAGACTTGGTACATTTCTGAGGCAAAATAATTAGTATCAGTTGGCCCCTTTGAACTCCCACAAGTGCTTAGTTACCAAATCTACATGACTCAGAAAAGGTGGGAAACAGAAAAAAACACTCTAACAAAAAACAAGCATATGTAAAATTAATGAAGTTCCTCTACGGAGCCAAGTAGAAGACATTAAAACAAAGCTTGTCACAGTTATGAAAAGGTGAGGCACTTGTTTCAGTTTGATCAGTAAATTAAAATGTAAGCCTCTTGTGCGTGTGTTAGCTGCCATTATGTGGGTTGGCCAACACCCACATCTGATCATTGCTTTGCCCTCAGAATTGCTGTTTCTAGGTGTTTCTGTGTGTGAGTTAGGACCACTGACTTTATTCTAGCATGAATAGGGTGGATTCCGGTAAATTAATTAAAAAGTTTTTTTAAAAAAATTTTTTTTAAACCAGCTCAATTTATCCAATTAAAGTCCCATTCCATTCTGATGTCTGTGGATGTGGGTTACCTTTGTGAGCGCAATTGTGGATGACATTTTCAAATGTCGCAATCATTTTAGAGTCTGTCAGCAAGATGTGAAAGTGTATAGGGGTGTACAGTACCTCTGTGTGATATGTAAATGTAGGAATATGCATAAATGTGGACTGAAATGAGGTGGCAAATCTGGATTTGGATCTTATCAATTCTTTTTTCAGTACCATTTAATTTTTATGCAGCTTACAGAACAAAAGGTAAAGTTAAATGAAAAACAATTTACCTTATTTTATATACAGGTGCTGGTCATAAAATTAGAATATCATCAAAAAGTTAATTTATTTCAAGAATTCAACTTAACAGGTGAAACTAATATATTATGTAGACTCATTACATGCAAAGTGAGATATTTCAAGCCTTTATTTGTCATAATTTTGATGATTATGGCTTACAGCTTATGAAACCCACGAAATCAAAATCCCAGAAAATTAGAATATTACATGAAATCACACAGTAATTACACAGTGATACCATGGTCATTGAACCAGGTTTTGGTTCTTTTGGCAGTGTGGGCATGTGCAAATCCTGCTGGAAAATGAAGGAAGCATGAAGTGCTCTGAAAATGTCCTGGTAGACGGCTGCGTTGACGCTGGATTTAATAAAGCACAGTGGACCAAAGTCCTCTTTTCTGATGAGAGCAAATTTTGCATCTCATTTGGAAACCAAGGTCCCAGAGTCTGGAGGAAGAATGGAGAGGCACACAATCCAAGATGCTTGAAGTCCAGTGTGAAGTTTCCACAGGCTGTGTTGGTTTGGGGAGCCATGTCATCGGCTGGTGTTGGTCCACTGTGCTGTCCACTCAACGCAGCCGTCTACCAGGACATTTCCAGAGCACTTCATGCTTCCTTCAGCAGACAAGCTTTATGGAGATGCTGACTTCATTTTACAGCAGGATTTGCACCTGCCCACAATGCCAAAAGAACCAAAACCTGGTTCAATGACCATGGTATCACTGTGTAATTACTGTGTGATTTCATGTAATATTCTAATTTTCTGGGATTTTGATTTTGTGGGTTTCATAAGCTGTAAACCATAATCATCAAAATTATAACAAATAAAGGCTTGAAATATCTCACTTTGCATGTAATGAGTCTATATAATAAATTAGTTTCACCTGTTAAGTTGAATTCTTGAAATAAATCAACTTTTTGATGATATTCTAATTTTATGACCAGCACCTGTATACCTTCATTTAACCAAGGTAAATAACATAACAAAACATTTATAATTTATATTAACATGCTATTTCTTAAAAGTCATATTTCTTAATATTTGTCTTAATTTTGTACAACAATGATTTTCTCATTCAGAATTTTCATTATGCATGTTTTTACTTTGCACTTTTTTTTTATTGTTTTATGATAACCAAGTAATAATTAGCGAACTTCCTGGCAGTGCATCCCAACTGTTCTCACACATTATGATTCACAATGTGAAGGCAAAATGCCATTAATATAACCTCACAGTCAGAAAATTCAGTCAATCATGATTTTTGTGTGAAATATTCACCGAAACAACAATGTTTGACAAACATGTCATCAAGGGAATGACAGAGTGTTTAGTCTCCTGTTGATCTGTATGGCATGTTGAATTATTTAAGCCCATCAAACACATAACATTTACTAATCAAACAAAAAGTACAAGCTGTGATTACTGCCTGTAAAATGTCAAATGTTAAATGCTCAAATTAAAAGCACAGAAGTCTAGTTAAATCTAGCATTATGTATTGACTGTAATGAGTTCAAAGAAAAAAACTATTAATCTAAGCATAAAAGCTATAAAAAAATGTCCCAAAAAGGAGAATGAATCTGACTTTGCAACCCATGGAAAATATGCAAACGTAAATACAACACCTTGTAATTTAATGCTGTTCACAGGCAGAGAGAGAGAAAAAAAAGACTATTTTTAGACTAAGTAGAAAGACAAGACTCTATAAGAGTTATGAAGACATATTCTTGAGTGATTATTATATGTTAAATGTAATATTAAATTTAATTGAGACTTTAAAATCAAGTAAGCCAGACAATGTTAGCTAAAATTAAACTAGAAAGAGTAACGAATTACAAATACTCGCGTTACTGTAATTAAGTAGTTTTTTTTATCAGAAATTGTAGTTTAATAATGTATACTTTTACTCGAGTGCATTACTGATGTGAAGAAACATTTTCAGGTAAATATCTGATTTCTGCTTACTAGATGATCTGTATCCTATATCTACAGCCGGGGTTCTCAGACCACTTATAAGGTAGAAAATTTCATAATTATAACAGTGATTAATGTGGGTGGAGGTAGGCTAATGAACACAATATTTCACTGGCGCAAATGGTCCCCATCTGCACTTTTCAATAGCTCTGCATTTTCCATTATAATCATTGAAGCTGTCTACACTGCAGTAAATCTCTTATTTACATCGCGTCTACACTTTGTTTGTTATAATGAGAGGATTCGTGAGGATGCAGAACACAGCTTTAAACAAAAACTCTGCGTTTTGAGCGGTGAGTGGATTCTGACTAACTGAAACACCTCTGATTGGCCATTGTGTTCAAGAGATCAACAGACATGTCTATCATTGGTTTCATTGCCCAACGCTGCAAAAACACATGGTAAATAACCCCTTTGACGCACTCCAGAGCGCAAACACAAATACACACTGAAGCCTTTGTCAAATTAGTTTTGCCAATATAATATTATTATATGAGGGTACTCTAGTTTTCATTTAAGGGTGCTTAGCACTCTCTAGCACCCCCATAGAACCAGGCCTGGCTCCCGTGTGGCGCCCCGTGTCATTTTTACAGGCAACCGCTTATGGTCCAGATTTAGTTTGCATCAGCGCAAACCCTCTTTTGGCATTAAAAAAATACTGTCAGGATTTACTAAAGACACACAGTGAAAAATTTGTCGCAGTTTTTGCGGCTGATCTTCCATTTGTAGGAGTTTCCCTTTCAAATGCAAAATTTATGGGAGGAGAGTATTCAAATGAATCATGCAAGGTGATTTACAAGGGTTTGTTCATTTTCTCAGTACTCTTTCTACCCCTGAGGTGTAGAGAAAGAAAGAGTTATAAGCTTTATGTAATCACTTATGTGTCTCCTGTGTATAATTTACAGTGTCCTGATTACAGCACTGTGCTCTTATTGGGGTCAAGCAGAGAGGCCTCTACACTTCTATTAACACTCTTAATCTTGATTAAGAAGCCAATGCTGTTTTTTTTCCCTGCTCTTGTCCCCACACAAAGAAATTAATCAGACACATTTCAAATCCAGGCGACAGTGACACACACATGCATCTTTTGTAATTATAGCTGGTCTTTACTGTTCGTTTACGCTAACATGACACCAACAAAAACACAACAACCAGATCTTCTTTCTTTTTTTTCAGAAGGTTTGATTAGATTGCAGTTAATCCAAATAATCCAAACAAATGGACAAAATGGCACATGTAAAAATAAATGAGGTTTCAGCATGGTGGCACACATGGCTTACAATAAAGAATAATTTTTTGTGAGCCCTCTATTCTCTTTGTATTGTAGAGCAGAGAACACTTCATAAAAACACATGGTCAAATTTAATATTACAGGTCAATAGGTGTCTGAGGAAAAAAATCCGGATGCACCATTTCAATAATTCAGTGCGCTTTTAATTATTCAACCGGATATGATTGAATTATTTATAGTGGGCAGGAGCACAGGATCAGGGGTGAAAGGTATTAGGTAGACATTAAGTGATGTGTAGTGTATTTATGATGAGATGTGTCAGGTAGATATGAAGTATATTCTACATACGATGACATGTAGAGGGTAGATATGATAATGTAAATATATAATGACATGTATGAAGTATAGTCTGTATATGATGGCATGTATAGGGTAAATATGATGTGATGTATAATGCATAAAGCTGAGATGTACTGGATAAATGATGAAATGTACAGGGTAGATATAATGTGATGTATGGTGTACATATGGTGAGATGTATAGCATAAATGTGATGCGATGTACTGTATAGAGTATATATAATGAGATGTAGCCATAGGCTAGATATGATGTGCTGTATAGTGTGCGTATATATAATTAAATTATAGGGTAGATATGATTAGATGTATAGGGTATAGTTACAATGAGCAGTTTAACTTGTGCATATGGCGTAAAGTGCATCTCCACTGTGTCACTGGAAAAACGAAATAGCTGGTGACCAAATTAGCCAAATGACCAAAAGTACATTTTTCAAGGAATGTTGATTATCTATTATCCATTTCAAGATCGTATAATTATGAAATTATAATTAACTTTAATAAAGGATTCCCATGATTCTTTTTGTGAAGTCAGCCAGTAGTGGCTGCAAACGGTCTTCTACACAAAATTCACTACCATACTACTTTTTCTGCCTCTGAAAAATGAACCATAATGTATATTATGCTCTTTACTGTGCTGCTGAAAAATATATTCTATATGGCTTTAATGAATATTTCATAAGTACACTGTCATAAAATGAAAGATGTATAAAAGATGTATAGAATTTAATCTTCGGCAATGCAAACATAAACACATATCCAGAGAGAGAGAGAAAGAGAGACTGGAGAGAGTGTGTGAAAGCAAGCAATTGATCAATTACACAGTTGATGTGATTTCCTCCCTGAGTCAGACAACGAAACTCTTATCTTTGTGTGATGCTCGGATGGACCCTATTATATTGTGGTATCATATGGCTGTGAGCAGTACTAAAACAATCTGAATTTCCTGCAGTGCATCTATCAGTGCATCCCCCAAAAAAATTCACCAGCCTGTCCTCTCATACTCTCAGCATTGATTTTTTTTTATTGATTTTTTATTAAATGTATGTATAAGTATAATATACTGTATATGAGTATAATTGATCATTAATGACTATCGAGTGGAAGCCACGTAGAACCCTTGCAGAGAGAATTACTATAGTAGACAACATATGCTTCCAGCAATATATGAGATGTAAATGCAGACACAATCCGATTATACTACAGCATAAAGGGAATGACACTAAGGGAATGACAATTAGGCTGTCTCCCATAAGAAGCTAATGCCACCAACCATATATTGTCAGGTTGGAATGGCCACACAAATGCAAATACAATTGTGCTCATAATTTGTAAAGCATTCTGTTCTTATAGAAAGTTTAGAATGAACAAAAGTAAAAGAATGACCTTTATGAGAACAGAATGATTTGTCTGATGGAATATGCAAATATTAGTTATGCCAAATGTGTCAAGGCAGTCCTAAATAAAAATGAATACTGTAATGCAGGGTGAACTCAAGAAACAAATGGAGAGCTGGATCCAAATGCAAAGTAGTTTAATCAGAAAATAAACGTAAACAAAACCATAACAGAGACCAGGGAACCGAGAACAGAATGAGACACAGCAAACGCACATCCATGTAAGACAAGACCTGATAAAGAACACAGAAAACACAGGGGTTTAAATACACAGGGGCAAACAAGCTTAACAAGTTAAGACACACCTGACTAATCAATATGAAAAACTACAAAGAACGAAAAGAAAAGAAAAGAAAGAAAATTGGGTAACACATTATTTTACAGTGTCCCTGTTACTAGTTACATGTAGATACTATAGTAATAATAACTGTCAATTAGTTACATGCAATTTACCTTCAACCAAACCTTAACCCTAACCCTAATTATAGTAAGTAAATAGTTAATTACTATTACTTAGTACTTAATTGTATCATTACATTGTAACAAAGACACTGTAAAATAGTGTAACCCAAAATTGCATAGCCATATAAATACACATCTAGTAGCCTATCTGTGCACACACTCCCAGAGGTCAAATACGCATCTCACTTGCAGTAGCAACTAAAAATTGTATTTAAACCTCATCAAAATGCACTTTTATATTGCACACAGACACAGGCCCATTTGAATAATTCATATGCAGCACAATTTTTGCCAAACTTTCCCTTTTGCAATGGACTCTTTTCCATTTGATGTCTGTATATTAACAATGCTTCAGCTTTCATCATCTTTTCCATTTTATTTTGCTTTCTTTGTCCTCTTTCTTTCTATCTTTCTTAAAATCATGTCAGTTTTTCATCATTCCACCTTGTTTCTTTCTGTCTCTTTACCTTCTCCACCAATAATGTTCTCAGTAATTTTTGTTTATGTTTCGCGGGCTGATATAACATTTGTCTTGGACCTCAAACTGACACATAGAAACATGAACGTAGCAGGTGTAGGTTTTGGTTACTGATGCTTGATTCACAGTCAGCCATTATTCATTTATTCTCAGATAGTAGTATTCAACTGGTCATGTGATCTGAAAATGTAATGGAAAATCTTTATTAGGACACTAATATGACTCTCAATCTCAGGTGAGTGTACATAATTAAACCCATTGTTCAACTACTGATTTTTTTTGGGGTTTAATATTTAACAAAAAGGTGCACCTTTAAATCCCTACTTTTTACAGAAAGGGCTTATTTTTTCATTTCACAGCAACATATCTCTCCATCATTAGTGTAATCTCTTCAATAAACTGTATGAGAGAAGAATTAAAACCCATTAAATCAGCAGGAGATGGAGAAAAGTACCATTGTCACCGTTACTGTCAGAAACAGACAAAATGTCCCTTTGCGTCAATCCTTCTTTGTTCTTTCATTCTCTTTCGCCTACAATGTATCTGACTACATTCTGATTTGTATTGCACATAATTAATCATAATTAACTGCTCATTTTTTTCCTGACCGCCACATGGCAAAGAGCTTAATTTAACTTCACTGTGTGCTCTCAAAACTAAAGAGAGAGAGAGAGAGAGTGGGAGAGGAAACATTTAAAAATGTAAAAAGAAAGGTGGAGTTGTGGGGGCAAATAATTATGAGGATAAAAAAGCATCAGAGAGAGAGAGAGAGAGAGAGAGAGAGAGAGAGAGAGAGAGAGACATGAATATGTACTGTTGCTGTAGATTGAGTTAGCGGGTTATTTAACATTGATTTATCTGAGTTTGGAGATTGTTTGGTTTCTTTTACGTGCTATTGTTCTGTACAAGAACGCTTAGAGCTTATGCACCCTCTGAGGACAAGCGATCATCCATCCATTAATCTTCCACTGAGCAGCTTAATCACACAACAATTAATTAACCGATATAACTTGCACTCTGCTGCTGTGTAGAATAAAAAAGAACCATCACAAACACTGTGTCAGACTAAAGGCCTATTCACACAGCGAATCGCAAAGCACAAAACTATTCAAGCTGCCGCTAACCATTAAATACAGAGACGAATAAGAAAGTCAAACACACTGCAACCCAAAACAAAATGCAAAAGAAGGATAAACCAGAAAAGAAAGACAACAGCAGCTCCATTTCCTTGCTGATCCTGGAGTCAATAGGTGGACACAATAATTTTTTCCTTTTTTTACTTGGGATGCAGCTAATTATTATTAGCTGCATCCCAATTCGGATGCTGCATCCTTCGAAGGCCAAGACAGCGGCGCGACAAAGGCTGTCCCAATTCGAAGGCTCCTTCAAATGCATCCTTCATTTCCCGTGCAATGAGGATACAACAAATGGATCCTTCGCAGCCCTGCCTACCACAGAATTCATTGCCCGCCAGTGACAACAGGATGTTTGAGAGAAATTGCCGCATTGCACTTTTAAACGTAAGTATTGGGTTTCAACTTACTCAAATATCTAATGATACAAATGTAAAAATAAAGAAAAACTTCAAAGCAGTTCAAATGTTGACTTATATCTTACAAAGATGTGATTATGTATAGCTTATACTCTTTATTATATACAGAAATGGACCATGGTGAACATATTTAGACAGTTTGTGAACCCTGTTTTGTTTTCAGACAGTCACTGATCAGCGGCAGCTGTCACAGTTTCTAAGCGACAAGAACAGTCTTCTGTCGGCAAGACGGTCACATTTAACAACGCTCGTTCCAAGATTCGTGGCCTTTAAAGTCCGCGTCCTTCGAAGGATGCAGCCTCAGAATTGGGACGCAACTCCTGAATGCACCTTTAATGTTAATGGCAAATGACTTTCAGTCCGTTAGCGCCACCACTTGTTCTGGAGTATGACGCTGTGATTGAAGACACATGACTCTGTATTATTGCTTGTTGAGTTTTTGTCACTAAGGGTCGGTTTACACGACAAATATGTTCTAAAAACAGACGACAACGTTGTCAAAACAATCCCCGTCCACACGGATCTGCGATAATGACTAAAAAAGCTGTATTATGCATGCCAGGCCAGTAGTTGGCGATGTAACTTTGTCAAGAAACACCCTGGAACACGTAATACACATTTGTGAAAATGTAATATGCATGTGCATAACATCTCCTTTTCCACATAATCACATTTTTATTCGCATTTTTGTTGTTTACACGGAGACGGTAAAAGCATCGTTTTCAAAACTGCTTTTTAAATCAGTTTTCAAAAGCTTGCATTTCAGGCCCCCCAAACACTGTTGTCGCTTAAATGAACGGCCAAAACGCATAAAAAGTTTTCCATTTTCAGTTGAAATTGGTGTTGTTTAAACATAGCAGAAAGAAAATAAAAAAATCAACCCCTTCATTGTTCTGTAATCTCACAACATTTCATTACTTGTGTGAATAGTCTTATTTGTGGCAAATATTCATAGTGAATATTTACTCTTTGCATAAACAAACTTTAACAAGATGTCTACACTGCAGGGAGAAAAAACTTGAACATCCTCATTATAATCAACAATGTGGTCTACACTGAAAACTCTTGACATATAGTCAACAGTAGCCTATTGCTTATAACAGAAATGTTTCAGTTTTCACATTGTGTCGCTCATTCGCTCTCAGTTTAGACATGTCAGCCATGTAGGAGAAACCTAGTGAAATGCCAAGAGGCATTTTTTGTGGTATCTGAGCTTTCCAGTTTATTAAAGTTTAGAATTAATACTTCTGTTCATAATCGAAAACTCTGAAATATACCAGGCATTTACAATGCCAGTAAAAGCATGGTGGAGTGAAAAGCCCCTTTGGATCTCTTTCCTCTCATTCCTATTTGCTCAGCTCTTCTGAGATTTGATTTGGGGACCTTTTCATAGTGTTCAATAGCAATGACATTATCCAAAGGTCAATACGATTAACACAAGCCTGGCTAGCGATTTGATTGCCAAAAAAACGAGCATGAATTTGATCAAGGTTTATTGGGGAACTTGCAGGGAAGGGGCCAGGTCTCAATCTCTCTATTCAAGTTTATATGAAGGAGACATTTATCTGTTATTACCCTAGAGAAGTACAAACAGCTCCCGGCGAGCAAAAGAAAGACAGCAGAGATTTTATAACGTGATATAACACCTATCAAAGCAACTGCAGCACACAAATACTCAATTGCCTCTAGGTTCAGTGTTTAAAGCAGTTAGAGGATACTAGGTATTTAGGGAATAGTCGAATGCGATGTCTCATTGATAAAATACTGCAGCTGATTACTGGGTGTGTGTGTATGACACAATGAAATTAAAAGTGTTCTGGTAAGAAATCACTGTGTAAAGTGCAAAGTGCATATGCTTTTAACATTATATATATTATTTACATTTAGGGGAGCATTTGGTCACACTTTACAGTAATTCACTGCTACTAGTTAATAAAGTAGTTTTTGTAGTGTTTCAGTTTAGGTATTGGGTAGGATTAAGGGATGTGGGATATGGTCACGCAGAATAATGCATTAATATGTGCTTTATAAGTACTAATAAACAGCCAACATGGTAGTATATACAAGCTACAGTAAGGAACAAGTTAATAGTGAGAATTGGTCCCCAAACTAAAGTGTTACCGATCATTTTAATGCCATTTTAATTTGTGGCATTTTTAAACAGAAGCCAATAAATAACTTGAAATATAAACAAGCAAATAAAAAAGAACACATTAAAACAATTAATGAAATCAAGCATACAAACAGCCTTTAGTCACTAAATGGACAGGGAATCCTTCATGCATCAGGAAACAATTACAATAAAAAAAAAAATCCACAGCTGCTCTCGGCAAACGGAAATATAGTTTCTGTTTCCACAGCGACAAGTGACCACAGACAGACCAGACAGCTCAAAGGTCTCTACTGTCCGACCCAGTTGCAGTTTCATCAGCATATTCTTAAAACACACACATTCACACAATGTTGTATAGTCTTTCTTTTGAGGACAAGGTTATGAATGATAAACGGTATAAAGAAAAGTCTCACTTGTCTCAATAGAATGTGACACACACATTCTGAAAAAACACACACACAAACACGCACGCACACACACACACAAAGTGTTGGTATGTAAACATATGCAGATATCCCAAAGATGACTAAGATATGCATCAGCTTAAATAGGCAGCGTTAAATCAGAGCATTCAGAGGATGAATAAAGGTAGAGGACATAAACAAAAGGAAAAGGTGCTTGCCTCCCCCGGGACCAATTACTTTCAAGCTCAGACACCACTTTAGATTCTCCACACATACACTGTCCTTTTGCTCTATACACACCACAGTCATAAATTACATAAATTATCCTTGAATTTCTTTTCTTATATTTAATCGTGTGTTTTTCATTTTTAATATATATATATATATATATATATATATATATATATATATATATATATATATATATATATATATATATTTACATATGTTTCACCAAGAACCAATTCTAACATGTTTTAGATGTAATTTAAACAAATTAGCTGTCATTTAATTCTTACAGTCAAATTCATCAGAACACACATTGCCAAGGTTTGCCAGCTGATTTCTGCATAGATTTCGAACTGTGTTGATGTCTCTCAAACTATCACAATAAACAAATCAGCAGAGATGCCACATTTTGTGCGGGGGTGTGTGAGAAAGTATGTGTGCAAGTGTAGCAGTCAGAAAGGTGGTGTTGACAGGTTACCTGGAGAGTGTTTGCATGAGAGTAAATCAGAGGTGCACAGAATGAGGTCCTGAAGTGTGTGTGTTGTTGGGCATATTCGCTGGAGGACATGCTCTGAGCAGCTGCCATCATGAACAGAGGCACAGCATCTGAAAAAAAGACATGAAAAGAAATAAGAAAGAGAGAAGATTCACAGGCAGTGCAATCCCGACATTCAGCCTCTATTCTTCTCATCATTGTCTGTCCTCACGGCCCACTCTCGCGCTCTCTTTGTCAGTCTCTTTCACACATACACACACCACATTTAAGAGAGTCCTGGCACCATGGCAAGCTTGCGCAGCAGGTGCTATTAACATGCATGTGAATTAGTATACTTGAATATTTATAATTCACATTTCTGCTTTAAATTATCATTTATAATTTATGTCCATTTAACCAAAGCATTTCTTGACACGGAGGTTTTTGCATTGATGTCATAGAGAAACCATTTTTGGTCCCCCAAAGAACCTTTCTTAAAAGAACCATTTTTTCCGTGTGTGTGTGTGTGTGTGTGTGTGTGTGTGTGTGTGTGTGTGTGTGTGTGTGTGTGTGTGTGTGTGTGTGTGTGTGTGTGTGTGTTGAAAAACATTTGAATAATCTAAAGAATCTTTTTCCACTATAAAAACAGAAGAGAAAGCTTCCATGGATGTTAAAAGGTTGTTCACAGAACCATATATGCAAACAAATGTATCAGTTTTGTGAGTCTTTTGTACATTGCAGAGACCCATGGCTTTGTTGTGTTTTGTGAACACAGTAAACACGAATCCCTTTATCCATCATAAGTCAGCATTGATGTTTTTTAGTCATGTTAAGGTTCACTCCTTCGTGCTGAGCACTTTAAACAAAAGACTTTGAAAAAGCAAAACTTAACACGTCAACCACAAATAATTCTTTTTACAGGGTCATGCCATCAGCCAAAAAATGTCATTGTCTTTGATATTTTTATTGCAATAATTAGGTATACTATGTTAACCCAAATTTGCAGAACTTTAAAACTCCCTCCTCAGTCCTAAACCTGTAATCTTGTAACAGAATAATGAATCAAAAGTGAACATTTACACATCAATAACACTCATAACACAGAGGTGAAGTAATAAGGATACAGAGAACCTATTCTAAAACACTTGAAGACAAGATCACTATCATTCCATTTGGTATAAAACTAACCATATGTGGAGAGTCTGCCCAAACATGATTTTCCTGGTTGTGGAACTGTATATAATCTTAGAATAGAGTGGCTGAAGATTATTTGAATCGTGTCCTTGATCATTTTAGTCTGACTTTAAAGGAGACATATCATGCTTTTAAATTGTTCCTTTTTACATATAAATCATACATTTGTGGTCTATATAAAGCGGAACTGCAATGCTTGGGTCTGAATTCCTCATTATTATAGCCCCACAGGCCCCTTTTTTACCCCTTTTCTGAGGTGCTTCTGAGATCAAGTCGTTTTGGTGCGGTCTCTTTAAATACAATTGAGACACTTCATACCCCGCCCCCTCTTCAGTTTGCAGAGGTTCAACTCCACCCCGTTCGGCCATTTTTGTAGTCTGATAGCAGAGATAGGATTATCTAGCGGCACAGAAACTTTTTATTCACACGTTATTAACAAAATGTCAACAACGGAAGACTTGTCCAGCCAGCCTTAGATGTTCGAGCCAGAGTTGGAGCCGGAGCGAAATGAAAATGAAGACGACGAACCTGCAGAACAACGTCTTCATATGGATGTATCGCAATGGTGTGTTACTGTATTTATACATGAAACTTTGGTCTTCCGACCTTTTACTACCGTGTCGATTTATTTTGATTAATATGTGCGAGGGAGAGAGAGCAAGACAGCGTCTAGTTTGGAGACGGTGATGTCTTGTTTACACTTTCGCCGGGCTCCGAGAGAGAGTGCGAGCGCGCGCGAGACCGGGTCTCTCTCTCTCTCTGCTCATTCTTTCAGTTAAACATGCGCCCTGTCCATGGCCCTGTCACAAGCGCGGCAGTTCATCTACATTAGACGGTGTAATGAAGCGTGTGGGTTACTACATCCAACAACCGAACATTTTAACTTACCCTCTCGTAACTTCTGCATCCTTTAGCTTGGACTACAAAATTGCAGCGAGAAATAATAATGGCGGATTGCTCGAAGTGGTGGGCCGGAAGTCAATGTCCTTATTTGGCAGTTCCGCTGCAAATACTGTGACGTGATAGTTCACAAAACGTCATAGATAACAGAAAAATCGGAACAGGTTGAAAAATATGACCAAAACAGAATATAAAGATATCAACGAAGCACCTGAAGAGAATAATTTCATCTTTTATGTACTTCTAAACACTCCAAATATACAACAAAATGCATTTAAGGGCTAAAAAAGTGCATTTAGCATGATATGTCCCCTTTAACCATTTGAATAGAACATTTCTATTTTGCGAACCTGTCACAATATAACAAGGTTGTTTTTTGTTGTTGAAAAGACTGTTATTGGAAGATTGAGAAATATGAAGATGGAGTAAAATAGCCTGGTTAAGAGTCAGAGAGATATAAATGTAAAACTAAATTGCATTTTGTTTGTGTCAACCTTGACTAATAGTAACAACGCAAAGGAACCTTGGAGAAAATAGACATCACATCTTTGAGAAAAGTTTTTTATAGTAATACTAAAGATGTGGCAGGTCATTATGGACGTTACTTTACACATTCACACAAGTATTAGTTGTGCGATATGAATGTACAATTATGAGAAATTCACATGAGGCGGTCACAATTATGCTACCATTTGAAAGTTTTTGGGTGAGATTTCTTTTTTAGAAATGAATACTTTTATTAAGCAAGGACACATTTAAATGATCAAAAGTGACAGTAAATTATAATGTTACAAAAAATATGCATTTTAAGTAAATGCTGTTCTTTTGAACTTTCTATTAATCAAAGAATCCTCAAACAAATTGTTAAAGGTTTTCACGAAAAAAATATGCAGCACAACAGTTTTTAATATTGTTAATAAGAAATGTTTCTTGAGCACCAAATCAGCGTATTATAATTTCTGAAGGATCGTGCGACATTGAAGACTGGAGTAATGATGCTGAAAATTCAGCATCGCCATTTTACATAAAAATGTCAAATATAAAAAAAAACACTTATTTTACACTATAAAAATATTTCACAAAATTAATGTTGTTACTGTATTTTTGATCAAATAAATGCAGCCTTGGTGAGCAGAAGAGACTTCTTACAAAAACTCTTTATTTGACCCCTTACTGAGGACAAGAAAAGCCTCGCTTTGACTGTAAAAAGAGTGAGTGATAAAAGGAAATAAGAACTGAGCTATAATGTGCTCTAATTACAGTAAATCATTTATCTTTATTACTTGGTTGAATTCTAATGTAGAATGCTAATTATGCTAATTATAACACACCGTTGCCATGAAAAACAGAGCGTTGCTATGGACGCAGGATTCTAACTGTAGAGACGGAACGGACTATTTTCTTTAGCGGAAGCAATACAATCGTTTTTTAAATCAATAAACTCCTTTTTAAATCAATATTTTGTGTCAAATTATTGATTTATTTGGTAGGTAGCCATGTAATAAGCGGAATTACATGGCTCCGCTTTGCATCGGGGTCCTGATCAGCCTGTCGGGGTTGTATTCGCTATAACAACCGCCTCGCTCTACATTATCCCTTACTTAATTAACAAAAGAAAATACTTAATACTCATTAGTAATTAAGTGATGCTATGCAAGCCACATAGAGTTGTAACTAGTGTCTGATTCACAAAAATAATTTCTTTAACGTGTTTTGACCTTACTCTAATTAGAAGCCCTTCTAGGCAAAGTTTATGCAATTATCACCCACTTGTCTCTTCAGAGGTGACTGACATGAACTTAACATCATGACATTCAGCTCATTAGCTCAACATCTTCAGTGCCTGCTCAGAAGTCTGTAGCTCTGATAATACAATACATATGCTCTCTTTGGTTTCGTAGAAGAAAAAAAAAAAACTGTGCAGAGGTGTTTATTAGCTATGCACCACTAAATGATGGCGAAACTGCTCTGAAAGTCTATGAATAACTCCATTTGGAAAAATCGTGAAGAGTGTTCACACTCGTGGGCGGCCCAAAGAGAGTTGTTAAAGCAGGGTCAAAAACAGTGTTGGTTTTATTAGTTTTTCAAATACAGCCTGCACAAATCAGCCTTGGAGATATGATACAAAAAGACACACACACACACACACACACACACACACACACACACACACACACACACACACACACACACACACACACACACACACACACACACACTCACACACATTGACTGCAGCAATTCAGCTGTATGCTCTTCAGCAATATCTGTTTGTTTTCACAATTTTGACGTCCAAAAGCCGTTTAGAAAAGCAAATCTATCTCCATCCTCTTTCCTTCCAATTCCATCATCTCTCCCTCAATCCCTGTTAATCCATCACATTTTCCTTTTTACTCAAAGCTCTTCATCCTATTTCTAAACACACGTCCACCTGCATCTTCTCTTTCCAGATTTATCCATTGCTCTCTCTTCATCTCTCTCGCTCTCGCCCTCCATCACAGTAAAAGCTGCAAGAGTCGATGAAACTGCAGGCTTATTCCCACTTCACAGACATTCAGGCGTACTGTGCTCTGGCTGTCAATCAAACCGCTGTGTGTGAGAATGAAGGACATGATCTGTAGCCATACAGTAAGACCTCCCAATGCTGCGGATGAAGGTCTGGAATATTTTGTTGGTCATTCTGTGCCAATTTAATTCTGCCAAATGTAGCTCTGAGCCAGTGGAGCAGGTAATGCTGCAAGATTTACGGTGTGCGAGAACCGGTGTGTATGCATTCATGTGTGAGATAAAAGCCCCCTGTGTGATACTGTGAATTTAGGGCCACATCTGCTTTGAGCAATCGCATTTGGAAAATGTGAATTCTTTCATTCGATATAGTGCAATACAAGCAGGTGTTTCATTTGACCGTGCAAGTAAACATGCAAGTAAACATGTAAGAGTTAAAGGATTAGTTCATCCAAAAATGAAAATGATCCAATTTACTTACTTTGATCCTATAAATGACTTTTTTTCGTTCAACCAAACACAATTGGAGTTATATGAAAAAATATTCTGGCTCTTCCAAGCTTTATAATGGGAGTGAATGGTACCTTGTTTTTTGAAGCCCAAAAAAGAGCATCCATCCATCATAAAAGTAATCCATACGCCTCCAGGGAGTTAAAAATGTCTTTCTGAAGCGACGCGATGCCTTTTTGTAAGAAACATATCCATATTTCTAACTATAAATTATAATTAATGGCTTCCGGTATAACGGTCGTACACAGTTCCAGCGGAAGAGTGAACTCTGACCCGTTTAAAACATAAGGACGATGACTGAAATCATATGCCTATTCATTATAATGTCATTTAAGGAGCTCAGGTATTTAACAATATTGATACATGTTCAAATTAATCTATAAAATGCTTGAATATAGTTTCAATTCATACTAATTTTACACAATGATTACTGAAGGATCATGTGGCATACTGTAGTGTAGAAGACTGGAGTAATGATGCTGAAAATCACAGGAATAAATTACATTTTAAAATAGAAACATTAAAAATAAAAAATGCTTATTTCATATTTCACCAAATTACTGTTGTTACTGTATTTTTTTTAAATATAAAAATAAAGGTGGAGCATAAGAGACTTCTGTCAAAAACATAAAAACATCTTACCAACCCCAACTTTGCCATAACAGTGGACTAAAGCATGTTTAAAACACATTCAGACAATGAAAAACTGAAAACATTGTATTACACTATATTGTAGGACTATTTACTATAATGTTATTTTAGGAGCTCATGTTCAAATTAATCGATAATATATTTGAATATGGCTTCAATTTATACTAATTTTGCACTAAAATGCCATTTAGTCTGTTTAAAACTGATATGACATGACGAAATATCGGCTTAATCTATAGGATATTTTTATCAAAAGACAAAAACAAAAACTGTTAGTGTGACTATTATCAAAAAAATCTGTCTGACAGAATCGATGAACCACAAAGTCACTCCTTCACACAAAAGCACATCTCTTACTTTCCTGTGCCTCTTCACGCAATCAGTTTTGTAAAGACCATGGAATATAGAGGAGAAGGAGAGCGTACAACACTGAGAAAGGTAAGTAGAAGAGAATTATGGGTAAATTGAGAAACCCTGAGAGTTCCACTGAGTCGGAGAGAGTAAAGAGATGGTGAGGTGGGAAGAGGACCTGGGGGTAATAATGAAAGAGAGAGAGGTGAAAACACATCACGCCTGTGGCCCAGATGTCTGTCTTTTATTTCATTTGCAGCAAGGGAATCAAATCGCTGCAGAAAGCAAATGAGAGGACAGATTATTAGACAAAGGGAGTATACAAAGACTGCCATTTTATTATGCGGAGAGAAAACATGAAAGTAAAATATATTAAGGGTAAATGATATGTCTAGAGCAATTTTAGTGTTTCAGATATTACATGAGCAGGTCTATAATGAATCTATTACACATTTCGGAACATTTTATTTTGCTTTCAGTAAGTCATTGGAGTTCCCTACTCGCGTATTATGTTCATATACCCATTTTAAATCCATTCCCCAAAATCAGCACAGAAAATACAAAGCAGATTCTGGGTCTATTTCTGTGAACAGCCATTTTAACTTGCATATTCCTCTAAAACCTTACTACTTTCTGATAAGCAGTTTTCAAGATATCTGCCTTTTTAGTCCCAGCTGCTGCTATCATTTTCCAGAGTTCTCTGTAGAAACAAACAACTGAATGGCCCTTATGAGCCACTTCAGACCTGCTGACTGAGTGATGCAATCTGATTTTCTATGTAGCCTATTACACAGACTGAAACTTTGAGACCGAATTCCCGGAAGGATATCTACCTTTTTTTTAGGCTGCCATCTGCCTGGTCATTCTATAGCCAAACTGGTCAGGAAAGAGCACCATTACACTGATAGAACTGTGCAAATCTTTATTGCCGCTGTCATTTTTCTTTCAGATGAACCGAACCGAACAGCTGCTGTTACTTTAGAACCTAAAAGAAAAGTGATGTCAGCGGAAATGGAATGTCATTTCAGAGGAAGAGGAAGCAATTAACTTCTGATTATGAACAATGTTCTATTTGGAATAACGTGCACAAACGAATCATTCACAAGAAGATGCATTAAGAAAGTGAATCTGGTGAATTCTGATGCCATGTTGAAACTTCTAAACCCATATTTAAAGTCAGACAGGCGTTAAACGATAGAAGTGGTGAAAACGTTCAAATTCCAGCCGTGTTAATAATTATTGGACGGATGCTAGCTGGAGATCTGCGGTCCTCTCTGCTGGATCAATAGATGTGAAGAGCCACTATGGAGTTTCCTTTCTATCTGTTTTATCTGATCTGTTCTGTAATTCTCTCCTCTCTAAGGCAGTTACCTAATGTTGAGTACCATGCGAGGCTTCTCGCTCAGCTGAGCAGACAGAACTCTCAGGATCTTGAAATGAGATTGTGCCATTAAATGAAGTCGAATTCTCTGGCATGAAGTCCGTGTTGGTGATTTGTAGAGTTTGCTGGTGTTCTTTTTGAACCGTGAATTGAAAGCAAGCGTGGGCTTTTCAGATGAAAGTTTAGGCTGACTTTGTGTCCTTATGCGAGACAAACTTTGGTTTGAATTTATAATAGTAAACGAGCGGACAAAAAAACACTCAATTGTAATACAAAGTGGAGCGCAGCAAAAAAGGGACACTGAATTTATACAACATAATCATAACACAGATTTGTAATTATATGAAGTAGGAGAGTTTTAGATAAAACATGTCTAATTAGCACCAAACACCATGAGCTTATGCAAATTATCCCTATCTGTCTGTTAATAATTTTTCCATTCTGGCTGCCAACACATTAATCCATCCATTCCATCTAGCAAGAAAAGTCTGCGATTTGCATATGCAAAAATTAAGTTTGCAGAACTCAATGATAAAACCCTCGTAATTACCCAAACTTGGCACCCACCATGTTTTTTTTAGTTAGGCAGTCATTGCCAAAACATCAGACAAGAGTGAACATGCTCAGATAAACTTACTCAAACATGAAACTGCTTGAACTGATGAAAAATTCATAATTACAAATGTTGGCTATTGTGAGTGTGTGGGTAAAACTTCACATAGCAATTCCCTTTTAAAAATATCTGTTTTCAAAATCTGTTCTCTTCGAGGTCTGAACCCATAAAAGCTATAAAGTATGTGTGATAAAACTGGCAAATATGCAGACAAATAATGATGACTATTTACATAGAGGCAGTGTTCAATAGCAGCTCCTGCTGGGGTAAAGCAATGTGCGTTTACAGCTCAGTCTTAATGATGGAAAAAGGGAAGCAGACAGAGACAGAAAACAAGCAGACTCCAGGGTAGCCTGATGTGTTGACAATTGTCGAAAGGTCATGAAAATTGATAACTGTATTTTTTTGCCATGAGAGTGAATTAACATTTCAATTTATATTGTATTTGGTTATAGCTTGAAAATAGTTTTCTTCCACTAATAAAAAGTACCATTGCATTGCCATGTTTTTGGACATGGTACCACGGTATTCTTTTAAGAACCCAGGAGCACTATGCGAATACCAATGGTACATGAAAATGGTACCATGGGAAATGTATATAATCGAAATACTATATTACATCAGTGTATCATGGTACTATTAGCCTCATTTTGTCTACTTTGACCTGCCCTCAAGCACTTTAGTTGTAGCAGAAGCCTGCAAGAGTCTGGTTCATGTTGTCGACATGTCAAGAACACACTGTTTTCTGTGCAGCGAAAGCAAATCCACTTTGCATGCACTTCCAAAGGATGAGGACTTAGGCCCGAACTGATACGGTAAAACCGAGGCCATTGATATGCCTGCAGAGCCTGAAAAGCTGAAATTCAGATGGACGTTAATGGACGTTTTGTTTCCGACACCCGCTGCAAGCAGTAGACCAATCACAACAGATTGGGATGTCTGACCAATCAGAGCAGAGTTGGATCTCAGAAAGGAGGGGTTTAGAGAGACCGAATCCTTTATTAAACCGTTTCAGACACTGTGAGAAAAGAGGTGATGCTGCAATGTATGAGAATTTGTGTTTTTGACCTTGGATGCATATAAACCTAGAAGACCTCCTAAACAAAACACCTTTACTAGCATAATAGGGAACTTTAACTGTGAAAGACAAGCAATTATTTGCTGGAAAAGAGCACACTGCATACTGTAGTTATATATAATTTTACATCTAGGTGAAACCACTCACAAATTAACCTTTGCTTGCATTTTAGATGTTATGCTGTGTCAAAGATCATAAGGTGCATTGAGCTCAATAAACGGTACATGTCCTCTCTTGAACACTGACACTGCCTTTAACACACATTCTTTTTTATTTCATATTTCATGAGTAAAATGAAGAGGCTCAGCCATGAATCTGCTTTATAGTGGAATACCAGAGGTTTACTTTGTGCTCAGTAGAGCCAAACTGTCTGTAATATGTGAACAAGGAGTGATCAAAGATAATTTTGCAGACTTTAACAGTTCCCTCAAACTAAGAAACAATTATTCATAAAAACATATTACCCGTTCTTTCGCTTTTATTACATTTAACACCTGAGGGATTTGGCATACTTGGCATAACATTTCAAAGTGATGGGAATTATGTACTAATATGAAGAAATTATGCAAATTATGTGTAATTTTAGGAACATAAATTTAGCAGTTTAATAGCATCAAGTTACTAGATAGACAGACTTTACAGAATACACAGCGTCTAAATCCACTGGCTGTATTATATATAAATAAATATATTAAAAATATATTCATGCAGGCTTGAGCCAATGATTTACCATGGTACTTTTGGAGTTTGAGGTTATTGGATCAACACTACTATGGAACAAAATTGTTGGCGCACATTTAAGTCGTTTTTGCACGCGTGCTTACCGGCGTGCTGTTTCCTTGTAGCTTAAACTATAAATAATACACTTTCAAAACTGTGAACTTAAAGTTGGATATATCAATCCATTTAATAAAATAACAAAAAACATAAACAATTCAATCTACAATTCGCCGTGTTTCACGGCTCACGCATGGGTTTCACGGTCAAAAACCATATGCCTCGCTGTACGCCACACCTGCACTAATTAACCTCAGTGTTAAATAGACCTGTGACAGAAACAGCGCCATCCCATTCCATTACTCAGAATGGCTCCAACAAAAATCATTCTAAGTGCTGGAAGCAGCAGGATCCAATAATCCTGTGTAAACACAACATTTAACCCTTAATATGCTGGAATATAGCCTGGGTTTCCCCATGCTGCCTTGCGCGAAAGAGCGATTTTATTCACGCTGCTAGGCAGCCTGGACACCATGGACCAGATTTTCCCCTCAAAAAGGGAACCAATCACAGAACGGGGAGGAAGCAGCAAGACGATGACGACTTCTATGCAACACACCGAAGCAGTTTGTTTATATCTATGGATCCAACATGGCATCAGACGCGAAGTTACCTTTCGATGCAGCCTTAGTGAATGCAAGTTTATTTCGTCTTCTTCCTCGTGGAATTTCTGTCGCTCTACATACGTCATCTGGTATAATTGAAACGATTGGCTATGATCTACGTACAGGCGCATTTGATAGACATATAGCGCCCAATAAACGGCTCTGGGCATTCGTAAACCACGCCTCAAATACGAGAAAATGAAAATGTGGTTCCCAGACCACGTCTCAATGAGACGAGGTCTGACGTTAGCCAGGCTAGCTGGAATATGTTATTTTATTAAAAAAAAAAAACAAAGTGTGAATCTACATTAGCATTCATCAGAACACGAAATGCTGCTTTTGCTGCAGTAATAGGTTTGCATTTACATTATAATAGTCAATGAGTTTGAATCCTTTCTTATAAATATAAACGCAGACGAGACAAACATTTAATGCAATTTAATAAAGGGACATCCGTCTTACCCCTCCTGAGACTAATAATTTGTAAAGCGGACTGGTCTGAATTTAGATTACTGATTAAATTTACCATAGATTTGCATAAATGTCTATAAGCCACTTCCTTATCGGCAATCAGCTTTTCCACTAGAGTATTTAAATGCCTTCAATGTACCCTCAGTAATGAATACATCATTTAATGCACACACAAGGTATGCACTGTAAAATGTATTCATTTTAGAGCAGTATATATTGTAATAAACTCATTAACACTGTTAAAAGACCATTCAAACACTTGCTCTAAATGTGCAGAAATAAGAATTGTAAACATTGAAATCGCATCTTACCACTATTAAAACTCAATTTTAATAAGTCAAACCCGCTCCCTGCAGCTGAAATTTCTGTTACAGCATAATATAATTTCTCACTCATTTCTGCCATGCAAATGAATGTCAGCACCAAGGACAGCGGCATTCAGCTGTTTACCCTCATTCAAGTGATCCAAGAAACCAAGCTGTGGGAGGACTCAACTAAATGCATTAATGTGAACCTATATGGTTAATATAAATTCAAGAAGCATTAAGGTAACCTTGTCACCACAATGTCAGTTAACTGTAACAAAGAAAGAAATCTGCATGACAAGCAGTTACAGGCAAAAAAAAAAAAAAAAAGGTTTAGATCAGGTACTATATACACAAATAAATGCATATGCATGCAGACACACACAGAGGACAGCATATGCTCAGATTGGGTGGCTAGTCTGACAACAATGACAGCAAGGGGAAGAGTAAAGTGGCATATCCTTGACCCCCTTTTCCATATTTTACATTCTCCACTCTCACCACCTGGGATGCAAGTCTGTACGCATTCAAGTGTTTATGTATATGTTTACACCACCTTTCTGTATTGTGGAATTAAGCTTTGCGTGCCTTTACACATTTGTCAGTTTCTTGTTTTGAACAAAAAATCGGACAATCCCATCTAGAAATCTAGATGGAGTGTAATGCACCAACACACACACACACACACACTCCAGAGACATGCTTTAACCTTTCGGAGAGAAAACAACATACTGCAAGAAGCGGTTTGTCATGCAGCAATAACAAACACTCAAGTCGGATCAAGCAGGTTGAAGTAGGTGCTTAAGCATCACAGTTAAAGCACTGACATTTCAGCAGCAAGCACATGCAGTATAAACATCAGTTCTCACTGTGTGATTAAAGAAGTTGGAGAGTTATAAAAGGGTTGGTATTAAACCAAGTGTGATGAAGAACTGTGAGCATTGATCTGAACAATGAGAAGAGGAACTGTGAGTGACATGATGGACTTCTCCACAGAACAGCTCATGCATATAATCATGTACACAAAATCAGTCCAACAGCTCACACAATCACTGAGATCAAGAATGCCTTATTTGCAGACTAACTAATTAGAAGTATGTCAATAACCAATATAACAGTCTGAACTTGGGTGCACCTGAACATAGATGTAGATGCGGAATTTAAATGAGGAATTACTCATCACCTCATAATATCCATTTGGGCAGTTCAGCAATATTTATTGTGGAATAAAACAGATTTCTTATATTTATTCTGAGTTATTCAAATAAATGGAATGCATTTTCAGATATTGAGTTATTATAGAAAATGAGCAAATTGCATTGCAGTGTGCCTGCATAAGCCTCGATTACTTCTGACATATTCATCAGTTAGTGCACACTGAACTAAATTCTGATCCTTACTGTCCAGCATCACGAATTAGCCGCTAAATATTCTTGCTGCAAAAAGATCAGTAATCAAGCACTTCAAACGAACAGACAGCAAACCTG
This sequence comes from Squalius cephalus, assembly GCF_949319135.1. NCBI lineage: Eukaryota > Metazoa > Chordata > Actinopteri > Cypriniformes > Leuciscidae > Squalius > Squalius cephalus. The sequence goes on from NC_137123.1 coordinate 26,273,556, forward strand.
AGGCAAAGTCACACTGAGTCTGGTGCTTTCCAATCAACTCCACGTTGCTAACAGGGTAAGGACTTAAAATAACCATACAAGGTCCCTCTGATTCTCATCCGTGACTTCCTTTAATTATATTCTTAATTATATCAGTGATTTACTGCTCAATTTTGATATGCAATTAAACAAAGGCATGATTTCAGACTGAAAAATAAGTAATTTTTATTATTTGCCATAGCCATTGTACTGCACTGAGACAAAATGTCTCATAAATTTGAAATATTGACATATATTAACTCTATATTATAATGTGGCACAAAGGTGCAATAAAAAGAAAAGTTAAGTACTGATATAAAGGAATTTCTCAGACCAGAGATACCACTCCCTATGGATTTTATGCAAATTCAGCACGTTAAATTGTTCCCTGCAACATTATTTCCCCCTTTCTCGCTCCTTTCTTCTCTTTCATCCTTAATGCTGTCATCACCCATTAACTTGCAAGAAAAGGAAAGATATGACAAACTCACATATGAGTCTATTTTGCTCCCTCCATCATTAAAAGATCTCTCTCCTTGTCAGTCCTCCAGAGCTTTCTAATGGACTGGCTATCCATTCTTTCTCCGGCCGCTTCCATCTTGACTCATTCCTACCGCTTCATAAGATTGTGCAGCAATATGAATTCATCTCACACATATGATTTTTATGATTTTGGAAAATCAACATGTGCCTCAAAACAACAGCAGAGAAGTCTTATATTGAGTATCCAGGTGGACAATCACCAAGGCCGCCTTAATGCACGGGCTTACCTGGGCTGAAGCCCAGGGGCCTCCCAAGTTCAGGGGCCTCCCATGTTCAGGTTCATGATGAGCTGAAAAGGTCATATTGTTTTGTAATTTGTCAGATTTTGTCGCTGTATGTCGCTAGTCTCTATACTGTGAAGTCGCTTGTGGCCGTTGGTAGTGCTGTCGCTCTAATGTTATTGTTAGACTGCTCGTCTGGCCACATACAAAACACCATCACAAGTGATACAACTATATTATTTTAATTTAACTAGGAATTAGGCTCAAAAGAAACAGTATGCTGTTCGGGAGAGTGTTTTTATATTACCACACAACAGTGTTCAGGGATTAAATCATTTACTAGATTAACGATCGATCAATCTACAAATTAAACTCACTCATACTGTCATAAATTACTAAAACGTCATCCTAATTTAACTAATAAAATTTTTTCTTGTCCCTAATAGTCAACATAATGCAGGGGATACTGTAAATGAACTGCAGTGCTAAACTTGCATCATAAAACTACAACACTCGAACTATAAATGTATGAATTAAACTCACTGAGACTGTCGACAGTTTCTTTTCCATGCATCATTTTATTATATCCATGTTTGTGGTTAGTTACAGTCAAATCATATAAAACAGTGAAATCACCCTCGAACTCTTCTGTCTTGCCTGCACTGCACTCGAGATGGTGACGGGGAGCTGAGCTCCACAAGGCTTCTTTCCTATTGGTTGTCGCTCGCGAAAATCGCTTCTCATTTGCATATAGTTGAAATTTAGTTACTGTGTGGTTGTTAAATAAAGTGTCTTGTGTTTATGCTCAAGTGGGCTCAGTGATATGTTAATAACAATTTTATGGTGTTTTCTGGCTCAAAGAGGGAAAACTCACTACCTATTACACTTTTTTAAAATGAGACTCTATAAATCGAGGGGATGGGGGGCCTACAAAACCTCTCAGCCCCGGGGCCTAACATTAGGTTAAGGCGGCTCTGACAATCACTGAGGGACAGGAACCTCAGTCAGGGAATATCCATTAACTTCAAGGCAAGCTGTGTATCCTGTAGAGTTTCATCTGTGACTGCCAATGTAAAATGAATGTAGAGGTGAAGGGAACCAGGATCCATAAATTCAAGCATTTGCAAACTCAAACATCTCCTGTTGTGAAATGAGATCGTACAACAAGGGTGGGGAAAATTGGGTGCATGAAGCAGCGGCCGGTTATTTCCAAAATGCAGCGGTCAGTGTGGTTTGCATTGAGACTGGAATTGGTCAGTTAGAGATATCAATACTGCACACTGTGCACAGATTGGAAATATTCAAAAGAAATATTGTATGGACACACACACACACACACACACACACCACACACAAACAACTTCTAGGTATAGAGCATATATAGAGTAAGATATATACCATATATAGTGCAAAATCACTAAAGAATCTCAGGAGTAGTTTTATAATTTAGTTGCTACTAAAAGGGTGAATCTCACAGACATGTATTAAAAAGAAAAATTGAACACAAAATTATTATTACTATTATTATTTTAAAGGTGTAGCGGAGGATTTTCTTTTTCCGGGTGGATCATCAAGACTATTGGTCCTCCTAAGTGTCAATCATTCTGGTGATATGTTTACGTAAGGCCGTCGTACGTGCTCGTGCACACGATTCACACGCTCAAAACACAGGTTGGGCTTCCCACTGATGCCTCAGTCGCGAAGTTTCTACTTGACAGGTAAAGTTTGGCATGCTATTTGGAGAAATCCATTTAAAATCACTGCTAGTAAAAGTTAATGTAAGCTATGATTAGCTCGTGCACACGTTTAATAGGCGTTCCCTCTCGGGAGCAGGTAGAGTGTTGCGCATGTGCATTTTTTCAAAAAGTGGAGAGGGCGGTTCTTTTCTAAAATTCAGGAAAATCCTCCGCTATACCTTTAATACAGTAAATCACAATTTATTTTATTTAAATTTTTTGGTAACACTATACAATAAGGTTCCATTATAGTTAAAATGGTTCAATATTATGCCATTTTCACAAGATGTAAAATAAGTCTTTGATGTCCCCAGAGTGTGTATGTAAAGTTTTAACTCAAATTACCCACAGATATTTTTATATAGAATGTTAAAATTGTCACTTTTTGAGGGTGAGCAAAAACGCATCGTTTTTGTGTCTGTTCCTTTAAATGCAAATGAGCTGCTGCTCCCAGCACAGAGGGCGGAGCTACAAGCTACTTTTATGTTTAAATCAGAGTCAGACAAAGATGGAGAGACTCAAGAAGAAGTGACAACTTGTAGAATGCAACAGGACATTTCTGAATGGTTAGTTGAAGAATTTATGTAGTTTATGTGTATCTTCTAGTCATGGATTAGCATATTCTGTCATGATAATCTATTAATCGCGTTCCCGGGGGCGGGGTTTATGCAAATTCTAGGGTTGGTGATGTCACTAACCTGGGAGGAATGTCATGTAGTCCCTACCAGCTGTTTGTTGTAGTCCTTAAAAAGCCATTTCTTTAAAAGAAATTATCTCTCTTTGCTTTGAACTTTGAGCGTCGTAACTTTGCAGATGTTGTTTATTCTCAAACAACAACATTACATAACTAACATTAACTAACAGTGAGCAATACATTTGTTACAGTATTTATTCATCTTAGTTCTTGTTAGTTCAGTTTCAGGTTTGTTCAGGTCCAGTTTTACCAGATAGTTTTAATTTAAAAAATGTATAAATAAAGGTTGAAATTAAAATGAACAAAGATTAATGCATGCTTTATAAGTATTTTTCATTTTCAGTACATGGTAACTAATGTAGTTAACTAATGTTAACAAATTGAACCTTATACTGTAAAGTGTTACCAGTTTTTTAAATTCAAACCAGTCTAAATTAAAACTGATAAAACACAAAGCTATGATGTAATTTTTTTTTTATTACTTGAAATAACCCTAACCCTAACACTTTTCAATAAGGTTTCATTAGTTAACGTTAACAAGAATTAAGAATGAACAATACTTCTACAGCATTTATTCATATTAATTTTAATTTTCAACATTTATTAATACATTATTAAAATTAAAAGTTATATTTGTTAACGTTAATGTACTGTGAACTAAATGAACAAACAACGGACAGCTGTATTTTTATTAACTAACATTAACAAAGATTTAAAAAATAAAGTAATACATGTATTGCTCATTGTTAGTTCATGTTAGTTAACTAGTGTTAACAAATGAGACCTTATTGTAAAGTGTTAACAAATTTTTACACATCATTTTTTTTTTGCAGCAACAGCACAATGAGAAATGGTCTCAAAATAATTAAATGAATGCCACAATGGAAATATATATATATATATATATATATATATATATATATATATATATATATATATATATATATGTCCTTTTGCTGTTCAGTGACTGAAATGGCTTATCGTGCTCATGGGTGACTCTCACAAAACCTGTCCACATCTTCATCCCAAAATAGCAGAAAAGGACAAATAGGAAAGTATATATATATATATATATATATATATATATATATATATATATATATATATATATATATATATATATTCTTTCCTATAATATATATTCTTTCCTATAATTCTTTCCTATTTGTCCTTTTCTGCTATTTTGGGATGAAGATGTGGACAGGTTTTGTGAGAGTCACCCATGAGCACGATAAGCCATTTCAGTCACTGAACAGCAAAAGGACATTCTGACCTATTATTCTCCAAGACATAAACACCTTATCCCTCTCTCTCCTTCTACCATCTCTCTTACTCACATCAGCCATCTGTCTTAAAGGTGCATTGTGTAATATTTAGGAGGATCTCTTGAAAAAAATGCAATATATACATAACTATGTTTTCAGTGTTGTATAAAGACCTTACTTAATTAACCGTTATGTTTTTATTACCTTAGAATGTGCCATTTCTATCTACATACGCCGCGGGTCCCCTTACATTGAAATGCGCCGACATCTTTCTACAGTAGCCCTAAATGGACAAACGCGTTTTGTTACTATGTTGTTCTTCATGCAAGGAAGCTAGCTAAAGTCAGCGAATAAAACACTGACACAATGATGAACAGGTAACAATAATATTTGCAATAACATATCGTTTTACTGAAAAATAAAGTAAACCTAATTTCTTAATGTATTTTTGTAAAGAAACCTCATTGCTTAACTGGCTACTCTCTGCTGTCTCAGACGACGACATCTTTTCCTGTCGACCACCGTAATTTCTGTTGGTTGCAATTCGCAACCTCACCACTAGATGCCGCTAAAAATCACACACTGCACCTTTAAACTGATTTAGCTTACTAACAGCCAGTCTCACCTGTGTCAAAATCTGTCCAACACTGAACCGCAGCAACAAAGGACAATTTATGTTATTAGATCTCCCTTTAGCATTCTCATGGGAGATTTTCATTAACACAAAACACCCAAACTACAGACTTTCTAAAACAATAGTTCAGCTCACCGTTGTGCCCTCACAATTTCCTTTAGTAGCAGCTCTGATTTAATTTACTAAAGACTGATTTGGATGAAACACAAACTAAATAATGTAATAAATTAATTGACTATATTACTCAATAATACTGTCAAAAATTGTGATTGATGCACTGAAATTCAATTGTAACAAATCCTGCTGTTGAGGCCAATTACAATTTCACACTGTGTGCCCCCGCCGACTAGGGAATTAAAATCAAACCCGCCGCAGTGTCTCATGGCGTCTGACTGTGTGGGCCTCTAAACGGGAGACACGCACACACTTTTGGTTTCCATGTTTTATGGGGACTTTACATAGACAATGTTTTTTATACTGTACAAACTGTACACTCTAAAAAATGCTGGGTTGTTTCAATCCAACTTTGGGTCAAATATGGACAAACCCAGCCGTTGGGTTCATTTTTTAATACATTTTTTAACCCAACATTTGGGTTTTTCCATATTTGACCCAAAATTGGGTTGAAACAACCCATCATTTTTTAGATTGTATATTCTATCCGCTAACCCTAAACCTACCCATCACAGAAAACTTCCTGCATTTCTATATTTTCAAAAAAACAAAACATAATTTAGTATGATTCATAAGCTGTTTTCCTCGTGAGGACCAAAAAATGTCCCCACTATGTACCTGAACCACACACACACATTGTAGGCTTATGTGGACAGACACTTATGTCTCTTTAGCTGTCAGCGGTCACAGTGTTGCTAAAATAATTGCCTACAGTCTTTCAATCAATCTTCATATGCGTCAACCTTGGCTCAAAACCAAGGTAACCTTTTACACTGTCCCTCAGTGAGCAAGATATAGTTCTTAACTTTTAACTTTACAGCAGTATCCATTAACCTTGATGATCCTATAAATGTCTTTCAGAAAATTACATTTGAGACTCATATTTTTCTCACTGCAAAATGTTGCCAACATTGTACAAAATTCTAAACAGCAACCACAGGTGATCTCAACATTAATCTGATGTCTCAGATTGCCACAAGACATGTACTAAGATTGTGCATTGCTCTGCTTTACATCATTTTGCGTTTGTATTGCTCACATGTGAATCCAACACGGGCAGAGGGAACAGGACAGAACAGGGATCAAGTCAAGGTAATGATGTGGATCACATACACACACGCTTCAATTAAACAGACACAAGTGTGGCCCAAGGGGAACCTTTAATGATCACAAGCCAGGAAGGCTCAATACAAATCAGCTTTGAGAAGAGCAGAGCCTGAGGGTCAACTTCTACTGCTCTTAACAGCATTGAATTGTAGGCCCACCCGCCATCCCGCCTACACACGCAAACAACTAACAACAGAAACAGAACAACAGGAAGCCAACGCAGTCAGATAGGTGTGTATCACAAAATTGATTGTTCATCACACACTCATGCACATGAATTCCTTCTTCAAGCAAACAAAGGCACTAGATGTTCAGGAAAATGTAAGGAAGTTCACAAAGTCTTGAAGTTTGGAGGATTTGGGCCTTACAGACAAAGCACATATCTGTTTAAAATAAGATCTGCGAACTATACGAACAACTTCACAGAATGGAATTACCCGTTGAAGATCTCAAGCTGTGTTTGAAATTGCATACTGTCTAGGTTCTACATTTGATTTGAATCTCACATTGCTACCATTAAAAAAAGTCTGTTCGATATAGTATATGAATGTATAAATTCAGACATAATATATCCGCCATCCGCCGTTGTCACCTATCACAACTCCGCATGGGACAGTAAAGTTCAGAATAACTGTAAGTAGGTCAGCCAGAAGTTTTTCACCTTTTTCTGTTTGATGAATACTATTGATTCGGACATACTACTCATCTCACATACAGTTTTTTCACCTACTTATAGGGAAGCATGCTTATTTGGATGCAATATTTCGATTTAATTAGAATAATTCAAATTCATATTAATTCCAATTCCATTTTCTTGGAGCAATTCAAATTACAAACCATAAACTAAAAGGGAGCCAATGCTTAAATTCTGAATTTTGACCAACTTTGCATGTGTTGTTTTATATATTCTTTGTATTATACAGTAAAAACAGAAGTTTTATTTTTATTTTATTTTTTTATCCACTCAGCCATTAGTGGACATTAAAATCATTAATGTCACCAAAGTTCACATATGAATTTAAATTGTGCCTTTTGTCTCTCTCTCATGAATTATGTAATATAAATCAGTTTTTGGCCCTTGTGTGCAGTATATAATTCCGTGTGAGATGCACAGTTAATGGACACTGCCTAACACTCATGCACAAGCTCATATATATTATACTTATAACTTAATAGTGTACTTAATATAACTTGTGACAACCACTACACAATCAGACTCATTCGGTCTATGTTGTATCAGTATGTACTATGAATAAGTTAAATTCATTTCCTTTCAGTAGTATTTTCACCTCAAGCTGAGCAAATATATCATACGCTAACCTCATTAGCATATTTCAATGTATACAATTAAAGAAAAATGCCCCTTTGTTTCACTGACTCACATCTACTAGTGATGAACATTAAGAATGAAATGTCAAGAACAGCACTTCATTGTGGACCTCTGATAGATCAGGGTCAGAGAATAGCATCAATCATCTTGACCATAAACTCATCATGATATATATTTTTTTATTATTAGATTTAATATTTAGAATTTTCACATGTACGATTATTAACTCTTGGCACAAAAGTCCAAATTGATGAAAGCTTGTAATTCATGCAAATGCTATCCATTTAGCAGATGCTTTTAACCAAAGAGATTTACAAATGAGGCACATCGCAAGCAATTTGTCATGAGTACCAATAATATTCATTATACACAATGCCAATTTTAAAGTATAAACTATTAGCACTTAAACTATACACTGTCAGGGATCAGCCAGGCTCCACCATCACACAATCACAGAGATCGCTGTCACCTGAGTACTAATCACCCGCACCTGCACGTCATCTGATCATCAGCACAAAAGCACTCACCTCACACAGTCACATTGTCGGGTCTTGTTTGAGTAAGGACTCACTTCCCTGTTACTCTTACCTTCCCATGATTGATGTTTAGTGTGATCGTCTACCGTCCTGTTTCTCCAAAGTCTCCATCGTCTTCCTGGTTCCTGTCATCACTCAGCTACTTACCTCTCTCCGTTCCACTGTGTGTACTCCAGTGATCTCTCACCTCAGAAACCAAGACCTCCTTCATCATCTGCAAAAGAACCACAGACTGTTAGTATATCTCACCACCATTATTCAAAGACATTCTCCATTATCGTCACCCACTGGTGCTCACCGCTACTTGTTTCAATAAACCTGTTTCTTACCAGTATCACTTTGTCTTGAGTCTCTGTTCCATAACTGAAGACCGGACCAACACAGCCTGAGAATGAGTTCCCCGGATCCTTTCCAGGAGGTTGTGGATGCCCTCAAACGTGCACTTTCCTCTACCACTTCCGCATCACCTGTCACCACTTCTCCTTCACCACCAGTGGCCTCCAGTCCCAAGGCCAATCCAGCGCCCTACTCTGGCTTGGTGGAGGATTGCGACTGATTTCTGCTACAGTGTTCGCTGGCCCTGGAGATGCAGTCGCCTCGTTTCCCCACCGAACGAGCGAAGGCAGCCTTCATCATTTCCCTGCTGATGGGGCGAGCGCTCTACTGGGCCCAAACCATCTGGAATCAGAATACAATCGTTACGCAAACACTGAGCAACTTCATCTCTCACTTCCGCAATGTCATTTCGGGATTCCTGATGGTGATTCCTCTGTGGGTGAGCAGTTATATCATCTCAATCAAGATAAAGATTCCGTTTCTGATTATACCCTCAAGTTCCAGACCCTTGCGGTGGACAGTGGGTGGAACAAGCGCTCGCTCCTCACCACCTATCGGCAGGGATTAAATCCTCGACTGCGACAGCATACGACGATGCCATGGGTCTCGAATGGTTCATTCATCTCGTCATCCGAATTGATCATCGTATGCAGCACCGCTTGGAAGACAAAAAGGGCCAGCCTTCACCTGCCTCGCCAGCCAGAGTTTACCAGCTCTCCAGAACCAGTCCCTGTGCAACTGGATAACACTCGTCTTTCTTACACTGAGCGGCAGAGGAGGCCGACCCAGGGTCTATGTCTGTACTGTGACAATTTCTGTCTGTCCCATCCACCACGACCAATGGTGAGTGTCATCCCTTCCTCATCAGTAAATATGAAACCACTTACTACTGAAGTCATCCTTACTGCCTCACATGTCTCTCTTCCAGTATACACCCTCCTCGACTCTGGGTCAGCCGGGAACTTCATCTCCGATTCCCTCTGCTGCCAGCTCAACCTCCAGAAGAGGTCCAACAAGGTCCATTATCAAGTCCACTCGACTTTCGTTTCAGCGTGGGACCTATCCAGTTGCAAGTGGGAAAATTCCACACACAATCCATCTCCTTCCTGGTTCTGGAGAATTCCACCGCTGGTATAATTCTAGGGTGCCCGTGGCTAGTGCAACACAATCCGGATCTCTCCTGGACCACCGGAGAAGTCCTGAAGTGGGGCGATCGCTGTTTTCCACATCTGCCTCAACCTGTAATTCCTCTGCTGGTCCATTCAACCTACATTGAGAGCCCTGCAGAGCAACAGTCCATCGAGATTCCAGCCGGCTACGTCCCCTTCAGTGACATTTTCTGAAGACCCATCATCGTTGCCACCACACTGGCCATGGGACTGCGCCATCGATCTCCTTCTGGATGAGCCAGTGCCCCACGGTAAGATTTATCCCTTATCACTCCCAGAACAGAAGGCCATGGAGAAGTACGTTGAAGAGGCTCTCCAACAGGGTTACAGCCGCCCTTCCACTTCCCCTGCTGCTTCGAGTTTTTTCTTTGTGGCAAAGAAGGACGGAGGCTTGCGGCCCTGCATAGACTATCGAGCACTCAACAACATCACTGTAAAGTTCCGGTACCCACTTCCTCTCGTCTCAGTAGCCCTGAAACAACTTCGTGGAGCAGCCGTGTTCACTAAATTGGACCTCCGCAGCACGTATAACCTCGTCCGGATACGTGAGGGGGACGAATGGAAGACGGCCTTTGTGACCCCCACTGGACACTACGAGTAACTGGTCATGCCTTATGGTCTATTAAATGCCCCCTCCATAGTCCAAGACTTTATGGAACTCTGAGAATTCCTTCATCGTACCGTGATCGTCTACATCAATGATATCCTGATCTATTCCCGGAGCCTGGCTGAACATCGCCATCACATTGCGGAGGTCCTCCAACACCTCAGAGAACATCACCTCTTCCTCAAGGCTGATAAATGCTCCTTCCATCAACCAAGCTCCTTCCGCTGCCCGCTCCCCGACACCATGGTCACACCTAGGAGTAGGTAATACATGTATCCTAGTCATTGTTGACCAATTCTCCAAATCCTGCCGTCTGATTCCTTTGAAAGGTCTACCTACTGCCATGAGCACTGCGGAGCTACTCTTCAACCACATTTTCTGACACTATGGGATTCCTGAGGACATCGTGTCGGATCGAGGCCCACAGTTCATCTCCCAGGTTTGGAGGGCTTTCTTCAGACTCCTAGGTGTGACTGTCAGTCTCTCATCCGGATACCATCCTCAGACGAACGGGTAAACGGAGAGGAAGATCCAGGAGATTGGGCGCTTTCTGAGAACCTTCTGCCACGGTCACCAGAACTCTTGGAACCAGTTCCTAGGCTGGGCCGAGTACGCGCAGAGCTCCCTCCGTCAGCCTGCCACTGGACTCACTCCTATCCAGTGCCTGCTCGGCTACCAGCCTCCACTGTTCCCGTGGTCTGGGGAACCCTCCGACGTCCCCTCCATCGACTATTGGTTCCGAGACAAGAAGCTGAGTCCCAGATTCGTTGACCCCTTCACCATCACCCAACAGATCAACCCAGTCACCTACCAGCTGCAGTTACCCTCACACTACAGGATTCACTCTACCTTTCATGTGTCACTCCTCAAGCCCTATCACTCACCTGTTTCTGTTCACTCCACAGAGCCTGGCCCGACAGAGGAACCCCCCCTTCCGTTAATGGATGGAACGGTCTACACTGTCCATGAGATCTTGGACTCCCGGCGCTGTGTTGGCCGTCTGGAGTACCTGGTGGACTGGGAGGGCTACGGACTGTCAGGGATCAGCCAGGCTCCACCACCACACAATCACAGAGATCGCTGTCACCTGAGTACTAATCACCCGCACCTGCACGTCATCTGATCATCAGCACAAAAGCACTCACCTCACACAGTCACATTGTCGGGTCTCGTTTGAGTAAGGACTCACTTCCCTGTTACTCTTACCTTCCTACGATTGATGTTTAGTGTGATCGTCTACCGTCCTGTTTCTCCAAAGTCTCCATCGTCTTCCTGGTTCCTGTCATCACTCAGCTACTTACCTCTCTCCGTTCCACTGTGTGTACTCCAGTGATCTCTCACCTCAGCATCCAAGACCTCCTTCATCTGCAAAAGAACCACAGACTGTTAGTATATCTCACCATCATTATTCAAAGACATTCTCCATTATCGTCACCCACTGGTGCTCACCGCTACTTGTTTCAATAAACATGTTTCTTACCAGTATCATTTTGTCTTGAGTCTCTGTTCCATAACATACAGATGCTTTCATTAGGGCTGTCCAGTACATGTAACCTTTCACACAACTAAACATTTCATTGTGGCATGTAATGAGAACTAAACCAAACAGAATTATATATACATTTTTTCAATTTGATAACTTTAACATTTAATTTAATAGAAAAAAATGTAAGATGCGTTTAAAATTTTATGGAAAATATGACAGTACATTATGAAGAAAAACACACTCATTTCCTAACCAAATTGACATGAAAATTAATAAATCCAATGTGTTGGGTTGATCAAAGATGATATGACATTGTCGTGAGGTTTTGTGCCAATTTAAACACTATAACCGGATTTTGCTATGCACCTGCCCTAATGCCATTCACTGATGCCTGCAAATGTATGTTTCTGTTTGTTTTTTTGTTTTTGTTTTTGACAAAATGTTCTTACAGTCTGAATGAATAGATACTGAAGCTAATATTTTCAGATCAAGATGAGTTACAGTAATTTAGCAGCCTCTGCCATTTATCACACGGCACCCTTTACAAAGATGGACTGGACTTCATTTGAACTTCATTGGACATCAGTTATAAGTTTCCTGCATTCTGTCTCATTCTCTCTGATGCTCATCTCTTTAACGGGACCTATGGCCAACTATTTAACCTCTCTGATGGGTCTCTCACAAAATCATTGATTAGTTGCTCTCCATTGCAGCCTATCGTGCTCTGCAGCAGTATGTTGACGAGTTGCTACTGCTCTCTCTCTCTCTCTCTCTCTCTCTCTCTCTCTCTCTCTCTCTCTCTCTCTCTCTCTCTCTCTCACACACACACACACGCACGCACGCACACACACACACACACACACACACACACACACACACACACACACAGACACAGGGTTTCCATGTTTTATGGGGACTTTCCATAGAAATAATGATTTTATACTGTACAAACTGTAACCTATAGCCCAAAACCTACCCATCACAGATAACTTTCTGCATTTTTACATTATTTAGTATATAAGCTGTTTTCCTCATGGGGACCAAAAAATGTCCCCACAAGATCAAAAAAAATCTGGTAGCCTATTAATATCCATGTGGGGACATTTTGCCCCGCAACATAGGGAATATCTGAAACACACACACACACACACAGGGAGAGAGAATGTATATAGAACAGTAAACAATATCCTACTTGCCAGATTAGATAAACTGGTAATACTATAATAAAAATGAATTGTTTCACTATCTTGTTTGGAACATGTACAAAATAAAACACAAAATAAAATAGTTCCAAATAGGTTTTATGTTTTAAAAAATAATAATAATAAAATAAAAAGTAAATTTAATTATGAAAGACAAACAGGCTACTTTAAATAAAAGGTATTAGATGAATCACAATTAGACTTTGTGATTTTGTGTATTGTAGCTGCTACAACCTATACTTGTACTAAAACTATGCTGAAGTGTTTGGGGGGGGAAATGCATTTTTGATCATCCGTTTTGATATTATTTGGCTAAAATTCAACACTTACTTGTGAAAATAAGACCAAAGCGAAGAAAGAGAATGAGGAAAGTATGGTTCACTTGAACGGGGTTTCCCATTTTTTAAAAGCACAATCCCATTGTTACAACAGTGACACCCAGCGAGCACAGATGTCGAAAGCGATAGTTTCTTCACAGTTCACAGCCCTTTCCCACCCCTGAACACGTTATCCTGTCAACGCCTAGTAGACTACTCTAAAATAAAACAAAATTATTTTTTCTAACAAATATACTGTCTACCTAACAAATACTGTCCTTTGTTTGTTTGCCCCTGTTATAGCTATTGAGGTCTGTTCAGAGACACGTAAAGATAAACCGCTGAAGCAAAAATGCATAAAAACGCGCTATGGTCTGATATAAAATGTCCAGTGTAACATACAAAATGACGCTAAACGGTGTTCGGGTAGTTCAGGAGTCGGCTCTCCTCTCCGTCTGACTCTCTCCAAGGGCGGGGCGGCGCTCCATCAGTTTAATGTTGTCAGCACGTGTGTAGTTGAGTCCCGGGCGCGCAGAGCAGAGCGCGCGGTGTTTCGCTCGGGTGGAGAGAGCGCGAGGATGCTGACAGAGACGCCCGTGAGAGGACGAACAGGTCGCACGGATGTAAGAGACGGTGATGGTTACTTCAAACTCACCCCGGGATGGGTCTCTTTTTCAAAAGCCGCAACCAAATGAGCCTTAGGAGGAATTGTGTGGAAAAGAAAAAGACGCGAACGGGATTAGAATAAGAATACAAGGTAAGAAAAAACGGAGAGGAACCTGCAACTAACTTACAAACAGAATATTCGCGAACGATTGATTGGACAGCAGAGCCTTTTCTGATTCAATATGCATAACTTTAGCTTTATGAGCGAAGTGGACACTTACATTGACATTGGTTTTACATCCTCTGGGAATTCTACATCCTCTGGGAATTCTACAAGTCGTTATTCTCCGGCCACCATTATAGGGCTCGCAGGGCTGGTGAGCTTCCTCATCTTGTTTACAATTGTGGGGAATGTGCTGGTCGTTATCGCTGTTTTAACGAGCAGAGCGCTCAAGCCTCCACAAAACCTTTTCCTTGTGTCTCTAGCCAGTGCGGACATTCTGGTGGCCACACTGATTATCCCCTTCTCTCTGGCCAATGAATTAATGGGCTACTGGTTTTTTGGGAAAGTTTGGTGTGATATCTATCTAGCACTAGATGTTCTTTTCTGCACATCTTCTATTGTTCACCTGTGTGCCATAAGTCTGGACAGATACTGGTCTGTAACACAGGCGGTCGAGTACAACTTAAAGCGGACGCCTCGCAGGGTAAAGGGCATGATTGTGGTGGTATGGTTGATCTCGGCTGTAATCTCCTTCCCACCGCTCATCTCCATGGACCGGAATAAAGATGTTGACAAGAACGAACCGCAATGCCAGCTGAACGACCACACGTGGTACATCTTGTACTCCAGCATCGGGTCATTCTTTGCCCCGTGTGTCATCATGATCCTTGTTTACATCCGAATCTACCAGGTGGCTAAGACGAGAACCCGAAATATGTCGGAAAAGCGCCGCGATCCGGACGGCGCGTCAGGAACGCCACGGCTGGAGAACGGCTTGAGCCGTGAGGATTCTAGGCGAGAAAACGGGCACTGTCCCTCGCCACCAACAGGGGAACGCAAAACAGGCGAGGATGACCCAGATGCCGATCTGGATGACAGCAGCTCATCTGATGAGAAGGCCAAACGGGTGCAAAACGAGACGGGGCCCTCACGAAAAGACCGCCGATCCAGCCGCAAGAACAGCTCCAGCTCCAAGCACTCCAGTCGAAAGTCCCGAGCCAGCAGCAAGTCCCTGGACCTGTTCTCCTCCCGCAGAAAAAGGAGGAACACCATTTCGAGAAAAAAAATTTCCCAGGCACGAGAGAAGCGGTTCACCTTCGTGCTGGCCGTGGTCATGGGGGTGTTCGTGGTCTGCTGGTTTCCGTTCTTCTTCAGCTACAGCCTGTATGGGATCTGCAGGGAGCCCTGCGCCATCCCTGACACCCTTTTCAAGTTTTTCTTCTGGATCGGTTACTGCAACAGCTCCCTCAACCCCGTCATCTACACAATTTTCAACCAGGACTTCCGGCGAGCTTTTCAGAAGATCCTGTGCAAACCCTGGAAAAGATCTTTTTAGAGGACATCGGCAGCTAGTTTGCAGCATCCAGTGCCATTTACAGGTGGTTGACAAGGAAGACGTTTTCAAAAAATACCACTCTCTTTGCATTGACAATCTGTACACAACAATGACATTGATATTTTTTGCTACTTTGTTGTGTAATGCTCTCCTTGCATCTGTGAGGACAACAGAGGCTGGTCTCATAGGTGGGACTAAAAAGCTAAAGATGCTTGGAAAAAAAAAAAACTCCTGAATTGGGCAGCACTGTACTGCATTAGAGGAAACAGGCTTATCTTTATTATGGCTGCAGGCACTTTGAAGTTATCAAGAGATATTTTTTTATGATGAGTATGCACATATGGCTTGTGTCATTGTGACTAGAGAGCTATGTAACATGAAAGGCTGTCTCCTTTTATATGGTGACAAAAAGGAAGACAAGAGAATACATTTCCAGAAAGTGTGCATTTTCTTTCCAGCTGAGAGAGACAAAACGGACATAGTTGGATAGGGAGGACGAGAGGGTTGTCATCGGATGACAGATGGAAGGAGAGAGTAGCCCTGATGTGGTTGAGTATTGCAAGGTTCGTCCTGGGGGTGCAAAGTCCTGACTGAACAGAGCTCTATTACAAACTGTTCTTTACTGTCCTTCAGTGAAACGAATCATTGCATTGCTGCTCTTTAACATGCCATAAAAAAGTATACAGAAGAGCCATTTACTGGACTAGACTTTTCAATGATGATAAACATTTATTTATCGACAGGATTTATTTATCAGATTATAAACTATTTAAGCTTTGTGGCTATGCTTGTACAGTGTCTCCCATTTGTTCAAAATATCATAGTGATATAATGCAAAGTATGATATATGAGGCTGTTGTAAATTTATAAGAGCAAAACTGCCTCTCTTTTTTTGGTTGTTTTTGTATATTATGAAACATCTGTCTTTATGGATGTTGGGCTTCTCTCCTTTTCTATTCCATATACTTGTGATATCTTCAAAATGACTGACGGGTCACTACAAGCACAGCTGATGATCAAACAAAAGTGAACAAATAAATGGATTGTAATTCTCTTTTTACTGTGAACAGAGCATAAGCTTTATAATTCACTCTTCGTGTCTCTAAAGTGGGCTTATCATAATTTGAAATGGCTGTGATTAAACATTGTGTGAGGTTTTGCCATTTTGCAGGTACAATATTCCATTCAGCTCAGAACAGAAAAAAAAAATCGAATAAAATCAGAATCTGAATTAATTGAATCTAATTGTCCGAGACTGTTTGCAGCAGTTGAAATGTTCATATTTCTGCTTCAACGTGACTCTGATGCCTATGCAGTGCCGCACAGTATTGTTAGGTCAACATTGTGGTATGACACTGTTACTAACTGAAGAAAAATAAACTATGCAACAGTTAGTGGTAGAGGGAAATATTTAAACCCAACATTTCATTTCCAGAGGGAATAAGATATTCTCATAGTACATAATTTGATTCAATCATTGTCATATACAGTAGTTATGGCAACTTTACAATAAGGTCCATTAGTTAACGTTAGTTAATGTATTAGCTAACATGAACTAACCATGAGCAATACATTTGTTACTGTATTTGTTAATCTTCGTTAATGTTAGTTAATAAAAATAAGCTGTTCATTGTTTGTTTGTTCATTAACTAATGTTGACAAGATTTTAATAAAGTATTAGTAAATATTGAAATTAACATTTGCAAAGATTAATAAAAGCTTAATAAGTGCAGTTCATTATTAGTTCATGCTAACTAATGTAGTTAACTAATGTTAACTAATGAACCTTATTGTAAAGTGTTACCGTAATTATAAATGATCTGTATATCAAGATTATTAGTATAATCTTTAATATTTTAAAATGTAATATTTAGTTATATTTGATCATTTTTTATAAATATGTTTATTCAATTTTAGTATTTATTTGACTTTATTTTTATTTTTTTATATAATAAAATTATAAATGATATAATTTAACTTTAGAAAAATGTTATACAATCTTTGATCCTAAACATTGGACTACAACATTTTGGATACAACCTTTTGGATATTGTATTTATTTATTTATTTTTTCAAATGGATGCATAATGTATTCTTTTCGTCAACTGGATAGTGTCACAGCTTTCAATTCACAGTGACTCTGCTTGTAAAATTCAAATAAAATAGAACAAGAACATCTGATCACAGAGACAGAGGGGTCTGGCTTGTAGGTTAGAAAGCCCTTAAGGAAGATGACTGTTTTTAGTAGCATTGGATGATTGTTTATACTCATGAACCTTTTTCTAACCCCATAAAATACCACATCCCTATATTTATTTTCAAAAGTCTTCAAATATTATGTTTGTGTTCTCAGTACAATTATGATATTCTCAGTTTATAAACAATTCCATTCCACTCTAAAATGTGACTGAGAATCTAAAGCTGATTGCAAAAACGTATTGTCATAGCGCTGGTTCAGAACTGAGGAGTATAAATTGAGTTTCTATTCAAACCATTCAAAGATTTTTGTAAAAGAAATGAAAAGGGAAATCTATCTTCACCCACATCGCAGCTCCATGAGATATTTAACACCAATGTTCACTTTGGATTGAGTCCGAGAGAGATAAAGGGCGAGAAACTTCACTGTCAGTCAGAGCATAAGTACTGCAATTGAAGAAGACTCCTCATAAATTTTTTGATCCATCTGGATGATGGGTGCCGCTTGGGCCAAAGCTGCGTGAAAAATAAATTGAGTTTGACATACTTACAAATTCAAAATGTCATACATTTGCTCATTATTCACCACATTGGAAGGAAGTTCCGGTGATAGAACTGTCAAGTTGCATATTCTGTAATGGAAGGGCTGCGAGTCTGTGAATGTTTCATTTTTTGAAATTGGAGGAGATAAAATGATTCCCAAAGCAATGTTTGGTAATTTGTTTCGCCATCACACCGAACAGATTAAATTACCTTGGCTCCTTTACAAGCTTTTATGAAAATACTTTTAATTGATTCAAACTCAGCATGCCAGAAGAATAGCGCATTATGTTCCACCGCAAACACATTCAGCGTCAAATGCATTGCTTAATGTCATGTGGCTGAGATGACTTTAGATAGGCCATTTATGCAAAGCACAACTTCAAGCTACACACTTTCTATAAAATATATTGGATTTCTACTGGGCTCTGATTGTTGTCAAAATCAAAGAAAGGAAAGGAATGGAAAGGTAAGAAAAGGAAAGGAACGTTAATAAATAATTGCTGTGCCTTTGGCGCTGTGCTACTGTTAGTGCAGTCCATGCTCTAGGAGGATCAGAGAGGAAAGCCTTTGACCGATGTGATGATTTGATTCTGCTTTTACCAGTGGCAGTGCTGGGAATGAGTACATGAAGCCCAAAGCTTTTCTGCCTTCTTGGCTGCCAATTAGAACTGCCATATGTCAGAGGATCTAAAATGATTAACGGCTATATAAACTTATTCACTATGGGGTGACTTCAATCATCCTTTCTCATTATTCAATAAAACTACTTTCATGGTGTATTGAATCTCTTCATCTGAGACTGAATAATCTAGCTTGGGTACTGATGGCATTGTCTGAGCAATTCATCTATAGCTATTTGCACTTTGTGCAAACAAGATGCTCTTGTATTTATTTGCACTTGATGCCAGTCTACCTTTATTTACATTTAGCATAAATATCATCTTCCTGCCACTGGAAAATATACACTTTTTTTTATTATCAATGATTCAGTTATTGAGGCTGTCTCCTCCTAAAAGTTGTTATTTACAGTATACTATTTAGGTCATATTGCAAACCTTCCATTTCTACAATACATGATCTCTTAGCTGACCTTAGCATAGCCTTTTGCTGCTGGACTCATTCTGCAAGGTTCAATTTGCTGTAAGTTCAGAGATGCGCATCTTCATGCCAGGTTAAGTAAAGGATGCTTGAGTATTTATTGCCTTACAGCTTGAATAGCTCTCTGACCTCCCTGAATAACAGATTGCTTTCTACTTCTAGTACTGTCGTTTCCCTGTTTCCAATTATATGTTCTTGCTTCAGTGATGTAGTGATCCTATTTGCCAACTTATGATTTTCACAAATGTAACTAATCAAGTAAACATGCATCCTTATATATGTTGTGTTTACAGTTAGAAATGAGCACTTCAACCTGTACAAAAAAAAATGCATACTGTCATACAGTATACAGTGTTGAGGGTAACTCATTACAAGTAACTTGAGTTATGTAATCAGATTACTTTTTCAAGTAACTAGTAAAGTAACGCATTACTTTTAAAATTTGCTAGTTTTTCAAACGCAAGTTACTTTGTTTTCCCATTATTGACTGACAGCTGTCTTGTCCCCATGTTGAGAGAGATCGAAGTGCAGAGGCGTTGTGGAATGGAAAAAGTGATATAATAAGCCTATTATGTGTGTGTGTGTGTGTGTGTGTGTGTACATGATGGTTAGTGTCATTCTAGACTAAATGTGAGTGCATTTACTCATCTCACTTGCACACAAAAAAGATTCCATATTCCTCAAAATGATTAAAAACAGTGAAATGCAGAATCAGAATGCAAACCTCCAATAA
Source organism: Squalius cephalus (assembly GCF_949319135.1). NCBI lineage: Eukaryota > Metazoa > Chordata > Actinopteri > Cypriniformes > Leuciscidae > Squalius > Squalius cephalus. The sequence continues at coordinate 26,293,666 of NC_137123.1, forward strand.
CTAAATATGTTAAACATACATTTTTATGCATTTAATCTCACTTTATTGACCAATTTACTGGCTTCTGACCTTAGATGATTCAGTGAAACCATAAGCAAAAATGACTATAGATTTTTTTGTTTTTATTGGTAAAGTGTTAAACTTTTTTCTCCTGCATCCTATTCTTCCGTTACCCAGAATAACAGTAATTGAAAGGTTTGCTTGAGCCTCTACTGTACATGCGTGAATTAGCATTTCCTTCAGCCTGAGGCTTATTATATCACTTTTGTTGGAAAGGGTCTTTACATTTGCCCAAAAATATGACTTTTTTTGTTTGACTGTTTTGCCCAGCCCAGTTGAAAAAAAGTAATGCAAAAGTAACGCATTACTTTTCTTAAAAAGTAACTAACACAATTAGTTACTTTTTAAGGGAGTAACGCACTATTGTAATGCATTACTTTTCAAAGTAGCTTTCCCCAACACTGGTTAAATAGGGTAGAGCATGCCACTAGCAATGGCAATGTCATGGGTTTGATTCCTAGGGATTGCCGGAATTTAAATGTATAGACTGAATGCAATATAAATTGCTTTGGAAAAAAGCGTCTGCCAAATGCATAAACCTAAATGTATTAGCATTAACATTAACATTTGCAAATCAAATCAGTGATGACATAAAGTCAGCTGCAGAACATTGCAAGTGAGGTTGGTCTGATTGTTGCTATAGAGACTAGTGTGATCAATTGTATTGTCACTAAACTTCACTGATTCATGGGGATTCAGAAGGAAGGCAAAATCCTAAATATGCTGTGACTCATGGTATGAGATTTTCAAAGACCATGGCTGTCAAAAATGAGCAGTCATTACAGACTGTTAGAACTCATATATACAGTCACTTACAAATGATGCTCTGAATTTCAACAAACCACAAATATTTTGTGTTGCTTGCCTGAGGTGTACTGGGTGGTTCTTAGAGTGTTATGTAGTTTCTGGGTGATTACTTGCTTGTCTATGATATTATGGTTGGTTCTTATACATGGATCAGATCCATTTTCAATGCAAATATGCACTACTGTTTGGTTTTGGTAAAAATGTAAGTCTCTAATAATTGATTATTTGTTCAATAATACAGTAAAAAACAGTAATATTGTGAAATGGTATACAATTTCAAATAACTTTTCTATTTTAATATTCAAAATGTAATTTATTCCTGTGACAGTAAAGCTGAATTTTCAGCATCATTACTCCAGTCTTCAGTGTCACATGATCCTTCAGAAATCATTCTAATATGCTGATTTGCTGCTCAATAAACTTTTCTCATTATTATTAATGCTGAAAAGATACACAAATATAAAGTTGATATAGAATAGAAAGATCAGAAGACCAACATTTATTTAAAATATAAATCTTTTTAAATATTATAAATGTCTTTACTGTCACTTTGATCAATTTAATACATATTTGATGAAAAATCTTTCTGAACCCAAACTTTTAAACAGTAGTGTATTTTTGTGCATTATGTGATCTGCCACAAGAAAATAGTAAATCTGAAAATAATAATCAGCATAATCTGACGTATCATTCATGTCTGTATCATAACAAACTGTGTTGGGCAAGTTAGGTGGCAAATTTTATTTTTTAAGGCAAAAATCTGAGCATTAATAATAGTGATTACTTAATAAGTTTCACCCCTCCAGTTCCTGTAATTCATTTGTTTTTAGTTCAGCAGATAATGTAACTTATTTTTAACCCTCTATTTCTAATCACATTCAGCTTGGTTTAACAAAATGGAAAATTTGGTATGGCGTGTTTCGTATTGCCAAAGAGCCTATCAAGCCTAAAAAAAAGAATCTTGTGTGCTATGCCTCTGAGCAGGAGCTTCACAGGTGTGCGTGAGTGTGAGTCATTAAAAAAAGCCATTTTCAGTCCAGATATTACCATGAATACCTCAGAGCATGAGAGATTACAGAAAAAAAAGAAAAAAAAAAGCCTTGAAACGGTTACTCATTCTTTCACACTCCGGCACTCAAATGCTAAGCAGAAGTAATGACAGACTTGATGACTGCTTAAAACTATTTTGTGGACCGCAGGTGCACAAATGTATTATTATCTCAATCTCCTAAAGCAGAATTCAGAGAAGTATTTTGAAGACCTTTACAAAGTGACATCACCAACTGGCCTGACACGTAGCCTATAATAGTGTTTTTGGTCATTTTTTGCGGATCCGTGTGAACGGGGATCGCTTTGACAACGTTGTCGTTTTATGCAGAAAACGCAAAGGAAAAACTTTTCTGTTTTTATTACATTGTTGTTGTGTAAACGTACCCTTATTGTAATTTCTGTTTCTTGCGTTTTCTTTCAGTTTAGTTCTTGATTAACCCTTTTTAGTTGCCTTAGTTACTAATTGGTTTCAGCTGTGTCTATTAGTTTCCTTTGTTTATCCCCTGTACATATTTCCCTGTGTTTCAGTTACTCGTTGGTTTTTGTCTTTGCTTTGTGTGGTTTATGTACTCCTGTTATTCTCCTACGATCTCCTGCGTACATTTATTAAAGACTGTTTATATTGTGTCTTATTGGTGTGTGTTGGCTTATCACACCATAACATGCCACCTTGTGCTCTAGAATAGTATACGTTAACTGAAGCCCGTACACAAGTTTATTTAAAAGTCAGTGTATATGCAATGAAAGGAATATAAAACATTATTGCGCCTAGAGACCTGTCACCCTGAGTTTAAAACACCTGATGGAATTTTCAATTTTGCATGCATACTTGATTAGCTGAGTTGGAATTAAACTCTGCAGGAAGAAAGAAGAGCAGATTCTGCTAAGAAAGTGTCATAAAAGAGAATTTGCTGTGTAATTTTTGCTTCAGGAAACACAGACATCCTGCAAAGAAACCAACTGGATTTAAAATAAAAGCCTAAAGATCTGTGACAGACAACCACTGAAGTCTTGATGTAATGTGATAGTTTATCCACCACATTTTTTTTCCCACTGTATTGTCATGAGTTGCCATGATACATTTAGGGCCCTATTTTAGGGTAGTTATTTAAAGGGCGCATAAGTAATATGAGCCTATAGGCGGGTACACAACGCGAGAACACTGTATTACACACACAGGGATGTGCAGCAGCACACAAACATGCCAAATATTAAAAATAAAAGGATTACAATGTAAAAGATTATTATTGTGTACATAAAGATGAATCCGGCTTGTCCCGTAGATGGTCTGCTCACGCACGAGCAGATCCGTTTCCTCTCTGGAGACGCACGTGTTCAGTCATTCCGTTTGCAAATTCCGTCATGTAAACACCACCATTGAGCGAGAGCAACTGGCTTTTAAAGGGAATGGGAGATTGGGAGACTCTGGTTTATTGCACATTATGCCCAAAACACACCCATTACTCATCAAGAGAATAGAGACAGCCCCTTAAGATCATGCAATCAGGCGACCAATTTTTCCCGTCGTTAAACTAGCAAAAGTGGATTCGGACACGCCCTAAGTGCACTTGCGCCGTGCACTTTAGACCATGCGCTTAGATCGTTAAAATAGGGCCCTTAAACTGTCAAGAATCCATCTGCAAGGATACGAATGAACGAACGAACATACATACTCGCAAATATGTAATGTTTCCTTACTGATTGAAAAGCAGTTGAAAGGTGAACAATTTTAAAAACCACACACTTCATCCAGGGTCTGAATTTTTCCACTAAAAAAAATGGGTAAAAATGGACCAATGAATCCAGTTGGGAATCATAGAGGGGTGACATTGAAAAACAATATTAATAATATACAACCTTAATGCTAACACTGAAACTGTGGTCCATATATATATATACCAATGCAAAAAAGCAGAAATTTTTTTTTAAATACCATAATACAACTAATTACTACTGAAAAACGATCTACTTTCTAAGAATCTCACCAAACTCATGCACGAGAAATCTTTCTTGCACTTGACATCTGAGAGCTCAGGCAGGCTTTGTAACTGAGAAAAGCTTAATATGTCTTCCCTCTCTCTCTCTCTCTCTCTCTCTCTCTCTCTCTCTCTCTCTCTCTCTCTCTCTCTCTCAGCACATATGAAATTGTCCAATCTGAAACCGTTCCTCTCCTTCTGCTAATTTCACCCCCTCATTAGTAAGCTGTGGGATTCTCTGGTCTGTGTGACATGTTCTGTGTAACTGTTCTGTGTAGCTCAGAACCTCTCACAAACACTACAGGAGAGAAAATCACTACTGGTGATTGTGTAAGAAGTAAGAGTGGGTGTTAACTTCTAGTGCTTCATAACACACTGCCTGAGCTTCAAATTGCTAGAACTCTTTCCGCATGCTCAATGCCTCAAAGAACGGCAGATGAAAAGAACGGGGGGGGGGGGGGGGGGAAACTGTTGAATGACTGATTATTAAGATTTTAAAATAAGGGTAATCAGCTTGACATTGTGGGATTGGGACATTATATCTGTGCTTGTCACGATTCACATGCACAGACAGTGTGACATTGCACAGTTGGTGGCTACAAAATAAAGGGATTTTTTTTACAACCTCGGTTTTATTCTCGTCTTGCCTCAGGGATCATATCCGTGAAGACATCCATGAAAGTATACAAGTACACACTCCGCAAGGAAGACATCCTTAATTTCTGATCGGATCTTAGCCACATTCCCACTGTTCTCGCTTAAGTTTTATCACAGAAAACAAATCAATGGGGAAAAAACAAAAACAGAGAATGCCAAAAAAAGGTAACTTTCAGCTTACATAACAGGCTATATATCACAAGCTTACCTGTCCCAGTTTTGTTCTGCTTAATGCTTTCTTTTACCACACCACTGTATTTATACCAGGGTTCATTTTACGTGTGTGTAAACTGCAGTGCAGCTATTTCGCTTTGAAAGAATTTCAGGTTCGAAGACAAGTTAATCTACAGCATTTGTAGCATAATTATCTCAAAACATGAAGTATATTATCAAGTATCAAGTTCAATCAAGTATTGCCAAGACATGATTTTAGTGCGATAAAATCACTTACTTAAATGTTACCATAATGTTGTAAATCCTGTAATGTAACATGACAATTTAAACATTACAAATTAAATAATGAGTTTTAACGCAATTATTGCAAGTGATTTTATTAATAACTTCACATTTCTACCTTTAAAGCCTCCAAAATCTGTCCCTATTTACCTCTATTGTAAATGCCTCACAGCTTTTGCTTTATTAAAAGAGCGAGGAGTCGAAATTAATTTTTATACCAAATGCTCTCAATTGAGCTATTTTGAAATTATGTTTTTTATCAGGGTGGAAATAGCTCCTCCAATCGAAATTCAGTCATTCCTCGTTAGGATACATGCTTTGAAACATTGATTCAAAATTCCTGTTATATTGGTTTACAATCATACCAGAAGGTGATTCTAACAAGTACAAAAATTAGACTGTATTTTCACATGCCCCTCTCTCTCAGGGTGATGGTGAAATATCTTTTCTCATCTCTCGGCACTTTCCCTCTGTGGCCACAATCATTGCGGCAACCAAATAAAACGGTAGCTAGCCATAATCCCTTAGTTCAAACGATAAGGTCGGAATACAGCGATAATGGGCACAGTTGATTTACTCGAGCACTTTTCTCTGAGTTTCTGTGTTAAATCAGCCCCAGCCGCTTTCAGTGCACAGAGTCACAGACACGGCCGTAAATAATCTGACCTTTTATATCATTGTGCCATAAGTAAAGTCTGAGTCAGAGGAAAGATACTGTGATTGTCAATTACTTTGGTCACAGGCACCCGTTGTCTCAGATATCAATCATGTAGGTTGCACAAATTCTCATATTTAATTTCCTATTTGACATTACGCCCCCAAAATATGATATCCTTCCCCTTTAATTTCATGCATTTAGATAAAGTGGGATAATGACTTCCTCTAACCCCAGAGGAGGTGGAAATACAGGGGACAGGGCAGCAGGCCAGCCAAAAAGACACTGCATTGAGGTTCCTCTGTCCCATGAGCAGACTGCTCGGTGGAAAGAAAATCTGAGAAGATGGCATTAGATTCAGTCTAATCAAATCTGAGAGCTTGTTATGCAAGAAATCAAAGTCATCTGAGACAGTATGAGGAAGATATAATCAGATTTTTCAGACAATAATCTATATAGGGAAAAAACAGATTTTCTGCATGACGTTCAGTGTTTTGCAAAGAGATCCCACAATGTGTTAAGCAACACCTTCGAGTAACAGGATATCAGGTGTGTGAGAGAGTGAGAAGTTGTGAGTAAGGGAAGCGTAAGTGAGCAATGTAAAGTGTTAAATCGTGTGATTATGTACCTGCAGTAGCCTATGTGTGTGCATGCTTTACTTAGTCCATGGGAACGTCTTAACCTCTGAGTGTGTTGGCTAATCGAGAAAAAAAACAAAAAAACATCCAAATTGCTCCCATAGGCAGCCAGATGAGACCAAGCAGATGCCGAGTTCAGTCTATAATACCTTCTATAATCACAGGAACAACAAAGCTGCATATTTTAAATCACAGCACCAGGGGCAAGTGCACACATTACCCGAGGCTCCATTTACACAGGCAGACACATGAGAACATGTATGTGCCAAGTCTGAGTGGAAGGGTTATTTAAAGACGTCATTCCATGACTGAAGAGGAGGAAGTGTCAGATCAGGAGAAGCTTAGAACAAGATGGCCATGGCAAAGAGAGAGGTGAGTGAGTGAGTGAGTGAGTGAGTGAGTGAGTGAGTGAGTGAGTAAGTAAGTCAGAGTGTGTGTGTGTGTGTGTGTGTGTGTGTGTGTGTGTGTGCTAAGGAGGCCGAGAAAGGGAGGAGGTAAATTACTGTCCTTGTAAAAACAAAGCAAGTGAGAGTGTTTCAGTAAATGCTTTCAGCTGTACACAAAGATTTGCCCACGGGTGGTTGAATATAGCAGCATGAGACTGCAAATGGTGTGGCTCCAAATTTATTAGCTTGTTCTAAACAATTTGTTGCAATCCACCTTATTCCTATGTACCATGACGCTTTGCACAAATTATGGGCGTTACTTCAGGCAAACTTTAAGCAATTAACTATTGTGAATAAACTGTTTTATGGGCTTGCTTTATGCAAATGATAATAAGTATAAGCATTCACATCTGCAAAATGGGAATGTAAAACGAACAGACGTTATTTTCGCTTTTGACCATCAAAGGATACATCTTGCCGCACAAATATTTCAGAAGGTCAGGCCAGCTGTACGTGTTAAATAATACTATAATATGCAAGTATATCATATTAATTACCGTGTGAAAATATTACTTTTTCAAAAGAAAATTACATGTAGGCCATTGTTACTGTTAAATATATTTACTTTTTCAGAGAAACCACATTTTCTTTCCACTTCTCTGCAATGTGTGAAAAATTAATAAACCTTACTCTGACAAGTAGTAAAAGCACAGAGCCGTTTACATACATCTACATTTAATCACTTTGGTAGCCATTTTTCAAGCAGACTTTGAAATGATGAAAAATTCAAACAAGCAATAAATCATATAGAGTCAGCGATATTAGCAGTGCCACAGACTCTAAAAGTGCAGTGCTATGTAATTCCAAAACAGTAGAAAAGCGAGAAGACTGTATTTTGAGTGATTATTTCTCACAGAGGAATTGTGGGTACTGACATTAAGAGGCTGAAACCCCCTTTAAAAATCAATTTAAAACAAATGTTGAACGGGGCAGTAAAAGAAACCTGAAGCTATTGATTGTCTAATGATAAACATTTAAAATCTCAACATTAAATGCATATGATCATAAGCTACCACTAGAATGAATGTAAAACTTGCAATATGTACTGTATAAGACTTTTTCCAGTACAAAATCAAAAGAAAAAGGCAGACTAATAGTGCATTTATCTTGTACTGTATTATCTTGGATGATCTACTCAGTCTTCTTGAGTAGGGTTACATGTCTGGACTGATTTGAAGGGTATAAAGTATGAAACGCATAATTTAGAGAAATTGTACTGACATTTGCATGATAACATTTAAGGTATATTTTCTTCAAGATTTTTTTTTTTTTTTTTTTCAGCAGAGATGTGAAGATAGCCAATCTGACTCCTGCTGACTGCTCCCGATATGTGGCAAAGAAAATCTTAACACCTTGGAATGACTCACAGTATTTTATTTTATCTTTTTTATTTTCATTTTGAATCTTTCAATAGTGTGGTTTTAATGGCACAATTTAAAGAGCTACTGCCACTCAACATTCCAGTGCAGCAGGGGGCAGAATATGCAGTATGCCTGATGC
>NC_137123.1:26306910-26625146 GCF_949319135.1 Squalius cephalus
ATCAGCCAGTACAATTCTATGATTTCTTCCACGCCACCAGAGATAGGAAACCATAGATCCTTCTGGGCAAACAACTTATGGCTGCATAAACGGTAACTGTTTTTTAACTATATGTGTCTCTGTGTGTATGTGTGTACAGGTTCATATTACATTGTCGGGGACCAAATGTCCCCACAAGGATTATAAAACCTGAGATCACCTACATTGTGGGGACCAGCCAACGTTTTTTTGTGATGGGTAGGTTTAGCGGTCGGGTTAGTGTAAGGAGACAGAATATACAGTTTGTACAGTATAAAAACAATTACGTCTATGGAGAGTCCCCACAAAGATAGTGAACCAGACATGAGTGTGAGTGTGTGTGTGCGCGTGTTTAACAGTATAGATAGATAGGCATGCTGATTACAGAAGACATTAATCCTGACTAAGTTAGCAAAAATAAAAGAAATGCATTTGTGACCATGGATACAGAAAATTTCAACTCAAATATCTCTAGGGGCCCAGTTATTTAATAATTCTAATACCACAGGAATTCATGTAAGCCTACAGGCAAAAGACTGGGTAGGGAGATGATTTCTTTTTTGGTAAAAATATTAATAAGAAAATAAGTCCAGTGCTTCCAGTACCTGTTAACACGGTCACAGCCACAGTCAACAGCCAGAACAACAGCCCAGGAAAGTTATAATGAGTTGAAGCAGCTGTTTTTGTGCCATTTTCATAAAAAAATTATTAACATAAATAAAATGGCCTCTAAAGCCCAACTGTTGCCAATTTAATTGTAGGTGGATTCTGAATAGGATTTCGGCATTGCACCAAATGCTATTGAAATCCTTCCAATATTGTTACCTGAAGCCATAGACCTACATCGATGTGATGTACAGATGGCACTGGTCATTGTCTAGCTACTAGCTATGCGCATGACTTTATCAGCAATACAGTATGTATATATTGCAACGATCTATCTACACATGGAGTGCTTGTCAAAGTATTCTGTCACCATAGCAACTGTGGGTCTTTTTTTTTTTTTTTTTTCAGATGGCCAGTGAGAAATAATAATGTCTTGATTTTTATCTCCTTATGGCAAATACTGCATTTCAGTCCACAGATGCACTTTACATAACATAATATCCCCAATAATATTTCTCCCACACAATATCCTTTTTCAAGAACGGGCCAAAGGACTAGACTCTAGAGCTATTTTTTTTTTTTTTTTTTTTTTTTTTTGCTTTCTCCATTTTTTCTAACTGAGAAGACCAAAATAAATTGGTGTCTTAAAATAAGCATCATGACAAATGCTAATAAAATGATATAAAGTAAAACAAAACGGAACAAAAAAAAAAAAAAAAAAAAAAACAGTCACTATTTATGCAGCCACTAGTACTCTCTCTCCATTGTTTTCTTTTGTATAAACGTTTCAAACTCCAAACAAGCACACACGCTTGCACATAGTATCACTTTTAAGCGTTTATACCGATTAAATTACATTCAAGGCATTTTGCAGATGCTATATCATCATCCATTTACAACATAAGCTTTATTTTCACATGTTAGATTACAGTAGTCAACAGAAGGAAAATATATTTAAAAGTTAACCTATGTGTTTATGAAATGTTAAAAAAAGAAGAAAAAAAAGGTTCAGTAGGATTCTAAAACCTCAGGGTTCTTGACGCAGTTTTAAAGAACCCTATATTCCAAAAAGGTTCTATATAAGGATAAATGTCGTAAATGATTGAATAATACTTTAATGTTTAACAGGTTGTTTAAACTAAATCCATAAAATGATTCTTTATATGAAGTGCCTGGCAGGACCCTCTAAGGTTATATATAGAACCTTTTCTTTTTTAAGAATGAATTAAATCGGAAATGTTTGACTGGCTTTAGTAAAAGCTAATAAAACTGATGCAAAGAAGCAACAGAAAACATCGCTCAGCTGCTCACACTCCTTCACAGCAAAATGGCACTGAACTCACCTAAAACTCACATTATAGGGTCACACCATCCCACACAGCAAAAGAAAAAAGAACACACACACACACACACACACACACACACACACACACACACACACACACACACACACACTCTCACTCACTCTTTCACTCTCTCACACACTCAAAATCACACATCTTGAAACTCTCTGAAAGTCAAGGGGTTTTAATATTGTGCTCCTTGGCAAAGAAGTGACACAGAAGTGGTTTTGTGGGAGGCTGCAAACATCACGGTTCAACAACATTCTAGCTTTTCTGTTTTATTTTTATCACAACAAGATTTAAATAATTTAAACGTGAAAAAAAAAACGTGTGTAGGAGTATTTCCGAATTTCATATTCCTGCTACATACTGCTGAAATACTTTTTTAAGGAAGTAAGTATAACAAGTAACTTTATAACAAAAGGCACTGTGATAGTACAGTGATGGAATCAAATTATTCTACAATGGTACTTTGATATATACCATGGTACTGAATGGTATTACTATGGTATTTGAGTTATACTCCAAAGAATATCATGGTACATGGTCTATTTGACTCTTTGAATGGACTCAAATACCTTTACAAGTAGCATTGGAATTAGATCTCCTGAGTATTTGTTCTACTACAGGTGCATTTACTTACATTCACTAACAGCACTAAAATGTAAATGATTTATATATGAACAACTTTTAGACGTACAAATTTGTCTGAATCCATGTTTACCAATATTAAAATCTGGGCATTCATATTTTGATTCTATTCAATTGTCATATCATTATGTTTTCAGTCACATTTCTTTAACACTGTTCTGTCATGACAACTCTATGAGTGTTTGGCATGGTAATGCATATGACAATGTTGATATGTTTGGTCTTGGTGGAATAGATCTGCTACGCTGCTGCTGCTGTTATTGCTGCTACAGAGCAAGTACGAGGCGCTGCAACTGCTACAGCAAATGCTGATCAAGTATTTGAAGGTTGAGCAGCGAGCTCATTGGCTACTGTTAGAGCAGGAGCCAATCAGCTGTGTCCTAAAGAGAGTGATGTGATTGCAAGCAGATTGAGTTAAGGACCTATCAACCTGCGCCACCTAGTTTCAAGACAGAACCTTTGTTTACTCATCTACTTTATATGAAATGATAACATTACGCTCTGTTCTGTGACTTCTGCTGCAAACTCGTTTCGAAGGATTACAAAATGTTAAACAAGACTACACTTTGAACACTTTGAATTTCTGTAATTGTTTTACCATTGTTTATCATGTTATATTTATTTTGTTTGCCGTGGGACACAAAGGCCGTTTTCTCAGTGTGCCTGACAATAGAAACATAAAATACACCAAAAACGCAGCATAAATTCACAAAAGCAATACATTTTATTTCTGCGCTGTAATCCACATCTTTAGAATCCCAAGAGACCCAAAATCAAGAATTTATTCAGCTATCTTCTTCTCCATTTTCAGCAGCAACCGAAATCGTTAAAAAAATTTGCCGCCCCAGCAAGCTTTACAACACGTTTTACGGCAATTATATTACAGTTTTTCTGAATTGCTAAAACACTAAATCCCATTCTCTGAACCAAATTCTCAATAGCCTAAACCAAGTTGTCAATTAAATCACTCTTTCTGTAAAACATTAAACAAGTTCAGGCAGTTAAAACACTGTTTGCAAAACTCGTGCACCCTTTTTGCTAAACACATTCTCGCTCACTAAAACACATTTCACACTGTGATGCACGTGTGTTTCAAAACTCTAAACACAGACAGGCAAAAGTTAAACACAACTACAACACTCTTGTCATCATTTACACACAACGACTCAAAATTGTTCACACTTATTTCTAATGATGTGACCAAACCAACTGTACATAATACAAGTCCGTTTAGAGTGCCAAAATTGACTCAAAATGTTGCACTGAATGTTGATACCTATATGGATTGAAAAGATATAAGAGAGAGAGGAGGAAGAGTGCGTGTAAGAGGTGGTGAACAAGGAGGAAGAGGATGAGGATGAGGATGATGAAGAGCATGTGTGGAGAACACTGTCAAGGCTGGATCTGGCTTTAGGGTTTTTCTCTTTGCCTCCAGAGATGACAGTGTGTCTGTGATGTGGACAAACTCCTCCACCAGAACATGAAGACACGATGCTGAAGCAGAATACATGTAAAATCTCTCTCACTGACCTTGATTTTGCAGTTGCACAACTCTTTTGAGTGACTGTAACATGCTTTTCATTTAGAGTTTTTTACTGTAACCTTTATGGCTTTTGCAGTTGGGTCACTGTATTTTTACAGTATGCAAGTGCTGAATATCCAGACATTCAATACTATACAATATACAATACTATACTTGCAGTGCATACAGTAATTTATTCACCTTACTAATGTTAGTAGTCATTACTATACTTTTTTACGTAATTGTAAATTTTGTTTACTTTGTTACAATATACTTTTTTTCTTTAACTGCATGCTTTGGATTCTGTGTTCTCCATTTTTTGATGTAGTGTCTAATGAATGATCTATAGTGTTTATAATGTTGACTCGTTGTGTGTATGATCTGAAAGCATTGTTTGATTTTGAGCACAGATAAAATGGTTTTGAGGCAATTGTTTGATTTTGCCAGAAGAGCCAGAGGTTCTCTAAATGTGGTGTGAAAATGTGGTTTTGTGTTTAAGGTTTTGAGAAAGTGAGTGATAGTTTCAAGAAATGTGTTTTAGCAATTCAGAAAAACTGTAAATGCATGCTGTGTCCGAAATTGCATACTGACTGCGTCTGAAAGCTTAAAAATGCTGCCTTTGGAGGATGCATTCCAAGGAGGCATCAAGGCACGCCCGAATCCAATGTTAGCTTCACTTCCTGTCTCCAGAGATACCATCATCTGAATATTTGATGGCAGGTACTTCTCTGCCTTTGATATCCCACAATTCCGTACTTTCAATTCTGTGACAGTTGAGCTAAAAATAAAGCTGGAGTCTGAAAGTTGTGGTTGGTGGCAAGTTTGTGTGTAAATGTATGTTTTTGACCAACATTTTCCACTTCTGATGTCATTCATAGCAATAAATTACTATTGTAGTATTAAAGTATTAAATATTTGCTTGGTTATCGCCAAAACTTGCTCTATTTTGCTGTATATCATTAAACTATTATGCTGCCTCAGAAGTGTGTCCGAAATCAGTTTTGTGAGGTAGGCTACCTTCGTGTGCAAATACGTCCTACAAAATCATTGTCTGGCAGCGAAGCAACAAGTCAGCTTCTTAAGTTTTACACTGAGTAGTTTCAACATTTTTTACTTCACGGCCGTTAAAAAAAGTATGTTCTATTTAGTATGAATATAGGTAAAATTAATAAAATTCGAAAGAACTGCATCCACCATGTTGTTGCAGTCACATGACCTACCAGCATCAGTCGCGTTGTTTCACTGCCATTCATAAATCCTCTCCCGTGGCTTCATGGGATAGTAAAGTGTCCATCAAATGCACACTTTTGAATCTTGGCGGAGCGGAAGCAGTAGGTCATGTAGGTACTTCTTGCCTATCGTTTTTCAAATACTATGAATACTACTCTATTAGCATGCTGTTACTATATAGCAGTGGAGCTCTCATAGCCTAGAAATCTAGACGCACCCTAGCGGCAGCAAAGTTTATTTTGCAGCCAGGGTAGTCTAGCAACTCTCCATTGACTTTCAGAGCTGTAAAAACCTAAATTGGGTCAGGCCAATCACATCGTGTATAGAGTAGGCGGGGCTGGCTTAACATAATGACGACAGAGTTGCGACGGTTCCCTGCTACTTGAAAACAAAGAATGGCGGCTGCTGCTGGCGAACAGTCTTTCGAATCGGCTTTGACCGCGACTCTGAAGGACTTGGAGTTAAGTTTTTCTTTGAGAAAAGAGCAAAGAACGGCACTTAAGTCATTCTTAAAAAAGGAAGATGTGTTCGTAGTTTTGTCGGCCAGATTCAAAAGTTGAATCTATCAACTAACGTCAGCTCCGCTGTTGGGAAAACGCTCTGGTTGGTTGAAGCGCTGTCCTATTGCGTGCAGAGGGAATTTGAAAGACAGCCGTTTATCCCGCCCCTCGGATTGAGCCGTGTCTATGGTGAGTTGCCAGACCTAACATCTTGATGTAGGTCTGGCTTGCCAGGCTAGAGCTCTCATGCTTCGTCACAGATTGCGACATGCCATGTTTTGGGTGATGTGCATTTCAATGAGAAATGCGCGCCTTCGTAGATTGGATCCGCAAAAGATTCGCAGCAATAATGACTTAAATTCTGCTCGGTAGCATACAAAAATATACCTAATTACTTTTCGTACCACTTTTGACATTTTTGCAATAAATAAATTGGTAACACTTTACAATAAGGTTCATTAGTTAACATCAGTTAATGTAACTAACATGAACTAACAATGAACATTTTGTTTTTACTGTATTTGTTAATGTTAGTTAATAAAAATACAGCTGTTCGTTGTTTGTTCATGTTAGTTCACAGTGCATTAACCCATGTTAACAAGCACAGCCTTTGATTTTAATAATGTATTAGTGAACGATGAAATTAATTTTAACTAAGAGACTAGGCTAATAGGCCTACTGTACATGCTGTAGAAGTATTCATTCTTAGTTCATGTTAACTAATATAGTTAATAATGTTAACTAATTAACCTTATTGTAAAGTGTTACCAATAATTTATTGTGATTCCACTTGTCTGTCTGTTGTGTTTTTTATTTATAACTTAAGTTATGGGTAGGTTTAGAGGTAGGGTGTGGCGCCGACAAGATAACAGAAGTGAGCAAAATACAAATCTTTTGGTAAATATTACCATTAAATAAGTTAACATTTGCGTTATATTATATCAACACGATAAACAAAAACAACAACAAGAACAACAACAACAACAACAAACGTACCTGGAGCTCAACACTTGGTGGTCCCGCAGGAAGACGTTGAATCTGAATTCTGATTCCCGCCTGGATGTTGAAGTTGGCGCATGCGCAATTTGCGACGACTGAACTAATATATTGGAGTATTTAAAAAAAAATAATTAATGTTGCAGATATTACTGGTAATAAATAGGTAATGTAGTTAGGATGTACCCATTTTTATATGTTTTACTTGCTAACTAATATACTTAAGTAAAATATAGGCTACCTGATTTGAACAGGTTTAACACCCTCCTGCATACATTTTTACAGTGTGGGATTAGCGGCTCAAAATATATTTTTTAATGCTATATTGTGACCAAACGTGTCATTTTCTTACATGCCCATTAAGTTTTATATATTCTATATTTTTATATTCTCTATAAAATGGTTATGTTTCGGTTTTAGGTAGGGTTAAGAAATCTGCAATTTATCTCTAAAATGGTAAAAGAGCAATTATACAAATATGATGCAAAAGTTTCTTAAATATTTCACATTTCTTGAGCTGTAAATATGTAATAATGTTTAAATGTTGTCAATGTGTCCATATTGTACATTTCAGCATCTATCTAAACAAAAAAAAAAATAATAAGTTTTGCACCTTAAAATGTTACGTATTGATACCCATGTATTAACAATGACACCCGGCGGAGATGGTGAACACATTTTTAAAGCTCATTGTAGCTGACTACAGAATTGATGAAAGCTCCAATAAAGTATTATATCCATATCTGAAGTGCCCCAGAATTTTTGTGATGAATTGCTATAGATCACAGAGAGTGATTTATATTCTATCCATGTTGTCCTAAAAGACTGAAAAAAGGAAACTTTAACTTCGGTGTAACACTCTAGAGAAGCAGGATTTGTATTAAGTTGCTTTTTATCTCTCACGATCAGATACTCAGAGAATCAGCAACATACAAAGATTTGAAGATTTGAGCTCCCAAGACTTAACACTTTCAAGAACACAATTGTTTCTGATGTGCAAGGAGTGTTAAAAATACAGTTAAACTGTATGGTGCATTTCTTGTTGTAAAAACAAGTATACTAGTGAAAAACAGTCCAAAACTGACCACTTAAAGGTACTTTTATGATGGATGGATGTGCTTTTTTGGGCTTCAAAAAAACAAGGTAACATTCACTCCCATTATAAAGCTTGGAAGAGCCAGGATATATTTTAATATAACTCCAATTGTGCTTGGATGAAAGAAGAAAGTCACATACACCTAGGATGACTTGAAGGTGAGTAAATAATGGGATACATTTTATTTTTGGGTGAACTAATCCTTTAATATCATCAGTTTCCAAATCAAAACAATACAATATGAAAAATATGCTTGTACCTATGTGCAGTAAACACATGGATTTAACAGAGAAATACAAAGATTCTAAGGCTTTAATGATTATGTTTTGCTTCTAGCTCCAGTCTCAACTTTGTTGATGTTCTTCCCTTCATACTCTTACTATTTATTCCATTTCTTTATGACATAGTAAGAGTAGTATGCTATTCCGAATATTTTTCAATAGATTTGACAACCTTGAATGTTAATTGACATTCTTGTTACTAAATGTGTGATTTTTAGATTTGACTACACCAAAAGACAAGTACATAAAGAGTTCACAGCGTGCTGAATGACATTTTCATTAACATGCAGCAGATAAGCCCCCTGCCTAATTAGTCTAAAGAAGCTGTCAATGCATTTCATTCAAATGACACACACTTAGGGCTGAAGATATTAATCAAACAAAATCCAGTTTGCATAACTACTGATAATCTGCACATTTACATTATTGGTTTGCAATGCAAGATTGGTAAACTTAACGCCGTCACCAATGTATTGGGTACCTTATACATCAGCTGACCAAAAAGAAATGAAAATCTGCTAAATATTTCAAGGTTAATCTCCATGGAAACCAGCGAAACCATTACTTCATATACCCGAATCTTTTCTTTTACCTGCTGAAATGTAAATAAATCATTCCTGTCGACTGACAGATGGGAAGATGAAAAGTCTCCTCACCTCTGTAAACGTCTTGTTGGGGTTTCTAGAGAATCTACAATGTGTTGTACATTTTTAAGAAACAAAATGAGTTTGCGGTGGTCTTGCAAGCCGAATATCTTTTAATAATATATATTATCTTTAGAGGTGAAATTCCATGTTGAAGTTTAAGCAATGGACAGAACCTTTTGGAGAGCCTGCAGCCCAGGTGAAAAGGAAATATATTTAAATTGTGCTTTTTTGGACATACTTAATATAGTTAAATTGTATATACTAAGTGCATATTAAATGTATTATTTTGAAACAACTTCAAATATAGGCTATTATGTGTATTTCAAGGTATGCTTAAATCAATTTTAAGCTATTTGCAATATATTTTAATATTTTAAATTGTGCTAAAATGTTCATTTAAAATATACTTTCACATTTCTTAAACTACAGTTATAATATATTTAAAGCTTCATTTTAATGTACTTCAAGAACATTTAAATAGCATTTCAGCTCATTAAAATGTATTAGCATTACACTAATAGTTTATTATAAAGCTGTTTTATTCGGTATTCAAAATGGTATATTAAAAGTGCAAATATAATTTAATATAAACATATACAGACTTTGAAATCAAGAAAACTTGAATACTATCTTGTTGTGTACATTGCAAAATACATAAGAGTACATTAAAAAAGTACAGCATATATAATCTCTTGAACAAAATACATTATAACAAAGATCAGTGAAATGCTATAGCAGATCTACAGTACATTTATAACATTTTTGTAGAACATTTCAGTTATGCCTGTATTACTGAAAAGTACACTATAAATATTCAGCCTGATCTCACGGCAATTCGTACGAATTCTACGAGGTGGCTAATTCGTACGAATTCATACGACCTCACTCGTACGAATTCGTACGATTTTTGCTAAACCGTACATATTTTACGAATTGCCCAATTCGTATGAATTCATACGAATGACCTACCCCTGACCCCGCCCCTAAACCTACCCATCACGTGGGTTTAGACAAATCGTACAAATTCGTACGAGTGAGGTCGTACGAATTCGTACGAATTTGCCACTTTTTTATCACTCGTACGAATTCGTACGAATTGGTCGTGAGATAGCGTTGAAATATTACATCAAATAAATAAGCATCACAATGCAATTTCCTGAAAACATAAATATTAAAAGTTACGGAAAAACAATGTGCAGAAGTGAATAATGCATTATTTACAAACTTAGACCCAAACCAAAGAAACAGAAGAGTTTGAATGTCACATCTTCATCTTCAAGTGGACGATAACTTCTTTGTGTACGACTCATTTTCTGAAAATGAGGGCTTGTGGTTCAGACACTGATGTATTTGAAGACTGCTTTATCACAGGATCTGTGAAAGGGAAGAAGAATGTATATAAAATTAATCAATGATAAACATTTTTGTACACAATACATGTATAATAATTTGCATAGAAATGCACTAGAATTCCATTGACTTCTCAGTTTACCTATCAAAGCTTTGGCTATATCCTCATCAAGCTGGACATGAGTGTCCATTTTTATCCTCTTGTCTGTCGTCACTATACAGCACTCTATAAGTTACATTGAACATGAGATTAGAAGCAGCCCAATGCCACTTACAGTGAGCAGAGTTCAATCAAACAGTCACTAATATAGTTGCAGCAATAAAGCAACCTGTGAGTATTAGTGGGTATATTGTATATTGATAATTGTGGTTTATTTAAACCTATGTTGCAAAGATTTAAGGAAATTAGAAGTTGTGCAAAATATTGTATGCCAGGACGACTAGGACAAGTGACTTGCAGCTTTACCAAAAAAACACTGAAATAAACAGATTTTTACATGAATGGCTCAAAGGCAGCACAAATTAGACACCTGAAATGGCCAAGACTGACCGAATACCAAGACTGACCGAATCACCTTTCAATAGGCCTGATTCAAAAATCTCTATAACAGAGGTGATATGAGATCATTAAACCATACTAACTCTCTTCTTCGCTTGTCTCTACACTCAGATTTCAGTGTTTCTTCTATAGCAGCTGGTCTGAAAAACAACAAATATTAATATTAAAAAAAAGAGA
Source organism: Squalius cephalus (assembly GCF_949319135.1). Classification (NCBI taxonomy): domain Eukaryota; kingdom Metazoa; phylum Chordata; class Actinopteri; order Cypriniformes; family Leuciscidae; genus Squalius; species Squalius cephalus. The sequence continues at coordinate 26,317,887 of NC_137123.1, forward strand.
TTTGTACTTCTAGTATACTTTTTTAGAAATATATTAAAATGCAATTCAATGTATTTTTAATGCACTTCAAATAAGCATGTTGGGAATACAAATGTATTATAAACATACTACTTGAATTTCAAGTATATTTTTAATACATTTAATACTACGTCTTTTTCACCCGGGAGTCTTCAGCTTCTTTTTTTTTTTTCTTTTTTTTTGAGAAGAAGAAGTTAAAAGAGTTTAAATTAACTAAATAATTGAATAGCATGAGTGTTGAATTCTTGGAGGGCCCCTGATCAAATGAGACTTTAAATTATGTTCACTTGTCACTCAGTCCCAGGAGTCCAGGTTTCCAGGATTTGGAAAATTATTTCCATTCATCGATCTTTCTTATTGTTATTTGCAGTCTTGAATGTAATAATTGTGATTTCACATCTCAAATTACATTCCATCCTTGAGCCAAAAGTGATTGCATTACTGTAATTCACTTCCATGAAGGGCTTTCTCGAACAAAGAGATATAGCAACATCTTTCATGAAACATCATTTCTATTCATGTGAAAGTTCTTACAGCAGTGATTGTATGAATATGTCTGAGGTGAATATTTTATTCCACCCCTTTCTTTCCTCTCCTGTTCCCTGTCTAATTTCAGAATACACTAGTTCATTTTTATTGGCTCGCTGGTTAAATGGGCTTTGGTGTCTGGGGAAACAATGTACATTTTTACACTATTTTCTTCTCCCTCTCTTTTTTTAAGACTTGATCCATATTACAGCCAGAATTTCAACATAATTCAAATAACCTTCTGCACATGCCACATGTTTTTTGTTTCCATTGTATATTGTAAATACATCAAATAACATTAAATACATTATTTATATTGTTAGTACTAAGACTTTTAACCGGTTATCACTGACATATGAGTAAATCATAATCATCCTGGGCTGCGTTTCTCAAAAGTATCGTGAGCTAAGTTGATCATATAAACTAGAGACCATTGGTGACAATGGTTCTACGATCTAGGCTTACAATGCTTTGCTCTGGTCTCTAATCCTGTGTCTCAATGCAATAAAGATCTCTTTGGGTAAAAGGCTTACCACTTCTGTCGTCCTGCTATGTGTACTTACTATGAGTGATACCCTTTCTAACAATGACTGAAAACCTTTCTAACTATGGCTGATACCCTTACTTAGTGGGTTAGAGGAAAAATAAATGACTGAAGAAGGTAATGCAGTGAGATTACAAATTTGTACATCCAAGACTCCTTTATCATTTATACCTTTTGAAAACTGAAGTCTGTCCTTCAGCGTTGTCTGTTGTGATGAGTGTGGAGCACTACACAATCATTCATGACTACAAATGACTCAAAAAAGAGAGATGAACTGAGCACATCAAACATGGACAAACAGGGTTGGTAACAATACAGAAAATGTGGCACAAATTTACAAGAACTACTGCTGTACAGTACAATATCAACACGTAGGTTTCGTAAACTGAGTTTTTTTTTTTCTGGGTATAAACGTCTTTTGTCCTCATAATTTATTCAGCACGCGTATGTTGATTGATGAAACATTTACTATGCAAGTCATTAGCAGACTCGTATAAAAGCCAGTCAAAAAGAGACAGATGTGTTTGATCATCGCGCTGGCATGAATCCAAGAGATGTCTTAATCAATGTTTGCAATATCCTTTTTATTGTCTCAGATTATTTCCAAGTTTCCAGGTTTTATATGAGAATGATATATAATTGAAAATTGATGTAAGATGAGGCAACCACACACACACACACACACACACACACACATTGGGTTTCCATGTTTTATGGGGACTTTCCATAGACAATTTGTATACTGTACAATCTGTAGGCTATATTCTATCCCCTATTCCTAAACACAACCCTGACAGAAAACATTCTGCATTTTTACATAAAAAAAAAAAAAATAATAATAATTTCGTATGATTTCTAAGCTGTTTTCCTCGTGGGTACCAAACAACATCCCCACAAGGATTTCAGATATTGCAATCTGTGTGGAGACCAAACGTGTATGACTGTGATTAATATGGTCTCTTTTGAAGGAAATGTCACTTCAAAGTAGGCTATTTCTTGGACAACAGCGCCACCTCTTTCGGATTTACGAGATTTATTATAAGAGGAAATATCTGATCCAGTAGCGTATCATACCTTTATGGCTGCTTCTTCAACTATGGGCACTATGGAAACCAGTGTGTGTGTGTGTGTGTGTGTGTGCGCTTCTTCAACTATGGGCACTATGGAAACCAGTGTGAGTCTCTGTGTGTGTGTGTGTGTGTGTGTGTGTGTGTGTGTGTGTTAATGCATAACTTTGCACACTGTATTCTTATTTAGTGCAGTAGCCTAGTGGTGTGACAGGCCTACTGAGGCGGATAGCCTACACAAAATCACATCATTTTACGTTTTTCGCTGGTTTAGAAGCCTATGACTATGAGCACTAAAGCGACAGATACCAGAAGGTAGAAGGATAATATGAAAGAGGAAGAGAATTAATGCATTGTTAATTTCAGTTAATTAGTTTCTGCTTTAATTAAGGATCGTAATGATTTGATTAAATTAATTGTATGCTCACGGCACGGCTCTGTGTTCGACAATACTCTCTCTCTCTCTCTCTCTCTCTCTCTCTCTCTCTCTCTCTCTCTCTCTCTCTCTCTCTCTCTCTCTCTCTCTCTCTCTCTCTCTCTCTCTCTCTCTCTCTGTCATTAATACAATAAGCATTTTTAGACCAACGATAACTTTGCTGCCCTCTACTGGTCGATTTGACATAATGCAGCTACAATCTCCATTCAGGTCAGTGTTAAAACTGGTTCAAGAGTTGGTTGGGAGTCCACTCAATGTTAATAGTAAATAGGATAAATCTCTAAACATTAGCCAAATAAAACAGACCTGGATCTCAAATTGCACAAAGATAGCCTACATAATTGCACACTGATTTTGTGTAATAACGTCACATACCATATATCATTTTAGTTATTTGTGAAATAGCCTACTGGAAAGAATAACTTTTGTAGAGAGCAAATCAGCTGTAAATATCCACCATGTACTGAACATGACATGCTTGTAATTAACTTAAGTCATCATTAAGTAGTTTTAAGTAAATTGTCATGGTTATATTGTATTAAAAACCCAAAATGTTGTGCATGGGTCCATCAGAACAAGAAAAATATGAATACCACTAAAGGATGAATGCAAAAGTATATCATATACATTTTTGCTTTTCTTACAGTATACAAATGGTATAAAAAAATAAAATAAAAAAAACTCCAAATAGACATCACAGACCACTAAAGCAAATACTGAAATCAACAGTATTTAAAATGAAACAAACAAAATGGTAAACACTTTTATAAAAATGCATAAACAAAATGCTTACTTGAAGCTAGTAACGTAGAGACAGATATTTCTATAAAATGCTTTTTACCATCATAAAGAAATCCATAGTGTAACTACTTGTAATACACTGTGTACATTAATAGGACTATTTATTTATTTATTTATTTTGATTAAAAAAAACAATGTCTAATAGTTGATATGGCCATTCTTTTTGGAATATTTTATAATTATTAAACATTTTATAAGTGATCTATATTATATTTATATTATATTTGCTCAGATAAACATATCCTCAAAACTAAGAATTCCCATAAGTTAAAAGAACGTATTTCAACTCATTAACACATTTAAATCCATCAAAACATGTTTTTCATCATCATTTATTTGCAAAATATTTTCCAAAAAGATTTAAAAAAAAAAAATCCATAAAAAACAATGACTACAAAAAAACATTAAATTGTTCCAGAGGGTAAAAAGCTAATTAAAAAAAATAAAAAATAAATAAATTGAAGTGCCTTTAATTACTGTTAAGGGAGAAAATGTTAACACTTTACAATAAGGCTTTGTTAGTTATCATTAGTTAACTACATTAGTTAATGTAGTGAAAATACTTCTAAAACATTTATCAATCTTAGATAATGTTCATTTCAAAATTTATAAATACATTATTAAAATCAAAAGTTGTATATTATTATTTAATGGACCTGAGCTAACATGAACTAACAAAGAACAGTTTTTTATTAACTAACATGAACAAAGATACATAAATACTGCAACAAATGTATTAATATCACTTGAACAAAAGTTGTATTGGAGTGTTACTGTAAAGTATTCCTGTTTAGTACAGAAAATGATAATGACCTCACCAAGAGTGAGTTGATACTGACACTGCAGCGACCAGCTTTAGAATGATTGATTTGTATTTCCCGTTCATCCTGATATCCTCTTTCATTGGAGACAGGGACTCTGCATGTGAGCAGGGGAAATAAAAGTGTTCAGTGACCCCAGACAAGCTCCAAAGGTCACACTAAGCAAATAGAAGCTGACAACATCCATACCTCATGGAGCCCTCTGTACACCAGACCAGAGACAGCAGCGTGTTTAACTAATGACGGCACTTACGACACACAGATTTTTCCTCTGAAAACTGAAATTGGAAATCACTGCACCGGACCTATACCTGACCAAATGATGGTTGAAAGGGGAGCACCATAACCAGGCTAATCATTTTTTTTTTCCTAAATTATTTCAGTGATTAAATGGGAAAACGCACCTCTAAAGGATGTTTGTCGATATTTAATGTAAGTAAACAGGGATGAAAAAGTAAGTAGAATTTGTTTTTGTGTTTTCCCCTTTTACAAATGATTTTCAATTTAATATAAATTATTTAATCATCTATAAGGTGGTAAAGGAAATGAAGGACGTGATATTACTCACAGCATACAGAACAATTACAAAACAAACTAAAAAGTTTCTCTCGCTGTCTCTTTTTTGGCTCTAGACAAACTAAAGTCAACTGAACAGGCAAAATCCGACAAAGGATTCCAGCATTTGAGATGCCTCTGGGGTAATTGACCAGTCAGAAAAATGGATTAGAGATTACAGCTAGAAATCAATTGTGAAATAGTAACCTGCTACTCAGTTATTACCATGTGAAGCTAACAGAAATCCATATCTGGCCACATACTTCCAGAATACTCAAAACGATGTGAGATTAACGTGCAATGCCTTGTATAAGTTATATTTATTTTCTTATACTGACTTTATGAGCTGCAATGAACCAGTATACCATTTAAAAAGAAAAACTATATACCTTATTCCTGAGAGAGACAATGGTTCTGTTGCAGTATGTGGATTTAAGAGCAAAGTATCCAGTAATTATATCACATGTGTAATTAAAATAGCATTTTAAATGAACAAATATTGTTATACATTTTTGGTACTTTTGGTATACGTTGCACAGGAAATCTCAAGTCAGAGAAAGCATTAACTAATAAAATCCTAAATGTAAAAGAAAAACTTTAGAAAAACACAGGTTTTCATTCAAATAATATACATGTAAATATTATAAATATATGTTATTTTAATATTATTAATGTTTATTAAATGTTATTATATATTAATTATATGTACATGTAATTTTGTAACACATTTTAATAATAAAAAAAAGAATTACCTTGGAGAAGATCTGAGTCGAAGAATAATACTGTTGACCAAACCGCAAAGCTTATATTAATAGAAATGTTGTAATAAAAACATTTTATTGCAGTATTGTCAATATAGGTGTAATATTCGTAAAGGTTTTTTTTTTTTTTTTCTTGGATGATTTGTTAGTTACAACATAATTAGCAACATTTGTACTACTGGAATTTTATATTAGTAGATTTTTAAAAAATTAAAATAAAAAAATTGTCAATGAAATCATTAATTAAAAACCACGTTTACTTTTTACAGATATGCTGTAATTGGAAAAAAAAGATGTTGCTACTTTATATGATATATGATGATATACTTAATATGATAATTAGTGTTGTTTTGACTGAAATCTAATATTTTAATTTAATTTTAATTTTTTATTTTATTTCTTTTTGTTGTTAGATTTATCCATACCTGAGAAGCACCTTGGCACTCAACTGCTCCACAGGGTGTTTTTTATAAAAGGGTTTTTCCTTAAACTTCAATAGTAAGATTTATTTTGTGTGTGTGCCTAAGACGCCCTTAAAAGGCAAGTCTCGTCTGCTTATGCTATTTTAGTAACATTCAACTGAGAGAAAGAACAGTGTGAGCCAAAGATGGAAGTTATGTTAAAGCATTTCCACTCTCATCAATTAATTAAAAGCACTTCAAGCACCTTGAAACCAGCAGTTGTTTTCAATGCCTGACCTACACGTAAAAGCGATAATCTTTTTTTTTTCCTTACAAAAGGCATCAGTAACTGGCAGGCAGCAAAAACGAGCGAGAGAAATATGATTCAAACACAGACAAAGTCAGAAGACGACGAATGGATAGACGACACAGTCGAGATGCACAGATCTGTATATGATGAGAAGTAGACAGAGCACAGAACATGGAGAAGTGCCACACACACAAAAGCAAAGCTGGAGAGATTGTGTGAGGAGCTCCAGAAAGAGGGAGTGTCCTGTCGACGGTCGAGCTGGGCGGGGCAGGAAACTTGCGTGACAAACGGAGTGAAAAACAAGCGTCTCCTCTCCTCTGGGCAACGCATTAATACCACCGCCTTTCATCTTTCCTGTCGCTTTCTGTTAACCCAGTCCTGCCTCCACTCCCCACATCCATCTTTAATCACCACTCCCCAAACAGGCTCACCAATTACCACAGTTAGGCTGGCCAGGCATGAGCAATCCATCCTCACGAAGCAGAGATGGAGAGATGACAGGATAACTCTTTATATATTATACTGATTCACCATCAGGCCCCCTAATACAGTGAGGTAATGCCGTATCCTTTGTCTTTTTGAATAAAGTTGCCCATTACTTTCAGACTTGGCGACTGAAAGAGGATCCCTCCTGACATCCAAGTTCTCCTTTTCTTCTCAAAAAAAGATGTTATGTATTAGTCAATACAGACGGCCTCGGTCTTGGAAACTTCAAAGCCAGTGACGTGACCAACCGATCCAACGGTTCATAGCCTCCACGGACATGTTTAGAAATAATAGTGCATCTACTCTGAATGACCTGTCCTGGGATGGTCTGATGCCAAACGGTGTCATGTGCTCATCATGACATACACTCTTAAAAATAAAAGTTCTGTGTTGGCATTGATGGTTCCATGAAGAACTTTTAACATCCATGGAACCTTTCCACAACACCAAAGGTTCTTTGGATTATTAAAGTGTTCTTCGCAGTATGAAAAAAGCTTCTTTTTAAGAATTGTTGACCCCAAAATGGTTATTCTTTGGCATCGCTGTGAAACCCCCTTTAATTTTTAAGAGTGTAGTCATGTAGTCACAACCATAAGAGCTGCAGATATGACCTTGAGCACAGCTTGCTTACTGTACCAAGCCTTTGCTTTTCATTGCACATTCTTTGTGTCGTCTTTCTCTTTCTCTTTCTTTCTCACGCAATCCCTTTATCCAGCAGCAGTTCAGTAAAGCGTGCACTGCATCTCCCCATGCAACAACCAGTTAATTGTCAGGTTAAATAAACTCAGTCAAGGAGATGAACTCAGAAATCAGAACCTGGGTTTGGCAGGTTGACAACACGTGCGCAAAGTCAATCTGAAACCACTCGGGCAACAATACATGTCAAGTGTTTAAATGAATATTTAACATCAAAGGCATTGATTTGTATGTGGTTAAGATTACACGCGCTATTATTAAAAATAAAAATTTCTTAGGTTTTTGAATACAGACAAAACAAAAATTATTCCGACACCAGATATATATATATATATATATATATATATATATATATATATATATATATATATATATATATATATATATATATATATATATATATATATTACTAGTGGTTGCAGGACACTTCAGTTCATTTATGTAAGTGAGGATAGGAAGGTGTCTGAATAAATTTTGGCTTCACTGTATTTGCGTTTACATGTGGCTCTGCATCAAACACACACACACACACACACACACACACACACACACACACACACACACACACACACACACACACACACACACACACACACACACACACACACACACACGGCAATGTTTGGAGGTTTTGATCCAGTCTTTATGAAAAGCCTTTCATTACACTGATTAAAATGAGAATTAAACATTAGAAGCACTGTGTTTTTCCATTTTCATTTATTTGGTCTAAATTCTTTATGTAAAGTGTGATGCAAAATGGCATTAACTAGCAAATCTGTTTAAGAGATCTAATTGTAAATAAGCATATTATTTCAGTTGTAATACTACAAAGTCGCTTGTGCTCCCTATTACAAAGGTACTTTTGTATTTAACCCCCAAAACCCCACCTTTTGTACTTTTTTATTTAGTACTCACTTACATTTCAGATTTGTACCACTTCAGCTGTTTTTTTGAAATAAAGCATAAATGTTATGTAAAACTCAAATTTGTTCAAACTTTGTGACTGCTAGTTTTTGTCAAAAACTTTATACATTTAAACAATAATAAGCACTGCCATGCTACACAGTTCAGTTTTCATTATATATTTGTCTTTTTTTTTATTTCTATTGTTGTGTTTTATACTCCACCTTGCTGAGGTAGAGAGTTTGAGCGATGGAATTTTTAGTTTGATCTGAACTGCATTTAAAAACCTCACGTTTTCAACTCTTTGTGGCAGCGTGAAGAGCTGGGGTTGACAGGGGGCAACGTAGCATGAAGAGGTTAAACAAACAGACATTCTTCATTAAAAACCTCCAGCTGATAAAGAAGATAAACTGACATTTTAGGCCAAGCTTAAATAATTATAAAAATCTTGCAATAACAAGGCTATTATGTTCCTCTTCTATAAAATAAACAAAGTGTAGTACAAATAGTTCCTTCAATTAAGTAAATATATTAAAAACAAAATAATAATAACCCCCAACAGAAGATCAACATATCATAATCTCAGTGTTTCAGATAGCAGAAATACATTATGATCAAATGCAGCCTTTTTAACATACAGTAATACATTGTTTTGTGTTTCCTTTAATACAAATTCTGGTGATGTGTGCTTCTCTGTCCTTAACCTGTCCTTTGTTTCAGAAAATTGCAAACTGATGCGGTATTAACCACAGAGGCAAGACTTCAGCAAAACTTCGACTGTGCCTCCGCCCATATATCAAGTCCAATTTCACGGTGGCGACTCAATTCGGGTTCAAACCGCAGAGACCATGAGGGCGTTCGGGCTGACCGCACCACTAAAGAGCTACAGCAGATGCCCGGACCTCAAATGTGTCTGATGTCAATGCAGAGTTTAATGGGTCAAATGCAGAGTCCAGGCTATAGCATAGCTGGGTAAGCCTGAGCCCGGCTACTGTCTTTTATAGGAAACAGAAAACATTCCTTAAAGATCATGACTGACTGAACTTCTGTCTGTGCACGAACATCAAGCGTGCCACCCATCAGTGCAGCCGGGCATACAGACAAACATTCCTGCAACAACACAGAAGTTGTCCTGACCTTGGCTCATATTTATGGTGAAAACTAATCTTCAAATGTTTGTAAAAAAAAAAAAAATTTTTAAATGCATTTGAGTTTATTGAAGAGAGTCCCTTGCTGTGTAGAAACACTCATGTCTCTTGGGTTCAAGATTAGGTTTAACTTATGCTCTACAAAAGAAATGCATTTGAGAACTTCTAATTTACGATTTGTTTCTGAACTGAAACAACTTGTTTTTGTTACAAGGGTCAGCCCTACACTGCAAAATGTAATTTTCTTATCGAATATTTTTGACCTGTTTTACAGTACAAATATCTACATTTTCTTAAATCAAGAAAGAAAAGAAAATTAAGTTTAAACTTAAAACAAGAAAATATCTGTGTGTGAAAATTAAGTTAATTCACTAGCAAAAGTCACTTAATTTTTTGATTAATTTTTAATTTTTATTCAAACATATATTAAAGTCACATTTGCATATACAATGAAAAAAAAAAAAAACTTAAGTATTCTGGCATGATCTTATTATTTATTTGAACAAAACTGTCTCACTGCTTATTCATATTTGAAAAACGTGTTTGAAGCCAAAGTCATGTGGTGCATACAACATGTAGACAGGAGCAGAAAAATTAAATAAAATATTATATCATAGAGAGGACCGCTACAGACACACATGACTCTAAGCTAATACAGGATATGATGGCCCTCAAAACTTAATAATTAAAAGCAAAATATAATAAACTTATTAATAAACTGCTATAAAAATGGTATACAAGTTAAGAAACCACAATTAATACAAAAGTGAATTTCGAAAAACTTGACATGTTTTCTTTGGGCCCCTATTTAAAATGTATTTGTCATTGAATGATAAATAAAAAAAAATAAAAAAAAATATAGTCTCAATATAGTCATATAGTCTCAAACACTGAACAAGCTCTATACATGTTATTTGGTGCCATTCTTTCTCTGATGACTGTTAATAACTCTATATAGGTTTGTGTAAAAAGACAGAAATTTAGACTGAAATTTAGAGATCAAGACTGCCTTATTCTCTCGCACTGAAGTAACAATATCTGTGCCGGAACACTAAACACAGTTGATGCTAACAGGAGCAACTACACATTTTTATCATATATTCATTGCTGAAAAAAAAAAAAAAAAAACTCATGCCACATGGTTAAACTAAGATGCTCAAAACCTCCAACTGCCTGCACCGCTCAGTACTGGTTAGATTACGTCCAAATTTTAGTCAGTTACTGATTCTAAATTACATGACAAAAGTTGTAGCTAGTAACATAATCCATTACATTTAAAGTAATATAATCTGACTACTTTTTGATTACTTTTAATTACTTTTGACCTAACTTGTTTATCACGTTGTTTTGAATAGGACAATATTGTACCATATTGATATAAAAATACAACGAGAAAGAAAATGTATTCCATTTTTTGTTATCAACAACATGAAGTTCATTATCATATTACGTCATGATTACCCAGACTGGGGTTCCTGATGGAACTGCAAGGGGTTTGTGAGTTTAATGAAAAATAAATAATTAAATCATAATTTAAAATGTAAATCAATAATTTAAAAATAAAAACAAATCAAAATAAAACGCTTACTAAAAAGATTAAATGTTTCATTTGTTTACCTGTATGTCATGTAACCATTAATCTTCTTCTTCTTCTTCTTCTTCTTCTTCTTCTTCTTCTTCTTCTTATTATTATTATTATTTTTTATTATACTACCCAGGGTGTGTTACGCACTTAAACAGAGTAACGTCTTGATGGTTCTGCATTCTTTTAACATATACTTGTCCTCACTTTGATTTTTTTCTCATGAGGAAAGTCTGAAAGGACTTTGCATAATTATAGAGTATGTGAAAATAAATATAATGTGCCCATGATAATGTCTAGGAAAAGGAGTAAGATGAACCACAACTGCACATGGGTGATTCTATATTTGCAGGTTCATTTGGTGTCCAAAGTCATTATTATTTTTTCCTTTTTTTCAAATGGTTAGATTTTTTATTATTTTAATAATTTGTTACTCCTTGTCATGGATCACAAAATGTTACAGGATATAATATTTACTGTAAAAAGTGTCTTAGCTGAAAATCATGACTTCTTGTTGTCCAAATGAGTCAGTCTAGCATCAGTTCTGTTATTGTACTATACTTTGCCTTTAAATTGGTGGAATTATCTCCCACAACTGCAGGAATGATGTCACTTTCCCTCACTGATAAGGTCTGAAGCACTGAAAGGTATGTGTGTTCTCTCTGAGAAAATATTTTAATCTAAAAAGTTCTCACACCAAGAGTTATTTTGTAAAATGTCAAAACTGTTACCACAATGTCAAAAGGAAACCAGAATGTATCACTGATCACACAGTGGGTTGTTTACAAGTCTTTAAATCATGATTTCATTAGTGCCATGTGCTCTTAGCATTTATGCTAGCAAGTGAAGTTTTTGGCTAAAAAGTTTTAAATGGTCAATTCTGTTACCGTCAAACCCTGTTACTCTGGTGCCACCGCCTAATTTGTCTGTACAAGTGTTGACAAACAATAATATAAAGAAATCTGTTTTGTTTTGTTTTTTCATTAAAAGTAAATATATATATATATATATATATATATAAAAGGAAGTGTGTTTGAAGCACACAAGTGTGTTTGGCAAGCACTGAATTATTAAAATATCATTTGTTTTCAATAAGATACTGGAAAGAATTTCTGTTAGTGAACAAAATGTATCTCCAATTATAGAATCACACACATCTTTTACCTGCTGTACTGTAACCCCACCAATAGATGGGGCTTTGTAGACACCCCATATGCCTTCAAAGCCAAGACAGATGTTGAAGGCATACTGTAATTTTTTTAAGACTGACCTGTGTAAATTCAACATGGTTAAAAGATTTGTGGATAGAGCAGAAAGAAGTGGCTGTGGAATAATTATAGTCATAATGATAACCAGACTGGTTTACTATAGGAGACTTACAGCGATAAAGCACCTTTACAAGAAGCAACTGGGTGGATGGAGAATCCAGCTGAACTGGGTCATATGCTAATCTGTGTAAAAGTCGTTTAATGCTCTCTGTTCATAAAGTACTGTATGCCTCTGCAGAGAGCTTAGACTGAGCCATCACAACATGCCCAGGGGAAATGCACAAGGAGCTTAACAAACAGAAGCTGAAATTAAAGGCGCAGAAGAAAAACGTTAACTTTTATAACTTGATTACAATTTATTTGGCCTGTTTCCTTTCTCGGTCCATCATAGGAAGGAAATATGGTTACACCATGTGGTCTTTTGAAGCTTATTAGGAGAATAGCGATATCATGTGAACATAAGGACAAATGGGGGAGGGATGAGTTCACGTGATGGGTAAGAATTGTGACATATAGTGAAAGACAATGAGGGCAAAAAGGGTAGTTAAATAAATGGAAAAAATATATGTGTGTTGGGGGAGAAAAAGTAAAAGAGAGAGAGAAAGAGAGAGAGAGAGGAAAGCATTAAAGGTCTCAGTACTGGTCAGCAGTGTGAAAAGGCCATGCCAGTCTAGATAAGGATCAGTGGGGTTACATGCCCATGAGGCCGGCCCTCACATAGGGGGTCGGACTTGGTGCCATATCAGAGAAAGTGCCGAAGTACACACAGTAATATGAGCTAAATAATCTTTGCCTCTCACTCACAAGAAGAAGAAAAAGGAGGGAAAGAAGAGAAGTGAACCCCAGTCAATAGGCCTACATCAAAACCTGCAGTAAGTGGGTTAAGTGGTCGCAAAGAAAACACTGTAGACATAATTTTGCTTGACACCATATGTAGCATATCACAATATGGATTTTCAAACTTGAAGCCTGTTTAAATACAGTAAGTGCCTTTGATAGTGCCTTTCCTATTGTTGCCTGTTGCATGAGACCATGCCAAGCACAGCCTGCTGACGCATATTTGCCAAAAATTAGGCGTTATCGGGCTAAATTTTATTTTCCAAGATAGTTGATGCATCCCGGAGTCCTCAACTGGGCCAATATAATTTAATAATAATAATAATAATAATAATAAAAAGAGACAGACTATACTCGACTAGTCTTTGCTGAAATCAGTAGGCTAATGCCACAATGATTACAAGCTGTTAATGAACAACATTTTTTTTTTTTTTATCTATCGTGAAAAAGAAACGGAAATACACGCCACACCGTTGACAAGAATCTATAGCATATATTCTGATTGATATTCTTATCAATTTTTAGGAAAATACATTTCTTACACATGATTTTAAAATCCCTTAATGAAAAGCAAGCAGTGACGTAAAAAAAGAACATTAATTTAGCGCTTCAACAATATTATTTAAAGATAGGCCTACTGAAAATTCCTAATTCTTGACATATAACTTAACACATTTAAGTTAAAGCAAATAACAAAGTTCTCAATTTCACGCTATCCATAAATTAAAAAGTACGTAAGGTGATCAGGGTGTGACCTCGCTAATTCATGAACGCTGAAGAAATGTAGGGTTTTTATAATGTCAAAGTTGATACATGTTCATGTAAACGAAAATCTTAGAAAATACATCTGCACGCATTGTTTTCATATTTTATCATCAGACGAAATAAACGTAGACCTATTTGTAATGTACAATTATATGAACTTTAATTAACATACCATGAGCTGACAATAATCTTTTTTCCTTTTGTATAGGCTTGTGGTGTCTTTTACATTATTACATTTACATTATTTATAAAAATATATAATTATATATTATTTTATATTATTAGGCCTACATTATTATTGTTATTATTAGGCTATCATTATACCTTTCACCTTCACGTAAGCATATTCAGGTTTATTGGGACACTTTTCCCCAGTCATCTCAATGGCAAAAAGTGTCCCAATCAGCTTGAATTCAGCTAAAAAACAAACAAAAAAAACCCCGACAATGACTGCTATTATACGAAGTCCACCACAATGATAATGTCGAATAATTATTAATACATAATATAGCAAATAGGTCGAGAAAAAAAAAATCACGTCATAAATAACAAGGAACTAGGGCCTATATATAAACTTATTTTCAAAATCCAGGAATTTCACCGTTGCATTTCTGCAAATAGCTAGGCCTAATCCTTTTTTAAACCAATTTATTTTGTGGATTGAGTTTTCTATTTGTCTTCCATGTATTAACTTAACGGATTAGTCTACTGAATCTCACGCTATTTACCAATCGCCGAGACCTCGCTAAATCATGATCATTAAAATACGTTTTGCCTATGTTGGGTAACCTTAAGGCCAGAATAGAAGCCAACGTTATTTATCTCAAACTAAGATTTGACCTGCTGTCCTGAAGCGGTTGCCTATATAACGTCAAATCTCAGACATTTGAAACAATTTATATCTTATTTTAGGTAAATTATCTTTTATTTTCATTTAGTTAGGCCTATATTTTTATTAAGTGTTGCAAATCACATGCTGTAAAACAAATTGTCACAACCCATTTAAAATTAACTTCAAGTCAAAAGTATTATTCAACATACGTGAACCAAAACAAATATATCACGTTGGCCACACCAAATGAAGCTAATTTTAAGAATCAAGTAACAGCTAGGTGTTTACACTTTTTGACGCATTATGCATGGTTTTGTTTTTATGCTTTATAGCGCATAACGCTCAGTGGGGTTCAATAGAACCACCGGGTTTTTGACTCAGTTTTAAAGAACCCTTTATGCCAAAAAGGTTCTAGGCTATATAACAAGAAATGTATTAAATTAGTGCATAATAGCCTACTTTTTTTTAATATGTAATTTTTTATTGATAACATGTTTATGAGCTGATTATTTCGTAAAATTAAATTAAAATGAATAATGAAACAAAGCCAAAGCCACAAAATGATCCCATGATGAGAACCCCAAGCGCTTGACAGAAACCTTTAAGGTTTTAAAAAACTTTTCGTCTAATAGTGCAGGCCTAAAGATCTCAGTATTAGGCTATTATTTCGTGCCAGTATGAGGTGCTAAAATAGATTAATAATTAACTTTTTAACAAATTTAAATGATTTCGAATTGCTTTCATTTTTAATGTAATTTTATTATATGCTTGCAAATCACATGCACTCAAATAAGTAACCATGGAACCAGAAAACCAAATGCATAATGTAGGCTATTTGTCCAATTAGAGTACAGTGAGGGCCAGGAACTTAATTGCAATTTACTGTTAACGCTCGAAAAAATATTTTAAAACGATTTTCATGGGTCAGTAAATAAACGTCTGGCTGATGTAGCTAACATGTTTAGTGTTTACAGATCATGACTTCCAAAAAAAAATCCTGAATCTTTAGTTGTGGTTTAAATATCTCATCTGACTTATTTAAACGCATAAACCAAACACAACATAGGCTATCCAGGGATGCCCGACGAAGGCTGTCTTGCTGCCTGCATGCCAAACAGTGGCGTTGCTGTAACGTCGTTGTGATGTAGCGACCCATCCGACCAATAGACGGAGCAGCATCCGATTCTACGAGATCCCCAGCTGACGCGATGCGCTGAACCACTATCTGTATTTTGATTTGCTCTCTAATTGACCCACATACAGCTCTATGTGACAGGGGTTCCACCGACCCTGAGACACGATCAAAAGCGATGTCGAACCGGAGCCGGTAATACCCTTTCACGAGTAGGCTAATCCCATTTGCTATTGTGATCGTCCAATAGCAGAATGCCCTCCGCTTGTTAAGCATTTGACTTGACTTGGATTTTTCTTTAGCCCCACTATACAGCGCCCGCTTCTCTCTGTACTGGCGCCGTGGACGCACGAAGGATTTCGTCCAACTGAAGCGATGGTTGAGCGGGGACATCCGGAGAGAAAGGATTCGTTGCTTTTTGCTTAGAAGTATTCGCGAATCACCCGGCGGCTGCTGTTACTGGTATAATTTGTACGAGAAATGCATGACAAAAGCCAACAACAGCATACTTCCACCACATCCAGGGGCTCGTCGTTTTTTATCGAGAATATACTTGGCACTTGTAGGAAAGAAAAGTCTGTCCGTCCTATAAAGGATAGCGATGGCACGGACAGAGAGATTGTTCTTAAGGACAGCACTAAGGCGTATCGGAAAGAAATGTGCAGTCAAGCATGCAGCACAGGCTTCAAGACAGAAATGTGTCGGAGCACACAGTCACCTCTGGAGTGGTATGGACGGGAAACCCTTGAGAGTAAGTTTATAGTTACAAACTCCACAGTTATTGTGAAAAATTAAGAAGCCTATAATATAGTCAGTGAAAAACTAGAGGTTTCATAAGCAGAACAGTGATCTCTACATGGATGACTTAATTTAAATGAGTGCACAAGCTCGAATGGGCTGTGATTTTCGTTGATGGAACAGGCTGATTTGCTCATTATTAGTTCCCATCTGAATCATTATTCGCCGTGTTAGTACAGCGGCAATTGTCCCTCTGGCAGGTCCAAATTAGTTTTAAGCCTCATTAGGTAAAACCAACAAAAGCAACTCGAATGCGCAGAGCAGCCTATTCGCAATGAAAGACTTCCCAAACTCGTTAAAAGCTTCAGAGTCCAATTGGTTTGTCTGATTCGTTAACTCTGTAAAGCTGTGAAAGCCAAGGGGGAAAGTTGCCTGCTTATAGATTGATACACAATATGCACATATGGGAACGGGCCTAGATTACGAGCTAGCGAGCAGATTTTTTTATATCACATTGCCTGATGCAACATGCATTTCTTAAGCATTTATACACACATTCATTTCAATCTCTATTCAGGTCCAAGAGAAGAAACCCGCAATTCCAGTGAACACTGCCGCAGCGACAGGGACACCCCCGTGGCCTCTGAGCTTCTTGATGGAGCAGTAGACCGAAAAACGAGCGAGTGTGTGGTTGATGAAGGAGAGGACGCTCCACAGCTCTACGATGAACGTTCAGGTCCCGACACTTCCGAGTCAGGCTCGGCCCGGAAGAAAAAGACCCGAACTGTGTTCAGCAGAAGCCAAGTCTTCCAGCTAGAATCCACGTTCGACATGAAGAGATACCTGAGTAGTTCTGAGCGCGCGGGACTCGCGGCCTCCTTGCACCTGACCGAGACACAGGTGAAGATCTGGTTCCAGAACCGCCGAAACAAATGGAAAAGACAATTGGCCGCGGATTTAGAAGCTGTTAATTTTAACCACAACTCCCAACGGATTGTACGGGTGCCCATCTTGTACCACGATAAAACGACACCCATGTCGACACTCAGTTTTAACGTTTCTCCAGTCTCGCCACCAATCATGGGGTTCTCGAATTCAGTGAACTATCCGTTATCGTCCTTTGCTCATTCAATGAATTTAATAACATCGCAGATGACAGGCCTTGTCTGATCTTGGGAAAATGACATTCAGTATTGACAATAGTGACCCAATGACAATTATCATCAATTGGTGCAATAACTGATCATGCTGGAAACTGCAGTATAATGCCTGCTGCATCCAAAGAAAAGAAAATGCCTATCACAAGAGAGAGACAAGTTTGTATTAATTGCCACTGTTATGTCTATAATCTTCTGTGCATGGGGGCCCTCACCTGTATGCAAATAAGGGCAACAGTTGCTTTGTGCAAATATAGGCCTATTTTTATTCAGAACCACTGATTTATAAGTTTTGTCACTTTTCACATTATACATTTTAATAAACGAATCACGTTAAAGCAATATGATTTTTCTGTAAATGGGTTTTTAAGACTTATATGAATGTGCTAGGACTTCACGGGAGAGCTTGAAAACCAATCTTCATGCAAAATGTATTTCCACAGGTGTCCAGATAATCTGGATTACTTTGGGTATTTTCTAAACGAGTAAATCAAATTTAGCCAACTTTCAATGCACAATGCAGTAAATTCACAAAGAAAAAAAAGGTGTGGTTGAAATAGGCCCTCTTAAATGCAGTCGGACACAACAGAAAAAGCAATAATAAATCAAAACACTGTTGAATGTAATATGTACAGTTTACATAAAATAATCAAATTTAAACGAATAATGCCTAATTACGTAGCCTATCAAATGTATGCATACATGAGTTCACAAATAAATCTCATTAAAATGTAGCCCACTCTTGAGTATAGGCCCGCTACTGGGCATATTCACTTTGACAACAGAATAATGATCTAAAATTATTATTTAGCCTAAATAATGTTGTTTGGAATCATATTTAGAGGAATCATATTTAGACAAACACAATCATTTCATTATAGTTAACAACGATTTCAGAAGTATTTCAAGGTCAATTTTGAAAAACTATCATCTTCCCGGATAAGAAAAACAAGAAGAAAAGAATGAAATCTTAATTGTGGTGACTGACTAAGGGTTCAATAAAATTATATTTATTACAACATTATAGTCCATGTATGCTTTCAATGTCCAATACACAATACTTAGATACATTATTAAAGGACGAAGAAATAACGACTTAAAAATAACTTGAATATGTGAGTGAGGGTAATCGTTCATTTCTGTAATATTCACATTGTAGCCTGCGGCTAAGATAGTTCGAAAGAATCATATGTCCGTTTCTTTCACAAGCAATGCATTGCCACAAAATAAAAACAAAAATATGAGGGGGAAAAAAAACGAATGAAATTTTGGTAAAAAACAAAACAAAAAAAGTTACAAATCGGATTTTTATCTTACACACTAACGAAGTGCAAGAAGTAAAACCATTATTAGATGATATAATTTAGGCTACTTAAGTGTGAACTGAAAGTTCAATTGAAAAAAAGCCATAGCCCAAGCTCCCTTTCTTCTCAAATTGACATCATCGAACGAGCTGGCAAAGTCCGCAAAATTGGCCTTTGCTAAAACCTGAAATTTCTTTCCTTTTCTTAAGAGCACTCGTTAAAAACAGTAGGCAGCGTGATTCATATAGCCTATGTGTGCCAGATGTCTGGATAGGTCTGAGCTCTAGCTCCCACCCCCCTTTGCCATTGGCCGCCGTGCTGTCTGATTCTCGTGACCAATAAACGATGGAGAATCGTATTCTTCCGGTCAGTGGACTAACAGTCTAGGCGAACGCAGCAGCACTGCACGTCGTGGAGCGATGGTGCTCGGAGAATCGAGACGTTAGTTTACGACGCGGCAAAAAAAAAGAGACAAGGACAACGAGGACCCCGCATCTAACGGAGAATATGAGCAAGGAGGAAGCGTCATGTCGACCCGCTTCTTTGAAGTTCACCATTGATAATATTCTCAACTCCAAGTCGAGCAGCAGAAACTTTGACAGCTGTCAATCAAAGACTACGCTTGTGGTGTGTCGGGATGGCTGTCTGCATCATCCCGGAGAGAGCGAGGGTCCATGCAAAGATGGGTCGGATGCAAGATTGCACGCCATTGGTAAGATATGGTTTTTAATTTAGGCACAAAACTGCTATAATATGCTGTTAGTAGTGCTGTATTTGTTTAGAACGAATATCAATAGCGTTTGCCTGGCTTTCAGATAAAGTCACCATAGATGGAGATGGGAGAGTGGACGCGCTCAAAACCGTGGACGTGCGCAGCGAGAGCACGGACAGCTGCGACGACGCGCAACAAAAGAACAACGGCAAGAAAAATAAACTGATGACGAAAAAGAAAACACGCACTATATTTTCAAAAAGACAGATCTTCCAACTGGAATCTACGTTTGACATGAAACGCTATCTGAGTAGCGCAGAGCGCGCTTGCCTGGCGAACTCTTTACAGCTCACCGAGACTCAAGTCAAAATCTGGTTTCAGAATCGACGGAATAAATTAAAAAGACAACTGTCTACTGACCTGGAGGGACCGAATAGCGATTTCGGTGACATTGGAAAGACGGTACCGCTCCCAGCTTTATATAAAGAGAATAATATTCTCGGAAGGTGCATGCTTCCAATGCCTCTGCCAGTCGTGTATCCTGGAGGTAGTGCGCCTTACTTTTACTTCTCAAATGCCAGCAAGTATTTCAGTATGTTTGATGGAGATATATGACTTAGAAAAGACCCTCGCGCAAGGGACACATGCAGTTTTCTTAGCTCTTACAACAGAACCGACAACACGGCCCAATTTTGATAAGCATTATCTGCCTTTTTGTGTGTTTTGCTGAGAACATTGTTGAGCTAACGGCCAGTAAAGAAGCTGGCTTGCATTTCTATGCAAAACCTATTTTATTTATTGTATGCTGTAGACAATTTTATACAAAAAATAACACCTAGTATACCCCAGCCAAACTGGCAGAAATGCCAGTGCCAATCATCCTGTCTTCACATGGCAGGGAATTATAACACTAATGTTTTAAGGTTTACATTATTATTATTATTATTATTATTATTATTACATTTCTGCCAAAGATAGATTATTGATGCATGCATTTGTATTTTAAATGGCCCTCTAATTTTTAAAATGAGCAATGAAAACGTATTTAAGTGAATGTATTGGTTAATTTGCATTTAACGCATGTTTGTATGTATATTCCTTTTAGATTTTTTTTCGTTTTAATTCCTTTACAGCATAACCTGGCCAATTAAGTAAGCTACCAGTATTTTATCGAGTGTCATTAAATCTTCTGTTTTACACTTGCTTCAAAAGAAACCTTTTGTGTCCTGCCTTTTTTGTACTATAACTTGTTGATTTTAATCCGATTTAGAACGTTATATTGTTATGATATTGAATCATTTATAGGTCTATTTATCAATCACACTCTCGGATTAAACATTAAACACGTGAGTCTCGTTAACAATGTTACAGTCGCATGTTCTTGAGGAATTATCCATGGCAAGCCAACAAAATCACACTGGACAACAGCAAATTCCGACGACCAAGCATACTGGACTAAATCTCAGGATTATTTACAGATCATGCGGCTTGTTCCACCTGAGGATGTTTCCTCGAAATTACAAAAAGTAATACAAACTCTGCCATGTACTGCCTTACAGTGAACTAAATTAGGCACTTCAATAAAAGTTAGTGTTAAATAGACTTTACAAAGCGCTACTGAATTTGTGCATGCAGTTTTATAGTTTTTATTAGGCTATAAACCAGCCTACCTAAAGTAAACTACTCAGACTGTTCAATTTTTTTTTTTTTTTTTTTTTCAAATGAATAGCTGAGATTTATTTTATGGGTTTCTGTGAGATCAAACGGAAATACAATTTTTAAAAGTGTATATGTAATTTGTGGTTATTCGAGTGATGAAATTAAAAGTCAGATTAGATACTGAAAAGAATACGATTTTACTATATGGCTCACGAATTCTTATTTCAAGTGAGGTCATGTTAGGCCACGGTATTTTATAAAAGACTGAAACTCTAAAAGGTGCCTGTTGTCATTTGGTCCTGCTCTTCAGCTCTGCGATTCATTCTTGACCTAAATTCATTCTTTAAGCCGCTGAGTTGAAGACGTGGCAAACGGGCAAATGGAATGGTTTGCCAATCGGCGGCAGTCTTCTTTATCTCGCACTGGTAAACAACTAGTAGTAAATATAAGATGAGTGGTAATTAAAAGTTTTATTGTTGATAAAAGTTGATGTTCTTCCGGGAAAAAAAGAGAAAGGTTTCACTGACGTTAGGCCTATTTGGTCGAGGATAAAGAAGAGAAGCTGTAGGTTGCGCGTTTAATTTTATTAGTGGCTAGATAAAAACACAATTAGTTTTAAGGATAATCTCCTTTTACACGCACATAGGCCAATTACAGATCCGGTTTAATTTTTAACCTAAACTAGCAAATTAATTCAAACATATAGCGGTGAAACGGAGATGTCAAATTATTTATAAAATAGAATAAAGATAACATAAAAAATCTTTAATAACATGAACATTTTTAAACCTCCTACAGATCTTGGAATGACTTTTAAAAAAGTTTTTCAATAGCCTGTCATTGACATGACACTTCCAACCTGTATAAAACAGAACTTTCACACAAGTAATGCAAAGTTGAAAAACAGATATCCTAAAAACTATAACTTTACCAATAAGCTATACCATAAAACAGAAGAGCGCTCATTTTCAACTACCCTGACTTTGTTCTCATTCATCTGGATGATTTAGAGTCTGAGGCTTACCAATTTTTTCATTATAAAATCACTGTTTATACAGAAAAAAACCACATTAAAACTATAAAGTAAAATAAAACCTAAAATCAAAAGTAAAAATTAACTTTACATATACTTTACAATTACTCTGGATTAGTGACATCACTGTAAATGCTTTGTAGCAATGATGTAACCAAAATGTCATTTTGAATATTACTAAGGAAAAACTCACCAGTTCTTAGTGTTTTTTTATATATATATATATAGTTTATGATCAGTGCATCAAACTTGGAGAACTTTAAAAAAAAAAAAAAATATTAAGATTATGATTTTATACAAAAAATAAATCTCCTGTTCATCCATCTAAACCACAGTCTCAGTCAAAACTTCTTTTAGTTCAGTCAATAACTTCTACAACCACTATTGTCAGTCTCATATTCTATCACACATTAGCATTTCTCCATATAAGGTTCTGAAGTAACCAAATACTCAGAGCCTTAGGGCCAAAGTGCCAAAGTACAGAGACGCTGTCCACTTTACTTAAGCCATTTTTCAACCAGGCAAGGGACTCCAATGTGGTTCTGAGGTGGCAAGATAATCACTGTGAATTCAGTATTGGATACCTAACTCCATTCCATCTATTGCTACAATACTGCCCATTAACGCATGGTATCTGTTAATGGTCTACAGTCTGCATATATGTGTAAGTGGGAGGGGGAGAGCAGACTTCCTGTCTCTGTGAGAGAGTGATGTCTCAATGCAGGGAGAACACCTTCTGTCGTCCTGCACTTTGCTCCAAAACCACAAGGTTCAAATGACCTTCCACCCCTCCACTTTATATCCCTGCCCTCTCTGGTCCCATGGCCAAAAGGAGGAGAAAAATCCATTAAAACCAAGGCCTGATCAAAGAGGCCACAACACAAACATGCCATATGTACAGGTTTAGGGGTATCAATGACTACAGTGGGTTATGGATGTCTCTGTACTATATGTATTGATTAATGGCATATTTAACTAGAATAAATGATGGTTTTGGGTTTCAAGAGTCACATGATGTTTTCACATGTAAATATACTATAGTGAATAATTTCAAAAAATATATTTTTATCCATTAATTTCTTCAAAAGGCAGGATAATCTCCTTTATAAAGGGTTCAACTTATTACCTATGACTTTGTTTTACTTTAAAGCCAATAACTGTTCTAAACAGACAAAATCTGGAAGAAACAGAGGCTAAAAAACTATATTCAAGTTCTGGTCTTGTGTTTGGGTATGTAATTAATGCCCCAACCCATTCAAACTCAAGCTGAATCATCCAGGCACTCCCAAGAGCATTTACGTGTGTGCGCATTTAGGTGCAAATGTGTCAGTGTCTTTATAAAGGTGTGTGTGTGCGTTGGCGAGTGTGTCGAGTGTTTGGGTCCTCGAGATAGCATCTCCTAAAGTGGCCTCCTGTCGGCCGCCAGAGACTCTCACATTTCCGAGTGCTCTGATGCTTGCGCTTGACAACAGCAGTCCACAAGGCACCTGAGCTCTGGAAGCAGACATGCTGTCTGCATGATTGACAGCCGATACAGGAAGAGGTGTGGCTGACCATAGGAGTGATTTTGTAGTCACTTGCCAAATTGAACCAAAACGAACTTTCAGCAGGAAAATTTCATACATCAATGAAATTTGTTAAAAAAATACAAAAAAAAAAAAACGGTTTTGATTGTTACTTAATATTATAATGAATTTATCCATTTGTCAGTTTTGGTAACTCAATTCCAATTTTTGTATAGCATTTTTATTTTTTTTATTTTACAAATGTAACAAGGTAATGTAAAAACTTAATTCAATTTGAATCTCTTTTATACACACACACACACACGCACGTGTGTGTGTGTGTGTGTGTGTGTGTGTGTGTGTGTGTGTGTGTGTGTGTAGTAAGTTCTAGGCTGAACATACCATTCTTCTCCACCCCATGCCTTGTCACAGTCCATCACTTCCTGATGTTCACTGAGCGTCAACTATTCTGCATACCTCATGTATCCACACACATACTTGAGAACAAAGAACTTAAAAGTGGACAGAAGTGTGGACAGCAATTCTCTGTTATGAGGTTCCATTGTCTAAAATGTTCTGCACAGTTCTGGGTCAAGTAGCCTCAGTTGGGGGTTGTGGTTGCGTTGCGTCTATGTACATCTGTACTCATTGTCCCACTTTGCGTGTGTGTGTGTGTGTGTACCGTTCTGCCCGACTAGGAAGTGGCCTGTGTTGCTGGGGGTCCTCCAAGTACTTTGACCTCAAGACCTTTCTCAGTTCTCTAACAGAGGTCGTTGTCATTGGCAACTGGAAGGAAAGCACCAGAGAAACTTTAAGATTTGAAGGAAAGCACCCTAAATCCTATAGGCACACAACGTCCTTCTGCTGTTTATTTTGCAGAGCTGATTATGGCTTCACTAGGTCCTTGATCTCAAGGTAGGTAAACTTTGTTACTAATTCGGCAATACATATGCGCAAAGAAAAAAGGCTATCTTCATCACTAAGACTTATGGTAACCATACAAGATCAAGAGGAACAATTAATGTCATAATTGATATTAATTTTAATTTATATATTTTGTATAATCAAGGCATATCCATGGTAACAGCCCTACAAAGTGTTGGAGCATCAGACATCTATTTACCTCCACAAGTAGGCATTTTTTATTCATTCTGAACGTAAAACAATCATCAACACAGAATCCTTAAAGGGATAGTTCACCCAAAAGTGAAAATTGTCATCATCTACTCACCCTCAGGTTGTTTCAAACCTGTATTAATAACACAAAAGAAGAGATTTTGAAGAATGTCAGTAACCAGTTGATGGACCCCAATGACTTCCATAGTAGGAAAAAAAAATACTATGTAAGTCAATGGGGTCCATCAACTGTTTGGTTACCGACATTCTTCAAAATATCTTCTTTTGTACTCAGCAGAGAATAAAAAAAGAAATTCATTCAGGTTTGGAACAGCTTAAGAGTGAGTAAATGATGACATAATTGTTTTTTTGTTTTTGTTTTTTTTAACTATTTGATTGAACTATCCCTTTAAATGTTCTCTTCAACATAAACATTCTATTGTTTAACTGAGTTTGAAGCTTATGCAAGTACATATATACTCAATCATTTGATACAAGGTGTTCACAACAATGGGTTTAATTTTTAATTAATAAAAACAAAAACAAAAGTTGAAACAAAATGAAGAGATTTGAAGGTGACGAGAAAGGGTTGACAGACTTTGTTGGACAGAGTGGGTGCAGGAGTTTGGGGGTCCACAGAGAGTAGAGGTCGTGTCTCTGGCCTGAGGGTGAGACCACTCATTGCAGTCAAAGGGCCCCTAATGATGCTGGCAGGAGGATAAGACAATAAGATAAATACAGAATAAAAATAAGAATTGGAGAAAAACAAAGAGGGTGTTTGAGAAAACACAAGTTTAACAAAACAAATTTTAATATTAATTTAGAAAATCAGGTGCTACGGACAAACATAATTTAGGATGGTACAAGCAATTATTGGAAACCCCAAATAGCTTTGTGTGTAGGCTACTTCCTAATATATATATATATATATATATATATATATATATATATATATATATATATATATGACTTATTAATAATAGATAGCACAATAGAATAGAAGCACATAATAAAAGAAACAAAGAGACCTGATGAAGGTAAAACAGAAAAAGGAAAGTTAGACATAGAAGGACTCCATTCGTCTTTACGAAGAGACATTGCAGCCGTAGCCTACATAATGTGAAGCAACACTAACCAAACGACCGCACAATGGGCGCGACACGACATGATCAATAACCAAACTAAGCTCATTAGAACGATCTCTTTACACTCTCTCATGCACTCACAATCACAATCACAATCACGCACTGCACAGCGTAAACACATGGGCTACCTTGTATTTTCTTTCGTGATGCTTCTCCATGCGGCATATTTTTATGTATTCCATGTGGAACTTGCCAAGTACTGACCTAATAGATCAATAACTGGCCTAATATGATTCTCACCTTCCACAATCAACATCTCGTCGTCGTTCACGTTTGATGATTAATAGGCCTATATGATAAGTGATAGCAGGTAGTGGCCTAGTGGTAGGCTTGAGTTTATAGGCGATGCTGCCTGCGCAACCTAAATTCAAGCGTCAAACAACTATTAAATGCGTGAAGAGAACACTAAAGCGTTTTTCCAAACGCGAGTGAGCAAATTTGATTAGCCCATTATTACCCATTATTATCATGTGCCCTCATAATCTTTAAACAAAATAACTCCCCCTCCATTTTGCATCTCTGATGACGTGTTTAGAGGCGCGAGGGCGGGACAACCTGCAGCAATAGCAAACCACAACAATCCAATCCATTCCTGATGGACAAAATCAAGACCCACCCAACATTTTTTTCTTGTTTGAAAAGCCATTTCAATCGGAAATATTACGTCATAATAGAGAAGGAACGACTATAGCAACTTCCATTTCATGACAACCCAAAGCAAAATTACATAATTACTTTTTGCCACACAAAGAAAATGAGATTAGAAAGGGTTGCATTACAAAATTGTACAATTAATTTTAATGGTCATGCATGTCAAAAATTAATTAGCCTAATAATTAGTAATTTGTTTAGAATTCAGTATGGTTTTAAATGACAGATCACATCAACTTTCCCAAAATATTTAATTTCCACCCATCCATCTATTAAACACAGTGACACAACTTCTATTTGTTTTCTTGTTTAACTGTCTTCCTTCCTTTTCTTTCTTTTATTTATCTATTTATTTATTTATTTATTTATTTATTTCCCTCTACAATGCTTTGCAAAAAAAGTATACAAAAGTATGTAATGCCAATAAACCGATATGAATTTGAATTTGAGAGTGAGCGAGTCCCTGAAGTGGCCAGTGGTCCAGGGGGACACTTGTAACAAGAACTCCATGACACAGCACATTACAACATAAACAACATCCTATTCGTTAGGATGAGCAACTGGAGAAGAGAACAGGGCTTTTCAATACCCCCTAAAGAGTTTCAGATAGCTTATTGATCTACTAATTTAGTAGACTTCTGTGGCCTGGGCGATGCTTGGCGCTTAAGGAAATTGAATGGGGGTTAGTGGACAATGAACCTTTTGGAAAAGAAGATCAGTGAAGCAGAAGACTGAGACAGAGAAAGAGGAGGTGCACGTGTGTATGAACACCAGCAGGCTTCTCTGTCTGGTTGTAAGTTATCTAGTACGTGCATGTGTGTGTGTTATTTGAAAGTGGAGAGGGTGAAAAGCCAAATGTGTTTAGAGTATCTGGGGAGCTTGGGTGTCTGATTTATGCATTAGGTTCCACCAGATATGTCAGGAAATGACATGACATCATCCATGTTCAGTGCACTTAGATTTTTAATATTCATAATTAGATTGATAGATCTAACACATTGAAGTATATGTTGGCTTTGGTCATACATAATATGTACAGTAGTGGCCATAAGTGATGTCTGCAGGGGATATTTGTTTTTAATGACCCTACAAGTTCAATTAAACATCAAAAATGCCAAGGAAAACTTCAGCTACAGGTTTTATTTTTATTTTTATTTTAAAAAGCATAAAATGACTACAGCATTATAAGTTATTAATATTTCATTGCTTATCTTGTTTTTGTATCTGTTGATAATTTCTTTGTGTGACAGCCAGGCCAAAAACGATGTCCGCACAATCTGGCATGTTTCATTGCGTTATCACAAATAAAACAATTGACTCAAGCACAAATAGCCAAACTTGCTTACACAATTTTTAACAATCTTTTAATAATATTTGAATAAAGGGTGAAGATGTAAAAATGTTTCTAGACCAGACATCACTTTTGGCCACTACTGCCTAGTATAGTATAGTATAGTATAAAACTTGTCAAGTGAGCATGGACCATTTGCCTTTAACGTGTCAATCAAACTTGGAACATGCATCCCACCAACATAAAGCAAACAAATTCTTTTAAAAACATGTTATCTAAATATATTCTTACAAATGGATATGTTTATATTATATTATATTATATTATATTATATTATATTATATTATATTATATTATATTATATTATATTATATTATATTATATTAATTTTGTATTTTTCACTGTTGTTTACATTTTTTGCTTTGATTATTTGTATTTCATAAATTTTATTTATTCATAATATTCCATATATTTAACAAAATGTGAGAAAAAATAAGTTTTGGTCATTAAAGTTACAGCAGCTTTATCCTTATTTTGTCACAATATGTTATTTTCAATTAAATATAAAATTATTTTTATTTGAATGTATATGCGTACCCAAGGAATATTAGCAATCACTTTGTGGTAGTTAGTGAGGATCTGAATAAAGAAATGCTCCACTATGACTGATGTGGCACTACATAAATATGTGACGACCATAAATGCCCTGTAGCACATTTTTCATATACAGAAAATGTTGATATTCTCAAAAAGAAACATAGACTGTATCAGCTGTAGCCACAAATTTATGCTTTGATATGTTTAAATATGTTCATTCTAAGAACCTGGATTCAAACCCATTGCAGTACCGCTGTCTATTGCTCACTTAGTGTGACAGAAAAGACAAAATCGATGTTCCACACACAGCAGTGCTGAAACTTGAGACTAATGGGGGAATGAATTGAGTGACCAGCATGCTTGTGAGTAAGACTGTGTGTGTGAACAGCAGAAAGACAGGGGTGAAATTTATCCGGGTGCAGAAGGGGCTCCTTGGCCTTGCGAGAGCGAGAAAGAGCATGAGATAAAAGAGGAGAGGAGTGAAGGGGTGTCTATGTACTAATGGAGGTGTATTGACTCGGCTGTTCTTTCTGAGAGAATATTAGCATTAGTTTGCCCCAAGTGGCATTGGACAGTGTCTGGACTTATAGATTTTCATGGCTATTCTCACTCAAATGATAATTAGTACTGGTCCTTCATTCCTCAACTCCAAGCCATTCCTGATCAATGATCCGGCGGCGGCTTCTTCATTTTACTAGAGATTATCCATCTAATCCGTCTCCACTCACCCTTCCTGTCCTCTTTTGCTCTCACTCAACTCATTGATCAATAATCTGCTTTTAGTAGCTCATTCAAAGTCACAATATCACAGTGTGCGCGTCTGAGTGTTTGTGTACTTATTGGGTTTGTGGGGAGTGTGTTTAATTGATACAATAGAGTGGTGATAAATAGAGTGATAAATGGAGTGGTGAGTAATTTATATTGGCCATAACAATTGTATCAATGTTTATTAGCATTTGGTTGTTAACATAATCACTTCACACAGACGAAATGTTGCAGATTCAATAAGCAGCTGAATCTTAGATACTCAGAAAGCCATCTTAGTGAAATATTACAGATTCTGTCCAGAGATTTTTGAGCTTTTCCAGAGGATTGTAATGCTATGACAACCATTAAAAGGGATAGTTCAGACAAAAATAAAAAGTCTGTCATAATTTAAAGAATAAAGTTAAATATTTTTAAGTCAATGGGGTCCAAAACATCTCTGTCTCTGTCACGGGTTGCTCTACAAAGATGACGATGAGAGACTTGGTATTTCAAATTGTCAAGTATCTTTAATAAAACAAAAAAAAGTGGTGAATTCACACATATGACGAGTCGATTTTTAGAAAAAAGCAAGCATGAAGGTCCACCCCTGAATCGTTAATTAGTATGGTGTAGGGCCTCCTTTTGTGGCCAATACAGCATAAATCGTCTTGGGAATGACAGATACAAGTCCTGCACAGTCCTGGCCAGAGGGATTTTGAGCCATTCTTTTTCCAGGGATTCACAATGTGTTGCTGGTGGAGCAGATCATGTGAGCGAAGCTGAGCGGTGTGAAGCTCAATATTCCGCTATGCCAGTGCAACAGTCTGGGTGTTAAGTATCAAGAAAACAATATATGTTTCACATTGTCCACAGCCCAAGATTTGCAGTGTTGGCACCATTGAAACTAACACTTGTCATTGGCACGAGTGACCTTTGGCTATAGCAGCCCTACCATGAATACTGACTCTGTGGAGCTCCCGATGGAAACAGGAGAGTTTCCATCGGGAAAGAGGTGCGCATTTAATTCTGCAAAGAGTTGAGTAGCTGTGTTTTTATGCTTTTTGGATACAATCTGTGTTAATACCTGGGCATCCCTTTCAGACAGCTTCCTGTTGCATTGACAGTTACTCCAGTTGGATGTGGTTCGTCTTATGTGGTGGTATGCCGACATTACCCATAGCTCTCCATACACCACAAAGACTTGCTGTCCTGGTCACAGACGAGCCAGCGAGACACGCACCAACAATTTGTCCTCTTTAGAAATCTGTTATGTCTTCCATTATGTTGTGTGGATTGCAATATTTGATGTGCCACTGTGCTATAGCTCTGCTAATTCAACCTTCAAACTCTGATCTTACTGATGGAATGCAATATCAGTGAAGGCCCCTGTATATACCCTGACTACTTGGATGAAGGTGGCCAGGCTGAATATGTTTTAATGCTTAATGAATAATGATATTATTTATGGAACCAGTATGTATTCAACTGTTGACATTTAAATAGAATAATTAGCTGAATTATGTAAGGGATAATCCACGGCTAGCCATGCATTAAAGAATTTTAATGCACGACGTAGAGGCGAAGAACCACCCGACGCGAAGCGGAGGGTGGTTGCCTCTACGAAGTGCATTAAAATTCTTTAATGCATGGCTAGCCGTGGATTATCCCGCTTATACCTTGGTTATTTGCCAAGTTAAAAATAAGTTAAAGCTGTAACTGATGTTTACAGTGTAATTTTTTAACAGACGTGTAAAAATGACGGTTATTTCTTAAGTTTAGGCTCGTCAGTTCTTGCACTCCGTCCGCTTTAAATAAAGTAGAGCCATCGGATTGCTTTTATTTGAATGAATTCACATTTATTTAAATTCATTATTAAAAGAGAGAGACAGAGAACTGAAGGAGAAGGAACAGAGAGAGAGAGAGAGAGAGAGAGAGAGAGAGAGAGAGAGAGAGAGAGAGAGAGAGAGAGAGATGCGTGCACGAGTTAACGTTACCTGTGTGCGTCGATCTCTTCTTTAAAGTCTAGCAGCTACAGTCCCCTCGTTGCTTAAGCCTACCTAAACGTTTTCATATGCGTCTCTCACTCTGCTTGCAAGTGTATCTGTGTTACTATGGTTACCAATGTAGCGGATTAATTTCGAACTGTAATCAAACTGACTGGAACTACCTGTGCATTAAACGGTTTTACTGCACACCTTCCAGCCAATCAGAATCGAGTATTTAAACAGCCCATGGTATAATTACATTTAAATACAGACACATTTGCACACATATGCATATGTAAACACACAGAGAGAAATAAACCAGTGGGAGTGGCCAACTAAACTCAGCTTGCTGTGGCTTGTACTAGGGTGAGCAGTGAAGCAGAAGTGATGGGTAAAGCAAATGTGCATGTAGTAAAGGTGACCTAAATGCAAGAGCTGTGACAGGCTCCAGAAAGAGGCCCCAGAGACAGCTTACACTGCACTGTGTCACTGTCTGCTGCACTGATCAGGGATTAGCTCAACTGTGAGAGACTCTTTCTCTGCAGCCTGATCTGAGACACCTCAATGTGAAAATACACAGAAGATAGGGTGTCATATTTAGCAGACAGCTCCTCTGAAGGATGCTGTTTAAACTGATAATACATCTATATGTTCTACATTCAGGAGAAATTGCAGGCAATTGTTGAAAGAACTATTTTTTTACTAGGGCTGTTAAATTTCAACACATAATTTGTTGAGAAAAGCCTCTTGTGTGCTACAAAAAGCTCCCAAACAAATCTCTCCTCAATAAGGTATCAGTCATGTCCATAGCACAAACAGCATGACGGCATTGTTCAAATCCTTAAAGATGCAGTCACACCAAACTTTTTTGCATTGACTTCCATTCAAACACAAGATCATGTGAATTTTGCTGAATTCCACTGAATTCTGAGCTGCGAATTTGTATCAAGTGAAGATGTGTGACCAATAAAAGATCAAAATATGGTGGCGTACTGAATTAAAAGAACGCAAATGTGAGTGGAAGTAAATGTAATTGGAGTAGATTGTACATTTGTACATTTTGAATTTATTATTTGTTATTATGTTGAATTTATGTCTGTTTAGACCAATGCTTAAGAAAATGGCAGATGGGCTGAATACAAATTGGAAAAGTAGAAATACCCTTACCAAGGTACGCAAAGCAGCAAAATGTGCAACTTTCTGTTTCTGCCATCTGCTTGTCACAGAGAAGAAAGGAAGTCAAGCTGTATTTACTGAGCTTAACCAAGTTTTATGTAAAACAGCAGAGGCTCTGGGCAAAAGTGCAAATATCATTGATCGGACAATTTTCTTTGTTGTGTGATGGAAAAGAGATGAGAGCACCTCTTCGTAAAAATATATATATATATATACACTGTAAAAAATTTCTAACCCTCCCAAATCAAAAAATTCAAGTGACCGATAACATCTAAATTTTTCAATTGGCCCAAGTGAAATTCTGTAAATTATAAAATTACATTTACAGAATTTCACTTGGGCCAATTGAAAAATTTAGATGTTATCGGTCACTTGAATTTTTTGATTTGGGAGGGTTACAAATTTTTTACAGTGTATATATATATATATTGATGGCATCTGAATGTTCACTTCAGTCTGAACAGATGCATTACCTCTACACACACAAAAAAAAGTAGAGCGGGACTTTTCTTTGTCAATCTAGAACTGATTGAATTGTTTGATCATTGTCATGTGCTAATTGTCTCTCTGAGGGACAGGGGAAGTTTTTATTTAAAGATTACATGAATTTTTAAAGGGTACATGAATTATTTGATAAAACAATGATGTGCAAAAATAAATCATTAATAATAAACAATGCAATATTCCATGAAAAGAATAAAGAATTGAAATGTAGTGCGCCAGCTACCCACTTCTGCCTGTCATTTCACATCAGACCCACCTGCCCCTATCCAAGAGTCTTTTTAATTCACATCGCTGCTGTGCCCGTGGCAACGGTTGAGATGTTTTAAGTGCCCTTTAATAGTCAGCAATAATTGCAGCATGTCAACTTGCTTCAGGGAACGAAATAAATAAATAAGATGAAGAAATAAAAGCTTGTGTATGCGCCACAGAAGCGGCGGTCAGAGGCAGTGTGTTCTATAATGAATATAGATTGAATGCTGAAATATTAATTTGGTGTGAGATGGAGTGGTCTGTGCTAAATGGTTGTGTTCGGACTTTGGAGGCTTAACCTCGCTCCCCAGCGTCTCAGTTCTTGAGGCACTGCAGCCTCACTGTCAGGTCATCAAAGCTCATGAGACCTGAGGACAGCGACGTATCATAAAAAACAGACAGTTTCTCACTGGGTATATTACCATGCTCATATTATTTCTAAAGTATAGTATATCTAAATCTATAGTCTATATCCATAGTCCTTTCAATAGTCCACTTTAGACATTCTTCTAACCATAAGTTACTTTGCAACTACATGCTGTCAACTTATTCTACAAACCCTAAGATCTACTAATACTCTAATGAGAGTTAGTTGACATGTAGTTGCAAATTAATGAGAGTTAGTTGACATGCAGTTGCACAGTTACTTATAGTTAGTAGAATGTCTAAAGTGGACCATCGAAATAAAGGGTTACCTTTTATTGAATACATGAAAAATAGCCGTTTTTATTTCTGAAATGACAACTGGACACCACTTGCTGAGTTGAACATGCACATAATGGGCCTCGTTCATAAATACAATGCTAGTGAGAACTCAGAGACGAGGGAGAGTCGGATCCAAATGCAGTTTATTTTAAACAAAAAAGAATTCAAGTACAAGTATAGAAACCAGGAATCACAGGAACAGAACTGGGGACGCCAACAACCTATCCAACAATGGACAAGACCTATCAAAGAGCAAAGGAAACATTGGGGTTAATATACGCAGGGGGTAATGGCATACAAGACATCACTAATCAAGAAAAACGACAAACTGACAAAAAAATGGAGCTGGAAACAGGGTACAGGAAAAGAGTCGCGCAGAATACAACCCAAGTTGTCCAGGAGGCGGACCGGGTGGGGGGGGGGGGGGTGGATGATGGGTGGTCCTTGTGGTGGAAGTGGGCCTGAAGACTGAAGTAGAGCTAGAAAAGTGTAGAGCCAGGGTGGAGTGGCGAGCCAGGGCAGAGCAGCGAAACAACCTGGAGCAGACAGGGCAGGAGACCACCAAGGTGGAGCTGAAAACCACAGTGGAGCAGGCAGAGCAGAGTACCACGGCAGAGCCAGAAGAGCCAAAGACCATGATGAAGCCCAGAGAGTTTAGGTACGTGGCTGTAACAGAGCTGACAGGGGGCATAGAGACTTCAGGGATGGCTTTAGTGGCCATAACAGAGCAGGTAGAGAGTCCAGAGACAGCTTCCTTGGCCGTGACAGGGCAGGCAGAGGTTTCAGAGATTGTCTGCTTCAGAGCACAGATAGTTCAAGAGCAGACGCTGCCTCGGGAGGAGCTGTTGCTGATGCAGCCGCCTTGGGAGGAGCATGTCATGGCCCAAACACATAAGATGGCGGTTGCCATCACAGTAAGTGTAGCTGACGCCGGGCTTGAGAGCATTAAGACCGCCAGGCTTGAGAGAGTTGAGACCGCCGGGCTAGAGAGAGTTGAGACCGCTGGGCTAGAGAGAGTTCAGACCGCCGGCCTTGAGAATGCAGAGTCTCAGTCTATGTAGTCTTTGAGGGTGATTTTGCCATTTCCTCCTGGAAGACATAACTTCAGGGGCTCATTTATCCCAAAATGAAAAATATCTTAAAAGTTAGTCAGGGCACACAACTGAACTGTATATTCCTCTATGGAGCCTTTACCTTGCTAGATGAACAGAAATTTCCTTGCTGGATCCATCATGTTTTGTTTGGGTCTTCTTATGCAACAATCCAAACACAAGGAGCAGAAACCAGGAATCACAGGAGCAGAACTGAGGACACCAACAACACATCCAATGGATAAGACCTGACAAAGAAAACAGGAAACAGGGTTTATACCAACCCGATCTCTCAGCAATTCGTACGAATTTTACGAGGTGGCTGATTCGTACAAATTCGTACATTTTTTGCTAAATCGTACATATTTTTTGAGTAGCCAAATTCGTATGAATTTGTACGAATGACCTACCCCTGACCCCGCCCCTAAACCTACCTATCGCGTGGGTTTAGACAAATCGTACAAATTCATACGAATTAGCCACCCTTTAATCATTCATACAAATTGTTCTCGTACGAATTCTACTCGTACACAATGGATAATGGCAAACAAGACTCACTTGGGAATAATCAGAGAACTGATCAAGAAAAACTACACACTGACTACAAAACGGTGCTGGAAACAGGAAACAGGAAACAGGAAACAGGAAAAGAACTGAGCAGAAAACAACCTAAAATTCCAAAATAACAGAAACACAAGGTACACGAAATGGAGAACAATTTGTAATTTGTGCACAAAATGGACCTTTCAGAAAACTGTCCACTTCTGACTCAATAGTTAAACGTGTATATTATTGAATTCAAATCATTCGTAAATTGGGTGCACGTGCTCACTCATTCACAATTAGCATAACTGAATTACAACAACATAAATTACGTGTACAAGAATTCTTGGGGATCTTCTGACTCCCTTCTCAGCTTTGGCTCTAGAGCATAAAAGCAAAAGAGACTGTTTGGCCAAGAATTATTCAATTAAAGCTGGCAGACAAATACAACAAGTGTTCAGAATAATAGTAATCTATAGCCTAAGAAAAACCAACTAAGCAGGTTTTTCTTATCATCTTTGTTTACAAATTAAATTTATTTCCACATTTAAAGCTGCAGTCCGTAGTTTTTCCTCTTTGTCGCCATCTCTATTCGAAATCTGCAATTGCAGTTATTTGCAGAATTATCAACTTTACATGGGTTGTGCCTCGGCACGGCACAGCGCGGATGAATCCAATGTTTTGAGGAGAATGTGTGGCTGTCAGTCACAGCGCCGGTGTGGATAGGCCTACTGTCATACAGAATAACAGATTCTACTTTTTGGAAGTATGACCAACATAAGAAT
Source organism: Squalius cephalus (assembly GCF_949319135.1). NCBI lineage: Eukaryota > Metazoa > Chordata > Actinopteri > Cypriniformes > Leuciscidae > Squalius > Squalius cephalus. The sequence continues at coordinate 26,354,471 of NC_137123.1, forward strand.
TTTCACTGGAAAATGTCATCTGAACAAGTAAGTAACATCCACTTTTGTTCTGACCAACTAAGGGAAAAAAAGCAGTAAATCACTCTGATTAAATCTAACGATCATTTATTATATCACGTCAAACCGTGCAAATTATACTTTGTTCTCAAATTGTTAATGTTAACAACATCAGCATTGCGAGACTACATTTAATATGTATTATGGCTACCTGTAGTTCAGTTTCCAATTCTGTGCAGTCTAATTTCTAATTGTCATACCAACAAATGAATGTTCCTTAGAACTGGTTCTCTTTGATATACAAACACACGTATCTGTAATCAGATGCATATTTATTGTTCAATATTCCGATGCACGGGAAAAAAGCCGTCTCTGCGTCCGTTTTGATTCCCTTCAAAGCACGGAGTTCACGCCACCTTTCAAAAGCCCTTCCGATATTTATTCGGGCCCGGTTGCATTCTCTTTTTTTCTGTAGCCACTCTGAAGTCCGAAGTCTTTGGCATTTTACAACGGGTGAATCTCCAGTTGAACCTTTCTGGATCCGCCATCAAATTGATCCACCTCCAACATTGATCCACCTCCAACATCCTCACATGCAATATAGCCTACTAGCCGAGACACCTTCTTTATGTGTAGAGATGTGACGAAATGACGCAAAGACATGCTCGAATTTCCTGCAGAAATACACCAGTACCACTGGAATTAAAAACATTATTACAAGCTTGAACACTGGCTGGTTATGTACTTTTTTTAACCCAAAAAAGGTACGGACTGCAGCTTTAACTAAATAGTTAACTAATACATTTTGTTATTATTTATTATTATGGTAAAAAGTGTTTTCAAAAATGCAGTGTCATCTGTTTGCCTAAAAGAAGACAATTTACATTCAGATGTTTTACACACCATTTAGGCTTTGCATGGTTGGAAGCAGTGTAACTTTTTTCATACCAATTAACACTATACTATTACTATTGTTTGAAATATATAATGCATTACTTTTTTGTTCTTTTTTTTTTTTACATACAATTAAAAAAAATGTTGGCAGTGTCCAATATGTGTCGGCTCACAGATAGAATGTCCTTTATACACCTGCGGTTAACATGCAGAATCACTGAAGATAAGAGGAACAACAAGAACAGTAAAAAAGAGAAGAGACAACTGACTCACAGCCTTAGATTAAAGGGAACCTATTATGCCCCTTTTTTAAGTCTCAGGAGTCCCCAGAATGTGTCTGTGAAGTTTCAGCTCAGAATAGCCCACAGACCATTTATTATACCATATATGAGCTGCTGCTCCCTACCCCACTTTCCAGAAGAGGGTGGAGCCTAGCTTGTGCATCGGATACTCTGCCAAAAACTAAAACATCTGTTTGGTTTTGATTATCATCTCTATCACGTTCACGCTCACTTGACATTGCAGTTCTTCATCATCATGATAGTTTATTATCTGCATGTATTTTAAAGCCATATAAGTCTAAACTTCTGATATATGGTTTTCTGAGCGCCATACCGGAAGCACATGCGCAGAAAGCTGGATGTCAGACGGCGCTGAGTATTAAACTAAGTTCTCTTTGATGCATTATTGCGCTTAAACTGTCAAATACACCCAAGTTTATGTCAAAAACACACAGAGTTCGCATAAACACAGCCGGTAATGTCTGTGAATGTAAACAGCAAGTAATGAAATCGCATGTGTATATTAGATCTGTGTATTAAAGTGAAAGCAGCGTAATAGTACCTTCTGCTATATATGCTGTTAATATATAAAAAAAAATATCACTCACTGCTCTTGATTGAATAACTTTAGTAAGAATATATTTCTTACTTGAATGCTCTGGCGAGGGGATAAACATGGCGGACAGTGTACAACTCACTCAGGGCGGGGTCTATGCTAATAGGGCAGAGTCCGTAAACAGTCGTGGGTGGGACCTGTCAAATGTGAAGGCACATTGCACAGAAACTCCAAATGGCTTATTCTGAGGCACTGCTTATGATTTATGGGCATTAAAAAAAAGAAGCGGGTGGTTTTTTACCATTATAGGTTGATTGTGTACACACACTGCTGACACATATTCATGTTAAAACATGAACGTAAAAGTGAGTTTTGCATAGTAGGTCCCCTTTAAGTCAACTGCAAATAAAATCAATTATCTCAACCCTCGCAATACCATGCTGGTGAACCAGCTTCACCAGCTCCGGTTTGCTCGAGAACAGCATGACTATGCTGGTCCACCAGCTAAAACAGCACTAACCAGCATAAACCAGCCTGAACCAGCATGGAATTCATGCCAGTTTATACTGGAATTTTCAACAGGGTCATTGCTAAGGAAACTACTGCAGATCAGACTGAGGTTTGGAGTGGACATCTGGGATGCCGGTTGAAGTGGCAGAACCTGATTTTAAGTACATGTTCCTGGAACAACATTCCAATCTACCAATCAGGGACAGAACTTTACAGTTTATGTCAAGTTTACACTTACAACCAGGGTAAGGTGCTTGTACATCAGTGTTATTCACCTATCATTTCCCTCTGGTTTTAGGGATAACTTATGGGTAGTGTTGGGCGTAGGGGTATGGTTGTAATTAAATTGGACAGGAATGTTGTTCCAGAATCAACTAAATATGTTGACCCAGGAAAACGTTTAACTCTGCAAAATCAGGATGTGTGGTTGAACAGAGAGGACTGGGGCACGAGGTCTCTGCTAGTTGTCTTGAAGATGTTTTACCAGTTTACCATAAAATAGAAGGCTGATGTGTTGTACATATAATATTCTTGTTGTTTGTCTCTATGTGTGTGTTTGCTTGCTGTTCTGAATAAGTGCAGAAGTGAGGAGAATGTTGGGATTCAGGGATTTTGATAAAGTGGTTGTTGCAAGTGCAGCCTTTTAACAACAACAACAGAAGAAAAAAAAGGAGATTTACAGTGGAAGCTGGAGGCTTTTAGCAATGCATAATTCATCACAATCAGTTGACCAAAATCTACAATAGTGATTATAGATATCCCACTGTGTTTCAGTGCTAACTATAAAGCCATAACCACCCACTCTCTCTCTCTCCCTCTCTGTGGGTCTAAATCATTAATGTTCTCCATTACGGGCTGCACACAATGGACACGTCCTCAAACACCTTCAGACACACAAACAGACACCACCGGATACTGATGTGTGGAAACCACAACTTCCAGCCAAATGAAAATGTGAGGAGAAGTGGATATATCTGGCCATTTGTGTGTGTGTGTGTGTGTGAGAGAGAGAGAGAGAGAGAGAGAGAGAGAGAGAGAGAGAGAGAGAGAGAGAGAGAGAGAGAGAGAGAGAGAGAGAGAGAGAGAGAGAGAGAGGCTGTAGATAAGGAATGTGACAAATAAAGGAACAATCTTATGATCTGTTAAAAAATGCATGTCGGTTAATGGTCACATGACATGCAGGTAAAGAAATGAAATATTTGTAAAAAATATTTTTTAGTAAGTGTTTTATTTTTTTATTTAGCATTTTTATGATTTAATTACTTAATAGCTTTTCATTAAACTAACGAACCCCAGTCTGGGAAACCCTGATGTAATGTAATATTTAATGTTTTTCATAAAGAATGGAATATATTTTCTTTCTCTTTATATCAATATCGTACAAGATTATCCCATTCAAATCAATGTTATGGACAAGTTAATGCAAAAGTAATTTAAAGTAATCCAAGTAGTAGTAGTCTGATTACATTACCTTAAATATGTAATGTAATGGATTACATTACTAACTATAATTTTTGTCATGTAATTTGTTATCAGTAACCGATTACAATTTGTAAGTAATCTACCCAGCTCTGCTTCTCGGGCTTCATGATAGTTGAGAGGTTAAGATGCCTAGCAGTACACAGAAAGGTAGCTTGCTAGGTTTTTGAACTTATCTTTATGTTTTGTTGTTGTTTTTTTTTTTTTAATTATCTGCCTAAACTTGGTTCACATTGTAAATACTGTACAACTGCCTGAGTTATGATCAAGAAAACATTTTACTACATCTTGAACATCACTGGCATGTACCTGGCATGATATAAACAAATCATTTTATGAAAAATCTAACGTGTAAATGCTGTATATGCAAGCACCATATAGCAACATATAGAACCACAGATAAATATAAAAAAAGTCCAGATCCAAACTTTCATCCCTGAGGTAGAAAGGCATATGCTGTTTTCATATGTGCTCAGATGAATTTCTCCAGCTTCACTGCAGCTGCCCAACTGTTGAATATTGACTTTTGTCTGACTAAAGTAAAGCAGTCTATATAGCCATTTTACCATGTGTGTTATGTTAAGGATTTTACAGACATGAAAAGTGAAAGATTATTTTGGGTGAGGACAGGTATTTATTTAAGAGTCAATGAACTTGAGTAAATACAAGTGTGTGCTTCTTGTTCATGCGTGTTAAGATCTGTAAGAAAGGGAGAATACTTGTGTGTGTGTGTGTTTGAGACTCACTGATTGCGTGAGCGTATTAGTGTCTGTGCCATCAGAGGGCTTTCATGGAGGAGCATTTGTGTTGCATTTTGCATGACTTGAGGGCTTCCTGCTTTGGCCTGTCTGTTCAGCTCTCATCAACACTGAGCTCAGTGGAACGGTCCTGGATTGCCGCATTCTCTTCCACACACACAAGTGTGTCCAAGTGCAACGAACTCTTCCTTGCCACAGACCAATCGAATAATGTTCAAAGTCAGGATGTCCTATTTGTGCACAAGTCCATCCCAGACAAACTACTTACTCTAATTATAACTGTAACCGTGCTGTCACAATGCATATGCACACCACAGAGAACTTCTCATGGAAAGACTTCTATTAGTATCTATGAGAGAGCACATTAAATACTAAACAACTCCATATTCACATGTGTGTGTGAGCGCGTGTATGAGTGTGTGTGTGTGTGAGAGAGAGCACTTAATGCACTTTTAATGAGGCTGCCTTCAGTCCCGGAGGCGAAACGGTGGCTTGTCCCATCTCTGCATCTGACAGGGTGCAGAGTGAGCTATGAATTATTGCTTATTAAAAGAACTAATTACTCCCCTCTTCTCTCTGCAACATTTATTGGACAGAGGTGCAATTTAGGTTTCACCAATGAAGATGTGACTCTGTATAAGGAATAAAAGTAGGCGAGAGATTGAAGGCTAAAGACGATTTCCTCTGCTCCACAGGCAAAAATAAAAAATCAGGTACTATGACAAAAACTAAGAGTCAATAATAACAGAAATGCAAAGAGCAGATAGTGCGTCTAAGTGCCGAAAGGAATCAAACTGCAATAGCAAGGCAAACAAACTTCACTTTTTAAACAAACAAAAATGAAATGGTTTCAAAAATTCTCAGGAATGCCTGAACCAGGACATGCCTTGTAAATCGTCGTGTCTAGTAAATTGAGCTGCGAGTTTGGCAGTGTACTGGATAAATATTGGATGTGCCGCTCTAATTGAGCATTTCGTGTAGAGTTGCTGCTGCGGCTCTGGGGGCCTCTGGGATGGGAAAGGCTCGTTTTTGAAGCGATGTGCAGCATTTCACCTTAAGGAGCCCACAAGGCGTTTTTAGCTTCCTACACTGTAAAAGCTTTCAAACCTCCGACCCGCCTCTGCTACATGATCAATATTGCAGATGCCGAAACGCATGAATGTCTGTGAATGCGTTTATTGGGGGCAATCTTGAGGAGTGTTTGAGTGTGTGCAACATCTCCCGTGTGCTGCCCCCGTCCATCTTTCGCCTCACACTCATGGGCAAATGTTTCCGCACAAACTAAAGCCGTGGTTGCTTTATTTGCTTTCTGCAAACAGTTGCTCTATGGTGCCCAATTAGGTGTTTGCATTGGCTGGAATGAAAGACTAGTTGTCAAACATTATATTTTTGGTAGCTTCACTGAAATCATTGCTCTCCATAATTTTCGATATTCTAAATTGGTCTTTTCCTCAGACAAATTAATTTAATATACAGAAGAACGGCCCTGCCAGATTCTTCAATTAATCATGCACATTTCATGTGAAGTGTGTTCGCCATCACAGTCTCTCTAGTTGCAGTGTCTTTGAGACAGGCTTTCTGTCAGGTTTTCTCTTGCTGTGAGTGATACTACAGCGTATAGAAAAGCTGAGCGGCAGTTACTCGTTCCACATGCGAGACTAAGTAATGGAAATGTCTCCTCAAGTAGAAGTTGCGGTAACACTTTAGAATACTGTTCCTTCATTAATGAATAATTACACAGGAACAAATGAGTAACAAATTATTAACATTCTAGTAACTACTATTAACTAACAAGAAACTCTGATTAACAAATTAGTAAGTAGCGCTCAGATGAATGTAGTAGTTCACTATTAGCTAATCAAGAACTACTATTTTTTTCATACCTCCCAGAGAACTACTATCTACAGGTTCATAATTAACATGAATAATGCATAATTTATAATAAAAGGTAATGGTAACCCACTAGTAATGACTCAAGTATTACTAAATCATTCTAAAGGAACTACTAATTATTTGGATCAGTATTCTAAAGTGAAAAACATGATAACTACCTAATATTGACTGAAGTCATTGTAAGCTTTTGAGATTTTTGTAAGATTTTGAATAGCAATTCCTTTCAATGGATTTGGTAACACTTTAGTCATTACTAGTGTGTTCCCATGATCTTCACTTTAGAATACTGATCCAAATTATTAGTAGTTCCTTTAGAAAGATGTAGTAACACTTGAGTCATTACTATGCAAAACCTTACAAAAATCTCAAAAGCTTATAATGACTTCAGTCAATATTAGGTTGCTATCATGTTTTTCACTTTAGAATACTGATCCAAATTATTAGTAGTTCCTTTAGAATGATGTAGTAACACATGATTCATTACTAATGGGCTACCTTATATTAAACATTGTGCATATATAAATATTTATTAACCTGTATATAGTAGTTCTTATAGTCTTCAGTGAGGTATGAAAAATAGTAGTTATTGATTAGCTAATAGTGAACTACCACATCCGACTGAGCACTATTACTTACTAATTTGTTAATCAGAGTTTCTTGTTAGTTAATAGTAGTTACTAGAGTGTTACTAATGCATTACTCATTTGTTCCTGTGTAGTTATTCATTAATGAAGGAACAGTATTCTAAAGTGTTACCGAAATTGCTTTAGTGAGGGTATTTTCAGTTCTGAGTACAAACGACTAAGAAAAATCTTTCGAAAAATACATTTTGAAGAACAAAACACCATAAAGTAGTAATTTACTGTACATGACTTCATCTTATAGCCACACACTAGTTTTGTGTGATGAACAGATCAAAAAGCTGTTGTTCACCACTTGAAATATAACACCCAAGTTGCCCTGGTCCTCATTCAGTCATTCTTTAAAAATTCACCTTTTGTGTTCCACACATACCATAATACGGTTTTGTAAAAACATAGGTAAATAATGACAGAATCTTCATTTTGACAAATTTAAAGATGTGATATTAGATCATAGAAAAAAAAGTTGATTCCGATTGATGTGTAAAAAAAAAAAAGTTTGATATGCAACTGTACTTGATTTTTACTGTACTTGTTTATTTATTTGGATTTTTACTGTAGCTGGTTTCCAATGAATTTCTGAAAGATGCTCAGGGTTAGAGGATCTTAGAGTGCAGCATCGGTACATTCTGTAAATTGTTCAAAAATTATAACCTATAAAATAAGAGCGGCGGATTTCATATAATGGATGACATTGAAACGAGTGTTCGTGTTGAGGTGTGCGTGTGTGTGTGTGTGTGTGTGTGTGTGTGGTGTTGAGATGTGTGTGTGCCTCTAAAGGCTGTGATATGACAGGGGTTAGATGCTGATAAGGTCAGTACAAACCCCCTTCTTTAGTTCTCTTTCAGCACCTGGAGTCCTGGCTCGCTGTGGAAGACACTGATCACAGAAATACCTGACATAGAGACTCCAGTGAAGACATTTGTGAGTGATTTCTGATTAAGTTCTGTTAACAACACGGCAAACCTGACTTGAACTATCGGCTTGAACTGTATCCGTTCTAATCTGTAATTTTTTTTAATGTTGTTTATTTTTTATTTTATTTAACTCTGAATACCTCAAATTTAATTTCAAATGAAAAGTTCCAAATAATAATCTTGCTTTTCGTTTATTTCAGCAAACAACACATCAATGACTAAAGAAAAACTTTGTGCGAGTGCTTCAGAAAACACCAGAAACACTGTAATACATTTAAAAAAAAACAGGATATAGAAATGAGCTCTCCACAAGTTCTGACAACTTCTAAGTTATGTGTCAGCACTTAGAAATAACTAAATCCATTAAAGTATATCTAAATGGGGATAAGAAGGAAGGGCTAATCTAGTCAAAATCGCCGTGGACCTCGCCAACGATTACCCAGGAATTTCTCCATTGGAAGTGTTGAGGGACAACGCCAATATTCATGTTATCGGCCTTTTGTGGTACCGGACACTGAGAGAGAGAGCTGAAAAGCCGCTCAAGCTTGGCTGTGTTTTCCCAGAGCAGAAATTACACCAATCTCTATAGAGACAGTTGACAGATAAAACCATCTTCTCTTTGAAAAATGATGCATTTTCATCATCAAATATTACAAAGGAACTTAATGACCGATTTAGAAATACCTTCATCATCAGTGAGTATTAAGTCAAAAACACACTCACATTTTCAAGTCATTCAAAATGGAAAGGGGAAAAAAATCAAAGCAAAGAAAAATTGATATATACCCCCAAAAACGTGTGTTGGATGCCCTTTTGCAGGGCACCGACTGAAACAAAATACCATCATATTCCCAAAGCAAAGGGATCACAGATTACAGATCGCATGGTGATGGACATTCTCCGACTCCTCCACTTTATAACAGCAATAGATTTCAGATGAGGATCAACACTTTGAAACCTAATCGACAGCCCGGGGGCTGAGCTCTGCTATAGAGAGAAGCAAGAGAGACAGAGCGGGAGAAGTTGGGAAAGAAAAAGGGACTGAGGTCATTGGTAACATTTACAAATTGAATGTGTGATCAAAGTGTTAAGCCTGAATGGAAAAAATGAGGGGGGGTCTATAGACAGACAAGGTGTGGACCCCAAATGTTATTCATTAGGATTTCCTTTTCCTCCCATTTCTCTTTCTTTTTCATGCACTCTCTGCTCTTCTTCGTGCCAATCTGTGACTGATTTGAGCGTCTGGTGCTGGAGGAGTCGGTCGCCAGGGGGAAACGGGATCCTGACGGGGCTGTGCTGGACTGAAAAGCCTGGAGCAGAGAGAAAGCGACCGGGCCCTTTCACGTTAGTTTAAACTGACACCTCTGCTCACCTCAACGGAGGCGGCACTGAAACTCATACTGCTGCCAACCGGATTCACAAACCTGGTTGTGCGTGACTCTGGTTTGGAAGACCGCCGCTATGGTTTCCTACGGGCGATCCAACTTCAGGTTTTGAACACAATAAACAATCACATTGGCGTATTCCTGGGTTTAATATTGCAGCAGGTTGAAGAGCTAATATTTCATTTAGTATGAAATAGGTTTACCATGAGCTTGGACTCAAAAGCCAAATATGTCAAAAACTAGCGTAGGAGGATTAGCGAGAAGAGCTTTCAAAACGTATAACTGATGTTTTTTATTAAATAAAGCTGTGTCTGAAGCATTACCAATAGAAAGTATAAAAACTAGAGTTGATTTGGAAAAAATAACTTGAAGGGATAGTTCACCTAAAAACTTTTGTTTTCCATACAATGAATGGTGTCCGAACAACATGGTTTTTGAACATGGTGAACTTTCCATTTAAGAGGGTCAAATGCTTTTCGACTTTTCGGCGTACTATCCATTGACAAAGAAATGAGAATGTCTTACAGAGAGAAATATTTCCTTTCACCTTTGGATTGGGTCAAAGGTTGAAGCAGTGATATCTCCACCTTCACACCCCTAAATGAATATGAAACACCAAATTGACCATAGCTCACCCCTGAAAGTGCTCTTTGGACCTACAATTCCGATCTTCAAAGCTGACCAACTTCCTGTGCTTGGCCCCCTGGTTGTGACCACCCCAAGGTGAAGGGAGGGGGGCGGCGAATTGCTCAAGAAAGAAGCGGTGGAGGAAGGGGAAGATTTTGGCCCGCAGTACCTATTAGCCCTAATTGCTGGATGGGTGAAGGCCTTTGAAGGCACAGTATTTGTCCCAGGGCCTTTAATGCTGATGAATGCAAAGGTTTCTTTGAGTTGTCATTGGCAATTGAGTTGGAATCAATATTTACAAAACAGATACACTACTCCGGACGTAGAGCTGGACGCTAAAGTGTTTAAATATGTGGAAGGAGAGCGTATGAGTAATTGCCATGAAGTTGGCATTGCTTTTTTTGTTTTATATCCTTTCATGTGAAGTGAATTTAAATATATTAGTATTTGAGGCATTTGAGAAATTTATGAGAATCTGAATGCAACTTGGCTGTGAATATAAACAATCATTTTTGTTTTGATAAGTCTCAAAAATACACTGGACAGACCCGTAATGACTAGACTTATGGTTACCCTTAAAAGGCATTGGGGTTAATTTGTCCTAAATTAAACGAATTAGGCATAGGAAGAAAGAGCCTCCCGCAAACTTTTCTGCTTTTAATCTTAACGGTCCGAAATTGATTCAAGCTGATGAATTTGTGATCGGTTATGATTGATTAGGCCGCAGCCAGGAAGAGAAAGGGCTGGCGTCAAATTCACATTTCGCAGAAAAACAGGCACCCTACATCCATCCATTATCATCCCTCCATCCTCCAGGGACAGAGGAGGGACAAGAAGAGAAATGAAACTCAACAGCGGTGTTTAACATCCATCGAAACAGATGCCTCTTCATTAGGGATTGGTTCAAAGCCAAAATGGCCACCGGTTGCTTGAGGCAGTGCATTATGGGATGAGGACAGAGGGCAGGTACTGTATGGGGTGATTAAGGCACTGAATAAGCAGCATAATAACTCGGAGAGGTTCCCAGCACTTGCACAGTCAAAACAGAAACATGTGGGCTAATGTTAGGGTTTCAAACCCCTGGCCATATCGCTGACACTACAGAGCTCGAGGTAGGCATGGTGCTAAATCATAAACATGTTGCCTGGGATTCCCTTGGGTTGTCACGGAAACTATGGATAGTCTTAAATCACAGTGTTTAAAGCCGTGACAACATGGCAGAATCGGACTCTGTTTGAAGAGTATGCTGGAACATTTGACTCTTTTTTTTTTTAAATGCATGAAACTTTTTTTTGCTATGCACAATTAAAATATACTCTCCAATGAAGAAAATAGTGTTCTATACAGGTACCTGCTAAGCCTTAAAAACGCACGCTGGGTTCTTTCAGAGCGAGTTAATTTAAAATGTTGTGACTTAACAATAAGCTGCACTTTAACCTTTTGAATATTTAATTACATTTAGCACATAGGTTAGTCTTCTCTGGGCTTCAGAAAGATGTCATTGGCAGACAAAAAAAGAAAAGCACTATGTAAGTCACTTCAGAGGTGCCACCACTGATAAAAAAAAAAAAAAAAAAAAAAAAGTTGATTATCAAGTTCTTGAGTTTTGCTTTTGGCTAATTATATTATAAAATCCACATGAATAGCATATACCAACCAGCTACAAGATACTGTCTCAGTTAAGTTTGCTGGGACAATATTGTTGTGGAAAATAAAATATTAAACAACCACTAATAACCAAGTAAAGGTTTACATTTTTAAAAATGATTTCATTCTCTTATAGTTCTCGGCAATGTTAATTCATTTAGTTAACAACAGAAAAATAAAAAATAAACAACAACAAAACAGAACAAAAAAAAAATACACAGTAATCTTTCATTTTTGTGTAATGGCACAAGCAATATACATTTCCTCCGCTTTACCCGCGCTCCACTTTCCCTTTAAATGATTAATTTAGTCACAGCTATATGGAACCAATGACACATAAAGACTGCAGCAAGTGAGAGTACATTAAAGCTAATGCATTACTGTCTACATGTGTCAGGATAGTCAGGTTTAGCTTACAAAAAACTTGTAAAATGTGAAATCACACACATTGTTGGATCCCCCTGAGGAAAAAAGCTTAATAAATATCTTAATGAAAATCTAAAAATCTAAAATCAAAAAAGGTTTCTATGAGGGTTAAATTTGGGGATAGAAAATATATTTAAATTAATTTAATATAAAAATAATGTTAACGGAAAGTCCCCACTATGATAGAAAACAAATATGTTGCAAACAAATTGTGGAAAAAGTGAGAGAGGAAAAAAAGGTAAGGATGGAAAAAATATATATTACATATTGATGCAAGTCGATGCAGTGGAGATAATGAAAAGAAAAAGCAATGGAAAGCAGGAGGGTGATACAGATGGAATGATAGAGCAGAATATGAGCTGATGTGGTCAAACTCAGCACATGCATTGTAATAAGAGTCATCAGCTTCATGTGTTTATGCATACGTGTAAATACAGTAATTTTCTTTCTTTAAGACACTTTAAACATGGAGCTGTCTATAAAACCAGCAAATAAAAACAGACAAATAAAAAAAAGTACAGTACTTGAAATCAGAGCTCGAGTAGAATATCCTCCAAATTTTCTGAAGAGACTGGATTGCTTTATATATGACGAACAGATTGAATTTATTCACATATAAATATTGGTCAGAGAACTGTAAACATAAGCTCAACGTACTTGCTTAGCAGAAAGAAAAACCTCATTATTTCTAGAGGAAGCTCAAATGTGTTGCGTAACACGAGAATGAACCTCATTGGTTCTTGCAGAAGTTCAAAAGTGCTGCGTAACATAAGAATAAATCTCATTGGTTCTTGCAGAAGCTCAAACATGCTGCGTAACACACGAGAATAAACCTGATTGGCTCTTGCAGAAGCTCAAACATGCTGCGTAACACGAGAATGAACTTGATTGGTTCTTGCAGAAGCTCAAACGTGTTGCGTAACACGAGAATGAACCTGATTGGTTCTTGCAGAAGCTCAAACATGCTGCGTAACACGAGAATGAACCTCATTGGTTCAGCATGCTTGAACTTCCTTTTACCATAACTGCTGTGTGAGTTGATGAATGCTTATATGTGAATAAAAACCTAAATTACATTTGTTTATTATATAAAGTAATCATGTCTCTTCAGAAAATTTTGACTAAACCGCTCAATACATATGGATTAATTTTACGACCTCTATGAACTTTTTAAAGCATCATATTGGTACAGTAGTTGCATGGACTTTCAATGGAGGGACAGAAATCTCTCAGATTTCATTAAATATCTTCATTTGTGTTTCGAAGATGAACAAAAGTCTTGCTGGTTTGGAACAACATGAGGGTGAGTAAAAGATTTCAATTTTTTGGGTAAACTAACCCTTTAATACCAGTAACATTGCCATGGTATTTTTTACATTAGTCAAATAGCCATTTTAAAAACAGCATGCAGTTATGCGTCACTCACCTTGTCTGTCTACAGCTCTCTCGCCCCACAGAGACACATACAGCATTTCTAGCAGACACTTGGTGTGAGTTACGCCATGAATAAACTCACTAAATAAAAAATCATCCCAATCTGATCCACTTTCACTCACTAAACCTTTTCATCCAATCTGGGTTGCCATGGGGATGACCAATTGCATATCATATGCATGCCTGAGCTTGGGCAAGCTCGGAGCGCAACACAGAAATGTGTTCTACTTAAAGTGCTAATTTTACATATTTAATGCCAGACACAGCCATTTCCATATGAGAGGGAGATGTAGAAATAGAGAAAGGGAGAATTTAAAAAAAGATCATGTTTGAGCGGCAAAGTACTCGTTTCTTTATTCTATTGCCGCTCTTTGTGTCTTTTCTGGACACTTCTGGCATTCTATTTTTAGCACGTCCAATTTCTAGAAAATGACAAAACTACATTTCTTTTGACTTGCATTATTTACGAAGCTCTGAGAATTAAGCAGGAAAAAAAGCAATTCAGCCAAAATGGATCCAATCACATCCACTACTAGACCCCATATGGCAACCTGAAATAAACAGACGAACAGAGAAATAACATATTTTAGTGAACTATACCTGCGACCCTTGCTTTCATGGTTGATTAGGGCGATTAGTGGATTTAACAATGTTATTTTATGGGAGCTAAAGTGAGATTAGGGCTAAATTGGATGTGTGTAGTGAGGTAGAAGACGGAGGGGCCGGTCCTAGTTCTCACTGCAAGGAGTTTGGGTGGTAGAGAGTGAGTTAATGTGTGCTATTATCTCTCTTCCAGCTGGGGCCTGACTCTCGGTTTTCCTCTCTCTGCATCTGTGCCATATTCATACACATATTTGTTTAACAGTGACGGTGGAGCATTTACATTGACTTCTATGTTTTTATACTGAGAAAATTATATTTTCTATTCCCTAACCCTCACAGAAACCCTTTCGAACCCTTGATTAAAGGAATGGTTCAACCAAAAATAAAAACATTATTTAGATTTAGATTATGTTTAAAGAGCCTCATCCTCATGACGACTATTTGCTTTTATCACAAAGTTTTACTTTCCTTCCCAAGTGAAAAATAAATATACCAAAATGTACTTGAAAAAGATATACTATACTATACTACAAATACATTTGCATATTTATGTACTTAATATAAATACTCTGCAATTGTACTGTTGGTATACTAATTTGATATACTTAAAGTCTGCTAAATTGGAACAACTAATTTTGTATTTAATGCACTTTAGTTATCTGGAAATAGTGCTGAGGTCCAACTAAAGATATACTTCAGTATATTTGATCGTGCTAAAATGGAACTATTGCAAGTATACTTTAGGTACACTTTAAATATCTTGCATTTAAAGACTAATGTGATTAAAACACATTTTCGGCTTAATATTAAGAAATGTACATTGTGCAATAAAGTACTCCAAATCATTTTTAGATATATAGTATACTTTATAAAACGTATTTTAAATACAATTTGGTACACGTTTTGTTTTTTTCACAAGGGTTGTAGGGACTAAAAGTGGGCAAAATCTGATCCACACACGTACAGACAATATATAATTATGATGCAACAAAAATATCAGAAATGTCAGAACCACCTGGCATTTTACACTAATGATGTCTTAACTTAAATCTTGAGTAAAACACACACACACACACACACACACACACACACACACACACACACACACACACACACACACACACACAATCTGCTGGTTTATTTGTTCTTTCAGAACAGGTTATGTTTAGTGTTAAAAGCGGAAAACATAAATGTGTGTGTGTGTGTGTGTGTGTGTGTGTGTGTGTGTGTGTGTGTGTGTGTGTGTGTGTGTGTGTGTGTGTGTGTGTGTGTGTGTTCAACCTAATGTAAAAAAAACTCCCCCAAAAAACAGCATGTGTTTCTACAGTCTCCCTCTGCCATTATGGCTGTGTCCAGACGCACAGATGGTGCACTGACTTACACCCCAGTGTGGTCATGCAGCCATGCGGCCATTTACTTGTTCCTAAAAGGATGCCAACTTCAGGCTCAGAGCCATACGGTTACACTAAATTGGGGGTCCCGTTACTGAAGCCTTCTGGGTTGTAGCAATTAGCTTGTATGGAGTGGAGTCTGATCGGCTGATTGTTGCGCTCTTTGGTTTGTTGTTTGTATACAGAGCATGGAAACTAAAATTCACATCTCTTTCCTGGAAGTATGTGCACCCAGGCTAATACAAAGCGGCTGATGGTAACAAAAGTAACAGGACATTTAAAGTACCAATCCTGAATTAAGCATTCCCAAAACGTTCCCAGTGTTAACTCTCATAAGAGCATTGCATTTGTACTCTTTCTTAATAAAAACCCACCTAAATGGTTGAATGGTTTAATGTGTATTTTTACACTTTCCTCACCTCTGCAAAGCTTTGCACTTGTTTAAATCTTTCCTTCTTTTCTCCATTTCAAAGCTGAGCATGGTGACTTTACACCACATGAATTGCAACTTCAGTGTAATTAGATCACTATGTGCTAGCTGAAGATCATCTGGAGATTTTCTGCTAGCTTATGGGTCACATGCAGGGGATTGGAGGGGTTAGAGTCTGAAAAGTTCTGCGAGTGATTTGGTACTTTTATTCAGTGTTTGTGTTAAAGGCAGTGAAGAGATGGTATGTATTAGAGATATGTAACGCTCTGTGTCTGAAGTAAAATTACAGAACTGGCATAAACATTGTTAATACAACAATCCTTATTTCACAGCACTTCCAGTTGTGTAGATTTTATATTTGAAAACCTCTAGGGATGAGTGAATTTCCTTCCAATCTGATACCAAGAATAAATAAGGCAAGTATTGCTATAATGTCAACACTGATCCATCTATTAAGTAAAAAGTTGATGTGATTACTAATTACAGAATGTAACTATTTAATAGGAAAAACAGAATTAACATTAAATAGTCCTAAACAAATGTATTTTTCAGCATTTCTGCTTGTGTTGAGATGAGAAATAGTTCCTATCATACTTTGAAGGTCATGATACATAAATTTTTGTGCTAAATAAATTGAAAGAAAAACATTAGGATTTATATTTTATGTGAATAAAATTTATGTGATCAATATTCTCGATACAACATTAGTATGACATATTGATATTTCGCTTTGCCCATATCTGAGACATCAGCCAGTGTAAACATTATGAACCACATAAAATGTGTAAAAAATTTTACCTTAAATTGTAAAGATTAGAGATGCACTAATGTATTGGCCACCGATATTTATCGGTCGAAATCTGTACAAAATACAGCAGGACTCGACAATGAGGACCAGCGTGAAAGACGCTCGGAACAACGGACTGAACTGCATCTTCACTAAAGTTTTAAGCATTGCAATTTTAAATATTCAAGAAGATGAGAAAGAGAACTCAGTTCTACCTTCTACTCACTGTGTGAGAAGTTTTGCGTACTCACACATCCAAAGCGTGCGCCCAAACAGCTAAACAGCTCGCAAATACTGAATTGAGTTCCTTGTTCACTTTTTCTAAATCACACAAAATTATATAAAAACATAGTTGGTTATGTCTTAAATGAACGTAAACAGTTGAGAAATAAAATGCTTATGTATCAGTATATTGGATCCGCGCAGCTCTTAAAGTGACAGCAGCCTAATATTCGAGCTGTGCAGCTGTCTGTGTTTTAATGTTAATCAAACAACAAAAGACAGCCAACAGTTGTTTGTTCAAATCAATATCAGTATTTGCCAAAAAAAGGTCTGTGGTGCATCCCTAATATTAGATATTTTGAGATATATTTGAAAAGAAGTAGTGACAGATCTTCGATTCCATATTGCGACATACTATACATTTAAGTGTAACGGATTATTGAAAAGAGAAAATACATAGAGGGGGAAGTATGTTCTATACACCGGTTGTTGAATTTTGAAAAGTGAGCGATGCACTTAAAAAATAGCTTGCAGTCAATTGATTGTGGAGGGAGTGAGACCGTGTAAAAAATCACCATAAAAACAAAATGGACAATTCTTGTTTTTATGGAATATTGCAGTGTTTATTATTAATGATTTATCCGTGCTCAACTTTTTTCAAATTCATGTGCCCTGGTAAACTTTAATCAAAATCACTCACAATGATATCTCTTCTCTCATGATGTGTTTACAGGCACGATAGCGGGACAACCTGTTTCATCTCAACGTTAGCCAACCACAATGATCCAATCAATTCCTGATGGACAAAATCAAGTCCTGTCCTACTTTTTTTATTTTTTTTGTTCGAGAAGCTGTTTCACTCTGACATTATGTCAGTGAAGAAAAATCTGTCGCAACTTTCGTTTCATGCCGACTTTAAGCGGACTAAATAATTCCAGCATATGTCAGAGTGAAGTTTGTCATTTTCACTGGAAGTTTGAGTTATGACATTTTAACCCTCAGGTGTTTTTCGGTCACTTTTGACCGCGAAGATAACAAATGTGACTCCCAATTGAGGAGCACCAGAGGGTTAAACATTACAAGGTTAGATTTAAAAGAAAAGAAAAAAAATTAACATGCATGGATGCATTGCACATAATAAGATCTATAACATGCATTTAAAAAATGGGTAGGTTTTGCCAACTTAAACATCCAACAGAGCAGCTTGAGGAAATGCTTTACACTTTTCACCCAGAGAGAAGAGCAATCAGGCAGACAGATGTGTGACAGCTGAGTGTCTTGGAGCTCAGAGAGGCACTTGCTACATGCATGGCAGGACTCTGCTTCTAAAACTCAGACTGATGCACACAGACAGTGAACGGCAACAGAGGGAACATATCTCTGTTGCCTGTTCATTGCTCAGCTTGATTCATCAGTTAAATCATCTATATAACAGGAAGAGTGAGAGAGAGAAATGAGGAGCTTGCAAACTGAAGAAGTGGAAGAATAGATAAAGCAAAGAAGCAAATGGTTACTGTCATATGGTGTCATGTGACTCTTTTTACACCATCACACTGCTGTCTATTCAGGGTTATGAAACCCTGCTCCGGTACATGGTTAACTAGCACCTAAATGTGACGCCAAAGGTGTACAGTGTGAAGCTACAGCAAATGGTTTAGCAACAAACAACCAATCATAACCTGCCCCAGAGGTCACCTCATTAAAAATTCATGAGGTTTGTACAGTCACAGAAACTCTCACTTACTTCCTTCTGCTTTTCCACTTTTCTATAAAGCTATAAAGCAAAAAGGCTAGGACAAAAACATTCATATCTTTAACACAATAATAGACAAAAAAAATAAAAAATAAAAAAAATAAGAAAAGAACGAGTTGATGAGGCTGTAGAGTAATATATGGCAACAAAATGGCCTGTTTCAATTTTATGACAATTTTGGAGCACACAAGTGATAGGGGATATGAATCTTAGCAGAGTGAAAGATTGTCAGGGTTGGTTCAGTTAAAGTGAACACATTCCTTGCCTTTTCGGCTCACCCCTAGTTACTAACATGAAGTATTATATATATTTAAGGAAACAGAATCCTGCTGAAGACGTAGCTGAGAGTCTTCTCTAGTCTGACCTGAATGGAGACCATTGTGCAACACCTGAAAGAAACAATCGGATAACTGATTCGCTCTATCGTTCACTGATGCATAGATAATAGCCTCATGAAGAAACGTCAGTCTGTCGCTTCACTTTAATATCCTAAAACCATATTATTTGTTGAAAAATAAATCATAATTCAATTTAATCACTAAATAGCCGGTAAGCCTCTCAATCAATAGTTCTTTTGACAGACTGGTTTGAGCATTAGACATGCGATGACAACTAAATCCAGAATCATAATCCTTGCTGACAGGAAAATATAAATCCCCAACGTAACAATACTTTCAGGCAGCTATTTTACAAACACACTGCCTTCAACCATCTTTATTTGTTATTCTCTGGGCTGAAGCACTTAAAAAGTGAGTGTGCAGTAATGGACGGACTAGTTCCTGTGAGTTATGTAAGATAAATATGTGCGATGGAGAGACGCAGGAACACTACAGGCCTGAGGGCAGTATCTAATTGAATTGCATTTACTTCACTTGTCCAGGCCGTATGCCTGAGATACACAAGCACACACACACACACAAGGATAAAAATCCGAACTGTTTTAACCGAATGGTGCGGTTATATGAGGATGAAATGAATGCAATGGAGAAGGGGAGATAGAGTAGGGGAGATAGAGAAAGAGAGAGAAAGACAAAGAGAGAAATTAATAGAAGCTTCACATAATCCTCCAGCTTTATAAGGCCAATGACAGAGAAATGCCATAGAGGATGGAGTCCTGCTCCTGCAATGGCCTTTTGGGAAATAGCCTTGCTTCAGCTGTAAAGACTGAGGTCATTTGACATTTACACTCAGAGTCATTCAAACTGCACTTCTCATCGCCATCAAGCTGTCTTTAAAATCCCTATTTCTGTTTTGAAGCAAAGCACATAATACTGAATTATTCCAGATATCATCACTTGGCTAGTTGAAGCATGACATTTTATCAACATAAATATATATACATATATAGTAATAATTAGTTTTAGATGGAGTATAAGATGTCACACCACAAGGCATTTCAACTGCTCAAAAGTATTGACCCTCATCTCAGTTTATCATGACTCCATTAATACCACAAAGAAAGACAACCGTTTGTCAAGGTTATTTTTTTAACATTTACTTAGTAGTCTCTCAAACTAAGCTTACATGTTGTTGTCGTCTCAGCAGCTTGAGTTAGGTTTTACGTTTGTTTCACTGGGTTTCAGTGGCCTTCGGGCAACTAAACCATTAAGCTATTCAAAGGAGTTAATGCACCTAGAATGAGTCACTGCATTCCCTTACAAACTGTTCATCTGAGTTAACTTGACAAATGCACTTTGTGGTGGAGAACAAAGGATGATACAAGAACAGTGCACTCGTTTAACTTAATAATATGGCAGTATGCTTTACAAGAATATACCATTTCAGTTTTGCTACCTCACAACTTCACATTTAATTTAATCTTTTGCCAAATTGGAACTATTTTAAGTTTTTGCGAAATAGTAGCTAAATCATATTTTTTGTACGATCTGCTTATGCTCCAGTGAAGGTTAGATTTATGGGCGGGGTCAAGCGAGGACCTTCATGCTTACTTTTTTCCTAAAATCGCACATTTTCGTACGATTTACATTGTACAAATTCATACAAAATCACCACCTTGTAAAATACTTACATTTTCCTGTGAGAATGGGTTGTGCTTGCCATTTCTTTGCAATTGTTGTGAAATTTACTAGCAATTGTTGTGAAATTTACTAAATTTACTAAATTTACTAGTCTTAATGAGCATGTATAACACCCAGACTACACAGTAAATTCACTAGAATTAATAGTATAGAACCAGACAACCAGTTTACTATATTTCACAATGTGCCCATCTTCATTTTTAGGACATCCATCAGACGCTTGGTAGGTCATGTGAGAACCATTCAAAATATTACAATTTACAACATTTTACATACAGAACGAACAGTGTGTGCTATTTAAAATGGTAATAACATCATACATTATTACTTCTTGGGAAAGGGTAAGGTAAAGTCAGGACAACTGCAATCAGTCAGCCAATACATCTTTAAGGCAGCTTATAACAGAATCATTCTGTATCTGGTTGACCTGAACATAAAAAGCTTCACTTGGGAAAAAATCATCAGAGCCTCAGTTAAGTAATCCCATGACAAAAGTAAGGAAGAAATTCCAGGAACTTCTTTTTTTCTCCTTAAACCAACCACATCTAGGGGACACCAGAGTGTTAAAAAGAAATCATAACAAATAGAGAGGAAAAGAAGGGGAAATGTAAACAAACACTGTTGGTTGAAACTACGACTATGAAAAGCCTTAAGCTGTCCAATTACTATAGGGGTCAGAGCTTTAACCACACATGCTTTGTGTTGGATGACCTGTGAACGTCATGCTTCTACAGCCAAAATCAAATAAAACAATACCCACATTTCCGAGAAATCAGAGAAATTTCTCTAAGCACCGTTGATGGCCATTGTGATGCAAGGATGCGTAACCGCCAATGTGTTTTTGACTAAACTGACTTGCGTGCACACACAAACACACCACCCAAAACCATCACCAGCACCACTTACTGTCTTTTGTGTTGGAGACAGTAACATAACAAAGCCTTGGCATACCTCTAACCTAACTAAACCTGGCTCTGTTAAGCCTCAGGAGGTTTGGACAATAGTCTCTTACAAGACGGTGTGTGGTCAGATCTATTTCTATTTGTGGTCATGTCTAACCACACATCTGTGCAAGAGACCATTTTCATCTGCTGGTGCTTGTCTGTGTTTCCATACTTAATCTATCAAAATAGGTCTGCGAATATTGTTATAATATACCCTTTTGATCTGTTTGCTCTTTGCAGTGGTTACAATTTTTATAGTAGGATAAAAATGTTCTGTACTAAAAACAGTTAGGGTCAGTTTGACATAATAATTATGAATTGTAGGCCTGATAATAGTACTGTCACGACTAGGCAGATGAAGCAGACAGACCAACATAGATTTGAATGGTAAGCAAGGTTTAATCCAACAGCAGGTGAACAGAATGTAACAGCATTTTAGCATTCACACGAACAATAACCAACAAGGGACAGAACTGAACGGGAGAATATATACACAGGGTAAACAAGGAACTAACTTGACACAGGTGGATGAAGGTTAACTAACAGGGACTAACAAGAACAGTTGCAGACAAGACAGAACATAATTGAAACAATTGAACAATTAAAAAACAAAAACATACAAAAATGTATTGTCCCCACTTTTTAACTAATATGGTGCATAGGTCAGCTCACTATAGGTCGTGAATCAGTATCATTTACATGAAATGAGGACCTTGGCTCACTATGCATTGGGACATTGATGGTGACATGTCACTATTGGTATTTATGAACAACAGCAGAACTGATATTTTTCTGATATTTATTTTTCTAATGGTACATTTGTGTCCATTATGGAACATTGGGATAAATACTTTCTTTGTTACATATAGCTGCAACATTTAAGCCACAAATTAATTATAAATGTTAGATAGAATATGTTCACTACCTGTTGGCTCATGTGATTTATGTTTCACGCTTCAGAACTTGTGCTAACGGAACATTAGCTGCATCCGAAATCGCATACTTCTTTATATAGTAGGCGAAAAACAGCAATGTGACAAAAGTATGTATTTGTAACTATATAATCACTGGCTTCCGGTAGCGGCCGTACGCAAGTCCGGCAGAAGAGTGAACTCTGACCTGACGTTTGATGTAGGATGTAGGAAGCTTAGGTGAGAATAGACTAGCCTCTTGCGGGTCAGAGGTCACTCTTCCGCCAGAACTAGACTCGCGTACAGTCGTTACCGGAATCCAGTGATAATAGTTTATAATGTTATAAATATGGATATGTTTCTTACAAAAACGCATTGTTTCTCTTCACAAGGCCTTCATTCACCCCCAGGAGCCATATGGATCTTATGATGGATGGATGCGCTTTTTTTGAAGCGTCAAAATCTCAGGCTCTATTCACTATTATAAAGCTTGGAAGAGCCAGGATATTTTTTAATATAACTCAGATTGTGTTTGGCTGAAAGAAGAAAGTTATATACACCTGGGATGGCTTGAGGAGGAGTAAATTATGGGATCATTTTCATTTTTGAGTGAACTAACCCTTCAAGTACATCTAAATGTCAGTCCAAACTTGTCAGTCCACTATTAGCTTAGCCCCAGACACATGTGCACTGCAAATGTTTTGTGAAACTTCACCTGATCTCCAAACAGTGTAATCTTTATATTCAGAATGAATAAACAGGTACCTTCTAAAAATCCTTGCATTTTTGTAATTTCTTTCCTCCTTCATCATTTTCCGTTGTCTTCTTCGATTAGTTCTCAAAAGCAACGACCCATATATGAGTGTTGCCACATATTAGTGCAAACAAATGCGCAGAATGCAGAGATTTATGCGAATTTTACAGAGTAGGAGCCGATCATACAGGAACAGAAAAAGGGATTCTGAAATGCGTTGCATATGTACTTACCAACAATTAAAAAATAATGCAGTGAATTTGTATTTGTATTTGTGTGTTTTGCACATACTGGACTGAGTACATCAGCATTAGCTCTGCCTCAGAGCTCAGTTGGACTTTCACTGACGCTGAGAGAGGGAGACTGGGGACCCAGTAAGAGAGAGACAGAGAAGGCCCCTGTAATTACTGCCACTGAGCAGCAGGACTCAATTGAAGACGACACTGGACCTTTATTACAAAATCAAGTGCTGTTTTTGCAAATTATGCTGGTTTGGCTGAACACAATGAATCAGACCCATTGAGACTTAAATCATTCACAAAGTGCAAAGGGCTTGCCTTCTGCAAACTCTGACCTGAACAATGGCCACTTTTCTTTTCTTTTTTTCTTTTTACACAGGTTGGGGAGAGAGCTTTCGGACATTGAACACATTGTGTCTGAGTGACTGGAGTTAGGAAAGCTATGGTGTGAGGAATTCAGGGCTCAGATCCAGATTGTGCTTGTACAAAGAATTTTTGCTCAGGAAGATTGAAAAAGAAAACAATTGACACATAATAGTTTATATTCATATCCAAAACTTACACATAGTGTATATTTAATTAACACATTTAATGATAACAAATTCAACAATATTAAAAGATTACAGTTATTTCAATTTTAATTTCTACATCTCAATCAAATACAGTTTATTGATTTATTTTTTGTGAGATATTATAATAATAAAACATACTATGGTGGTCAGGTTATGTTCTGTTTTGGCTTAGTTTTGTGCTCCCAGTTACTGTGTTCATTTCCTGTCTTCCTTAGTTGACCAGAGCTGTGTCCGAAATCGCCCCCTATAATTGTCTAATTGTTCTTAAAATGAAAATTTGTTCTGAGCAGGATCGTCTGGTCCTAAATCTGGCCTGGTCTTCCTGTAGCCGCTCACTGGCTGCACGTCGCATCTGCCGGAGGATGACCATGCTTTGGACTTTTCCGGGAACCAATAGTAGAGTTATTCCTCGCCAGTTGTTGCAATCAGCAAGATTTCCCTTCTTTGGGAGCTTGATTATGACGCTTTTTCTCCAATCTTGCGGCACGACAGACTCATCCCAGCAGGTGTTAAGGAGAGTTGTCAGCGCTTCGACAAAGGCTTGGTCACCATGTTTCAGCATTTTTGGGTGATATCTCGTCCAATATACAATATCTTGAAAGCCGCCATGGTCTCCACCACTGTAATTGGGCTAATGTCCACTGGGAGGTCTTCGGCTGGGGTCTTCAGGGAATGTCAACGTCGGCTCCGGTTGGTTCAGGGTTTCACCAAAGTGTTCGATCCAGTGTTGTTCTTTTTCCTCGACTGTTAAGAGGAGACAGCCGTCCTTGTTCTTGATCGGCGCACATTGGCCGCTAAATTGATCTGCTTAGGGTGTTTGCGATCCGATACAGCATCTTTGTGTCATTTTGGTCGGCAGATTCTTGTGCTTCTTGTCCTTTCCCCTCGATCTATTCGCGTTTGTCTCGCCGACAGCTTCGTTTGACTATCCGATCAGCCGCCTGGTAGTTCTCTTCAGCAGCTTGAAGGGCAGGTTCAGTTGAGGCTTGATCCCAGACTTGTTTCAGTCGGCGCCGCGTATCAATGAGGTCCCATGTCCGATTGTTGATCCAGCGTTCTTTGTATATGCCCTTTTGCTGGCCAATCATGACCTCCTTCCATTCATTTTCCAAACCGCTGGTCTAATGTGGCCAATGTAGGGAATAGTGAATGAGGGTATAGGGAGCGATTTCAAACACAGCTGTAGTTTCCTAGGCCTATTTGTTACCATAGTAACCTATTGTGCCCAACAGCCCCTTGTTAACTCACTCATTTAGTCCTGTGTATACATATACAACCCAGGGTATATATATATATATATATATATATATATGTACCCTGGGTTGTGTATATATACACATGACTAAATGAGTGAGTCTAGGAAACTAGAGTTCAGTTCAGTTCAGTTTTTCTGTTTGTTTGTATGATCTCCTGAGTATTTTGTTTTATTAAAAGACTAATTCTTGGAATTTGATATTCTCCTTCATTTGATGGAACCACACCGTTACAGAACAACTGACCCTAATTATGAGCTCAACTGATTATACAGCCTGCTCCCCCGAGGAATTATTATCAGAATCAGAATTTTTTACTTGAACTTTTACTCACCATATCTCAAGCTGGCCACTTACTGGAAGATTACGTGGAGGATTTCCTGGAGATCTTCCACCTGGTGTCCTGGAACGACACCAAGGTATGCTTTTGGAGTGGGCTGGATAACCATCTATTTTGTCCGATGCCTTGGAGAGAAACATCTTGCACCCTGGCGCAGTACGCCGACTATGCACTGTTTCTGAGTGGCTCACCCTTTACAGTTGGAGAAGTAAAAGACAACAATGCCATTCAGTCGCAGCCCTCCCAGTCCACTCCTGTCCTACTGTTGTGTATCATCCCAGGAACCCCCATCTTAGAAATCCTCCCATCTCCATCACCATGCCTTCATCATGCCAGTCACGGACCCAGACCCCATCCAGCACCTCACCACTCTCACCATGATCATGGAACCAGAGCCTGAGTCCAGAAATGCTTGCCTGAGCCAAACTTTGCTATGGAGCCTGAAGCCTACAGTGAGTCTGTGAGCCGGCAATAACGTCCTGTGGGGAGAGCATTTTATTGGAGTTCGAGGGCATGGGAAGGTCTCCACCTGGGACCATCGTACTCACGGCCCCACCGGGCTCCATTGTCCCTCCAGTTTTGCCTTGGTCAGTTGCCTACAACATGGATCTCCTGGCCTTTGGCTGTACCTTGTCCCTCCACCCCTTCGGCTTCATCGGGCTCTGCATTCCCCCCGGCTCCACCTTGGTCCTCTGTCCCACCAGCTCTGCCTCAGTCCTCCGGCACCCTGACTCCACCTTGGCCACTCGTCACCACGGCTCCACCAGGACCTACAGTGTCACCCGGTCTCTTTGGCTCTTCAGCTCTGCCTGGGTCTCCAAGTCTCCTGGATCCACTGATGTCGGTCAGGATCAAGTGTCCATCGTGGCTCCTTCCTCCATCGGTTCCACCGTGGGTTTTTGTCAGGATGGCGTGCTGCTAGATCATCATCTGGCTCCTCCCTCCATCATCTTCTCCGTGGTGGTTCCCTCTGTCAGGCCCCCCCTTGGTCACACCTCTCTCCAGCTCCACATCCCCCTCCAGAGCCCCAACCCTCCCTCCTCTGTTGGACTTGTTTTTGTTATGGCACAAGGAGGAGGGGGTTTAATGTCAGGTTTATGTTCTGTTTTGGCTTAGTTTTGTGCTCCCAGTTTCTTTATTCATTTCCTATCTTTCCTGTCCCGAGTTGTGTTCGAAATCACCCCATACCCTCATTCACTATTCCCTACATTACTCCACTAATATAGTCCACTTGAAGAAGTGAATTTAAACAAGTGAGCAAATTCAGACACTGAGTGCGCCAGAAGGACTGCTGCTTTTGCGTAGTTTGTGCTCGCTGTTTAATAATCATTTAAAACTTCGCAAACTGGCAGCTCCAGGAGTCATGAAAGAGAATTTATCTTTATATGTCATGGAAAATAGCATGCATAAACCTTAATTAACCAATTTAATAATCAATTAAAAAAAGAAATTATACCTGTAGGATATTATGCTATAGCCACATTGGACCAGTGGTTTGGTAAATGGGTTGATGGATGATTCAGCTGCGGGCGCCATCTTCAGGCGATACGTGGGAATTCATTCGGCACGACCCTCACAGTGCATTATGGGTATTCTCTTGCCATTTTGACCTAGGGAGCGAGTCTACTTCATATGTACACTTCAGGCAGCTCAATATACCACAATGCAACACGATTGTGACGTCAACGCATATTGCGTTTAATTTACCCCGCCACAAAAAACTCTATGATATATTAATTTTTTTTTTTTAAATTAAACAACTCAAACACACCTATATACGTATAGAATGCTGCGTTAAACAATTTCGTAAGTGAAAAATAAATTATAAATCAACCCCATAGTGGATTCTAAGTGATCAAGGGCTTAGCACATTCCAGTTCAGCCTATTGCAAAGGTTCCGCCAGTAGTGGGCACTCATGCAACGTAAGCAATGACGTACATCTGAGTGAACGAGACGGAGGGAAGTTAGCGAGTGAAGGGCATGACAATTTTGGACTGGAACGCAGCCTAAATCAGTTGTACACTTGTTACTGCGTTGCATTATGGGATTGAATTAGTGCACTCGGTTTCGAACACCACTACAAATTGCTGTCCCTTCAAATAATGTCCTATTTAAGGGTATGGGGGTGATTTCGGACACATTGCTGGTTTCCTAGTGTGTGCCTATTTGTTAACATAGTAACCTATTGTGACCACCTGCCACTTGTTAATTCACTCATTTACTCCTGTCTATATACCCCGTTTAGTTCAGTCGCCTGTCAGTTCTTGTTGAGACTACATGTGGTTGTCGGTTCTTATGCCTGTTTGTATGATCTATTTTGGTTTATTATCAAAAGACAAATTCTTGGAATTTGATATTGTCCTTCATTTGATTGAACCACACTGTTACAATGGTGTCTGTGTTAATGTTATTAATGTATGTCTGAAATATTCTTTGTTTTATGTTAATAGCACCTCATATACAAAAACAGTGCTAATTTTTAAGATAAATTATTTTTTATACATGTAAGTTATTTCAAATACATTATGCATTTTGCATGACTGGCCTATAACTCAAAAGATCCACTGAGCTGTAGTGAGGTCTGACTTCCTACCTATGAGCAAACAGACATTAATTCAACATGGCAGCCGTGGGCTGGCCTCTGCAACTTTCTCAGCCTCCCCAAGTAATTGGTGACCCCTGAACTCTGGCTCACATGGGGGAGCAATGTGTGTGTGTGTGTGTGTGTGTGTGTGTGTGTGTGTGTGTGTGTGTGTGTGTGTGTGTGTGTGTGTGTGTGTGTGTGTGTGTGTGTGTGTGTGTGTGTGTGAGTGAGAGAGAGAGAGAGAGAGAGAGAGAGAGAGAGAGAGAGAGAGAGAGAGAGAGAGAGAGAGCGCTCTCTGTTTAACAGTCATACACAGCTTTTTT
Source organism: Squalius cephalus (assembly GCF_949319135.1). Taxonomy (NCBI): domain Eukaryota; kingdom Metazoa; phylum Chordata; class Actinopteri; order Cypriniformes; family Leuciscidae; genus Squalius; species Squalius cephalus. Next base: position 26,383,062 of record NC_137123.1, read on the forward strand.
TATTAGCAGACATAAGCAATCTATAACTTTACTTTGATATCAGTAAACATGTAATCAAATTTCAACAAATGTAGCAAAAGCTGTTCTAAAGTTTGCTATTATTTGGTTATTAACTAATTTGTTTTGTTGATATACCTTGCAGTGTTAAGCTGAAAACAACCTGTTAAGACACTTTCCATGAACAGGGAACAAAATAGGGTATGAAACTGAAATACTAAATTCAAATATGAAAAAAAAAAAAAAAAAAAAAAAGATGTACTTGAAAATACTGTTTAAAAACTTAAATGATGGTGTTACATACCTCACTTTCCCTCACTATTTCACATTAGCTCGCCTCGCTGTAAGAGACCAATGACTAACTTACGTTAAAGAGGCAACATAACATACAAAAGTTATGTTTCTCTGTTTAAAAGTTTTCATATAAAATAGATAATTTCCTTTATTTTTAATAATGTAAATAGATTTTTTACGAAAATAATTACAGTAGTGACCATTTTCCCACAATCCTTTGCTGCTTACACTAATATACTGTATACACATTTTATGTACAGTATCTTATTGTAAATATTACAGTAAAATACTATTCAAATTACAAAAATTGGTTACCGTGTATTGCAATGTACAGTGATTTGCCTTCAGAAAATGTTGACTTAACCTCAGGAGGTCATAAATAAATATATAAATATGATATAGATATGCCATTTTATTTTCTCTTTACTTTATATGAGGTTTGCAATTTTAGAGGTTTGCTAGAGGTTAGCAAAATTTGGAAAATGTCTAAATATAGTTCCATCAATAAACATTGATTTTGTTTAGCTTGAAAGTTTTGTGTATGAAACTTCACATCATGGAGTAAATGTAAATAATCATATGAAGGCCTACTGTATGTCCTTGCTGCAGTTTAGGGACAGAGAAAAAACGGCCAATTATATTTGACTAAAAATCCAAAGAAACCTGTAAAAGCTCTGTGATCTTAATCAAAAAGGCGGGGTTTTGGCTTCATTCTTGTGATAGAGTAATAAACTACTACATTTACTGTTGTGATTTGAAAACAAATTGTAAATGTATCTGATGTTAACACAAGCACTGAATTTAGCTAACGCTGACACTGTGGTGCCACTCCAAAGTAGAAAAAATATTAATATTTAATTTAAATTAGAATTAGAATAATTTATATTGCATTAACAATACTGGCTGCCCCACTTTAAACTTTCACATATGTGACCCTGGACCACAAAAGCAGTCACATGGGTCAATTTTTTGAAATTGAGATGTATACATCATCTGAAAGCTGAGTAAATAAGCTTTCATTGATGAAACTTTCCATTGATGTATGGTTTTTTAGGATATGACAATATTTGGCCGAGATACAACTTGAAAATCTGGAATCTGAGGGTGCAAAAAATCGAAACATTGAGAAAATCACCTTTAAAGTTCACGATAGTGCTGCATTCACTCACAAAAATAAATGTTTTATATATTTACGGTAGGAACTTTACACAATATCTTCATGGAACATGATCTTTACTCAATATCCTAATGATTTTTGGCATAAAAGAAAAATCGAATAATTTTGACCCATACAATGTTTTGTTGGCTATTGCCACAAATATACCCGGTGCTGGTTTTGTGATCCAGGGTCACATATTTACTTTTTCATAAATAAATAAAAACATATTATACTTAGGCATATTATTATTATTATAGTTTAATTATTACTTATTAAACTTATATATCTGACCAATTTTTTTTTTCTCAGAGAAAATAATCAGTTGCATGGAATGTTATATGCAGAAACATGGAAAACTTCTGGATATTGTCTTACTTCGTCATGCAATAATACAATCATGCGCACAGGGCTTGGTAACTTTCTTAAAGCAAACAACAGTTCATATCACATACTGTACAGCTGACTGATTTTAGAGCTCCACAGTTGTTTTCTCTTAGGTGCACCAACTACTGAGTTCAACAGAGAGTGAATGACAGGAACAGTGCCATTGTCTGTCAGACTTTAGCATAAGCAAGTTAGTGCTGATCTGTCTGAGCTGCTTATAGTGCACTACACTCTCACTGTCGCTTTATGCTGTACAAATCAATTTGTCTCCACTGATGGAAAATAATTGCAAAGCAAACAAATTATCTCTGCCACATTGAGCACACCTCACCGCCGGGAGAGAGAGAAAGAAGAAAGAAGGCTACCAAGAGAGCTCTTTTACATGGACGCATAGGCCTAAACCACGGATTCCACGCTGGCATGTTCCAACTGAAGCTGCATTGTTTATGTACTGTGCCTCCAATTATACAGTGGGGAAAAGAATCTGGGAAAGAGGTTGAGCTGCACGTCAAACGGATGGGAAAATAAAAAAAAACGAGAAAGGAGAAAGAGGTTCATCTTAAATTGGAGACAGCAGAACACATTGAAAGATTGTCATGATATCCTCATTATACGGTATGCTTAAGATGACGGGACACTAGTATTTTATTCTATTCAAACTTGTCATGAACGAGCATGTGACAAGCTGCCATAAGTGTGAATGACCCATTTAGCTTGAGGTTAAATGTGCAACCATTTCATTCATTCGTTTTTCTTCATTGGATGCACTATATGGTGTTAGCTCTTTCAAAAATTATTTGTAAAATTATGTTTTATTTCAAAAGCCACTGTGAGGATGACTTGTGGGAGGGAAAAGTGCTTGCAGAGTGGTCTATTATCATATTCATTATAAACAAATACACCTTTTAAAGAACTGTCTCTCATTCACAACCTGATATTATTTATCATTTATCATTAAATTACACAACCATTAAAGAAATAATCTTTTAAATTACATAAATAATATAGTATTTTTATATTGTATAGAAAAAAATATGACATGTTAAGGTAGCATAATAGTTAGTGTTTTCTCTTGTATAAACTCATTGAGCATGACTGAATAAAACCATACTGAGCTGTTAGAATTTGTCATTTGCTCCTAGATTTTCAGAAAGCTTCAGTTAGCAATGCAAATTTTATAACTTATTGGAAACAAGAGCTTACAGAAAACTGAGTAAATACCCTGATTATATAAGCAAACCCCTTAACTTTTTAAATAGTACTTAGTCACTCGTTGTAATTTTGCTATCACTACAAAAGGAAGTACAGTATTCAACAGATTTGATCTTGTGCCTGCTGATATATTTCTCATTGAGTAAAACTTGAGTTGCAAAAAATGTGTTTTTAAATCAAAACTTTTTTTATTAATTAGGACAAGGGTTTATGTGAGGGTAAAGTCATATGATGGATTTTTTTAAAAGCCCAATTTAACCAAAAATATTTAAAACCGTAAGAATGAGTAAAAGGTAAGAAGTATATAAAAGCAAGACCTACCAAAGCCACAAAGATGTGTAAATAAATGTACCAAATCGCATTTTCTAAGACCAACCGTGCAAAATGTTGACAAAATATGCAGAATAAAATCTTACCGGCTGTTCAGAAAGTTGCAGGGTGTTTTTGTTTCGTTTTTCTAGTTGTGATTGTGCGTTTGTTTTGGTCTGATGACAATTTCTAATTCAGAGGTAAAGTACACAGGCTATGTAATTAGTCCTGAGGGTTTGTTAGCAGACTATAACCAAAAACCACAGAAGATGTACTGGCTGCAAGAAAGGCATGCAGAGCCTATAGAGTGCAGAACTTGACAAGGCCGTGCGAAAAGGCACTTACAGCGGCGCCTTTGTTGTGATACTTTGACCCCACTCTGCTTATTCTTCAGGCTAATGTGTCAAAATGATTTGCTGCAATAAAGACAACCAGTGTGATATGCATCCGGGGCACTTACAGAAGCGAGTTATGATGTTTGCTGCATGTAAATTCCATCATCATGTGTTTGGAGCTTGTGAATGCAGTCGTATTACAGGCCATTAGAGACTCTCTTTACAAAGCCACTGGGACAGACACCTGCTCAACTGTAAAGAATACTGCTGCAGCTGCGGTGTTATGACATCAATTGTAATTTACGATAGGCTATGCTGACAGCAAATTATATTGCCTTATACTGTGCTCTCAAGACAGTATAAGGCAATAAGGCAATCTTATTTGGTGTTCAGAATATCGGTGTAATATTCTGCAATAACACTGAGATAATATACTGTAGCCATTAAAACTGAGTATGCTTTATGGGTGCATTACTATTACATCTTTAAATTGAATGTGACACTGGATTAACCCCTGCCACCAGTTCATTTATGGGTCAGTTGTAAAGTGGTTTGAAGCCAAATGGAGAGTTGTTGTGCTAAATCTGAGCTAACATTGCTGACACATTGAGACAGGACTGATGCACAATAACCATTTCCTTGGATTTCCTCTTGGATTTTACACAACGACCAGGTTCAAAAGCAAACTCAAAACAGAAATTTAAGTAACATAAATATCCTCTTAGTAATAATATTACGGTAACACTATGACATGTTCTATCTATCTATATCTATATCTATATATATATAGGCCTATCTATTTCTCTCTCTCTCTCTCTCTCTCTCTCTCTCTCTCTCTCTCTCTCTCTCTCTCTCTCTCTCTCTCTCTCTCTCTCTCTCTCTCTCTCTATATATATATATATATATATATATATATATATATATATATATATATACACATACTCTGAATACTCTGTTCTGTAGGCTCGATTTCCTATCAATCAACCCCAAGGATCAAAATCCTAATATATTTATTATATATTTTCTATTTCCATTGTTTAAAAAAAAGAACAGTAACCAAAGTTAATTTAAATCAAAACAAGTATATGTACCTAAAGTTAGTTAGATAGAGCTGATTCGTCATTATATAGACTTTGTTGCCATCTAGTGGTTCAAGAAAGCACTGTAGCCTCCTAGCATTTGTACCAAGATTTTGCATATTACTGAACCTTTATAAAAAGGTTGACAATAGGGGGGAAAAGAATATTATAACAGAACAACATTATGCTGTATATACCCTACATTGTATGAACTACATCAATGTTTTAATGGTATTCCTTGACTTGCACAATTTAAAATGAATAGTTTACTGAAAATGAAAATGTACTCACCATCATGACATGAATTAAACAATTTTGTAAGACTATGCCTTTAAGGAACTCTCTTTTTATAAGCTTATTGTGGTCCATTAGGAATCCTCATTTAAATATTTAAGATCATCCAACTCTAATGTACATCGAATTGTAGAATGAAAAAAAAAAAAAAAACAGAAATTGCACTGAAGTTTGTTTTTATTTATCTTGCACACCTGATGTTCAGTCCATGTCCATTGTTTTTTATTTTTTATTTGTTTATGGCTAATTAAAACAGTACATTTAACACTTTAATGACAGCCTCAGAAGTTATGCACTGAACATCCTTAATGTGCTAGAAAAAGATGAATATACAATATATGCCCTGATAACCGATAACACACTGCAAAAGCCACAGCAATGCTATCATTTACTATATGCAATGCTATCCATCCCATTTCTAGCTGCCAAACTTTATCAGAATAAGCTGTTTATAGCTGCATTTAGGGAAGATGATCTAGTGCTGAACAAAAAAATCAAAGAGAAAATAAAAGCAAAATAATACTTCCTCTTAGTTTTACAGGTGAATTCTGTTGACGCCAGTCTGATATACACTACCGGTCAAGAGTTTAGAATAATTAAGATATTTTTGTTATGTTTTTGAAAGAAGTGCTCTTATGCTCACCAAGGCTGCGTTTATGTGATCAAAAAGTCTGTAAAACTGTCATATTGTGAAATGTTATTACAAATTAAAATAACTATTTTAATATATGTTTAAATGCAATTTAATCCAGTCTTCTTCCAGTCTTCACTGTCACGTGAACCTTCATAAATCATTCTAATATATTGATTTGGTGCTCAAGAAACATTTCTTATTATTATCAATGTTAAAAATCAGTTTTTGATGCATTAAGTTTTATGGAAATTGTTATACACTACCATTCAAAAGTTTGGGGAAGGTATAAGAAAAAAGTACTTTTATTCAGCAAGGATGCATTAAACTTATCAAAAGTAACAGAATTTATAATGTTACAAAAGATTTATATTTCAAATAAATGCTGTTCTTTTTAACTTTTATTAATCAAAGAATCCTGAAAATGTATCACGGTTTCCACAAAAATATTAAACAACAAAAAATGTTTCCAACATTGACAATAATAAGAAGAACCATTATTAATAACTAAGCACCAAAAACAAATCAGCAAATTAGAATCATTTCTGAAGGATCATGTGACACATTATTAAAAAAATATTAAAATATAAAACTATTGTTTTAGATTGTAATAATTTCACAGTATTAATGTTTTAACTATTTGTAACTCTTTTATTTTTGATCAAATAAATGCAGCCTTAGTGAGCATAAGAGATTTATTTTAAAAAAACATTTAAAAAAATCATAATTATTCCAAAGCTTGACTTTTTAATAAGATAGGCAATTTACCAAAGAAGCAATGCTTCACTATTCCCAGTGGTTAGTTGCACATCTATAGCATGTGGTTAATGCCACCATCGTGATGGCTTGGGTGCAAAAAGTTAGGGATCAGGTTGCTCTCCAACGGTGTCCTGAGGGTCCCTAGTAGTTCCGCAGGAGCCAGGTAGGCGCAGATATGCCTAACTGGCTGAAATAAGCCCACCACCAGGGCTTCTCAGTTCTCTCCTCCCCGTTCTCTCCCAGCTCCCGCTGGCTGTACTGCTCAAACTGATTATAGGGGTCAAAACGCTCATAGTTGTCCAGCTCAGGGATGTTAAAGTAGTCAAGAGAGCGATCTCGTGGGACCTTCTTCAGCACAAAGTCCACTCTGCCCACCTTCATGTTCTTTGGCAGGTTAAGGCGCTTAGATACTTTAGAGTAGCCAGTGACAGCTGCAGTCACAATGTGAACACCTGGATTCAACAATCTCCAGTAATCACCATCCTCAGCTGTAGAAAGACAGAGGCTACATCAACACTCATTTACAACTGCATTATTCATTTCAGGTCAATGCAAAGGAACACAAGAGGTTTGTAAAAGTGTGTTGAAGGCATTATGACTTTACTATAAATTGTTACCTGTAGTGATATCATGTCGCATCCCCCTAACAGATATTGTTGCTCCTTTAATGCCATTTCCATGTTCATCCTTTACAATGCCCTTTATACCTCTGTGGACCTGCAAGTAACAGCTCAGGATGATGAAGTTGCTATTTACCTCATTTGGTGCCATATAGCCAATTAAAATAATCCTTTCTCTCAACTATAGATACTAGTGTAGTTAGAAGAGATCGGGGCCTATAGCCCCATTTCGTTGTTTTTCCCAATAGCCCCATTTATTTCATTGTTTTTCTAAGTGTTCCAGGTCTTGTTCTTTATTTTATGTGTGCACTGCAACAATTAATCTAAATAATTTAAACAATTTTTACCACAAAAAAAAGGTATCAAAACAGTCATCCTCTCTTATGAGATTGGACTAGTCCAGTGTGTTGCTGCATTTTGGGGCAATGTTCATTCGTTTAATTGGTTAGATACTGTTAAAAAGTTTGAGAAATTTGAGGAATATGAAAAAATATGAAGGATAAATTATACAATATAAACATTTCCTAACATTGATTTAACCAATTACATAAAGGAATAAGGTGGAAAAAAAAAAAAAACTAGATATGACCATACCTCTAATTGATGGCATTAAGAATTACAAAAAAAAATTTGTATTTCAAGATTTCGGAAATGTTATGTTTAAAGGGATAGTTCACCCAAAAATTAAAATTAGCCCATGATTTACTCACCCTGAAGCCATCCTAGGTGTATATGACATTATTTTTTCAGACGAATACAAACAGAGTTATATTAAAAATTGTCCTGGCTCTTCCAAGCCTTTTAATGGGAGTCAATGGATATATGGTTTTGGAAGTCCATCAAACCCTATCCATCCGTGATAAAAGTGCTCGAACCGGCTCTGGGGGGTTAAAGGCCTTCTGAAGCGAAGTGATGCGTATGTGTAATAAAAATATCCATATTTAAAACTTTATCGACTAAAATAACTAGCTTCCAGCAGACGGCCGTACGCAAGTCGACTTGCGCCAAAAGAGTAACCCTTGAACTTGACGCACAATGTAATGACGAACGCGGTTGCACAGCCCTGTTTGAACCACGAGAGGCGTCAAAGCTTACGCTACTCCTAAACACTGTTCCCTATCCCAAATCAGTCCGGCGTACGTCGAGAGTGACCGACTAATATGAATCTCGCTAGGAGTGTAACTACAACGAGCCAATTGCACATTAGCTTGCAATCCTTTGCAGCAGCTGCTCTGCCACACAGCGTGGGTATATAATGAACAGAAGGTGCGATTGCACTTCAGCTTTTCGCTTCAGAGCCGAGCGTTTCGAATTCTGTGTCTACAGAGAGTGTTAACGTTTCAGCGAGCAGCTCTTCAGGAGAACCTTCTCGTGTACAGTGTTGGTGATACGGCGTGGCAGTGGGGTCGATTATCTCCCCTCTCTCTTCTCTTTTCTTTCAATTCTTTGCCTTTTCATTGAGCAAACAAAGGCTGTTCTCACAGCTGGTACGGTGTGCTGTTTGAACGCTGAAAGGCCATTTTTACGGCTGGTAAGAGACCACCTTCAAAACTGAGAGAGTCAGCACATGACAGACCACCATCCCTGTCTGTGTTGCTGTGACCGTGCCCCTGCGTGCTTCAGCCCCAAGGAGAGTAGTTCCCTGAAAGAACTTTCACAAGTAGAGCTGCGTCTTTTTAAAGATGTCACTCTATTTATGTGTTTCTGGATGCGGTCGTTACCTGGGATCGAGGGATGGTCACGATCGTTGCCTCATGTGTCTGGGCATCGAGCACGCTGAGGCAGCCAAGGCCCTGAAGAACCTGCATGAGGGTGGTCATGATCCCCAAGTTCTACAAGAACTTTGTGCCACGACGGATTTTGAGTGATGAAGGTGACCGCACGTCGGTGGGTCGTGCAATGTCCACGATGGTGGTCCAGGAACGGCATCTCTGGCTGTGTCTGGCGGACATGAGGGAGACCGACAAAGTCAGGTTCCTTAACTCCCCCATGTCCCAGACCGGCCTCTTCGACGACGGGGTCAAGAACTTCACCCAGCAGTTCTCGGCTGTACAGAAGCAGACTGAGGCCATCAAACACATCCTGCCTCAGCGGTCAGCTGCTGCTTCCATCCATCCGCCACCCGTAGCACCTCAGTCTGCTCATTGCCGAGGGCGTCCTCCTGTATCAGCCCTTGCTCCCGCACCGCAGCAGCAACCTCCACCTAAGCGGCGTTGGGGAGCCAACCGCAGGCAGGCCGCCCAGCACGTCCAGGTCCCCACCAAGAGGGGTGGCAAAGGCAACAGGCCCTAGGACGGGCGACCCGGAGATGGAGGGGACTGCTCTTCAAGAGATGGTGACCGCACCACTCCCTCCCCTGGAAGAGGGCCGGGTGGAAAATTGTATGTTTCATTTTGTTTGTGTTCCGCTGCTGGCCTCAAAACCAATGGTACCCAAATTTTCAAAAAAAGAGCAGTTTCTTCCATCTCTGGGTCCGAAGAGGGTACGGAGAGGAGTGAGAGGAGAAAAACCTCACCACTTCAAGAACACAACCTTCTCCTGCGCCCCCTGCCCTGTGGAACCAGGTAAGTGTTGCACAGCACACCCCGCTACTGCCCGCCTTGCAAAGAGAGCCCCCTGAACCTCGCTGCCCCTCTGTGGGTACGCCTAGTCGCAGAGGCGACCCTTGTTCCCATGAGAGAACAGGGCGTTCGCATCCTCAACTATCTCAACGACTGACTTATACTCGCACACTCTTGAGATCAGTTATACGAACACAGGGACCTGGTGCTCAGTCACCTCAACCAGTTGGGTCTTCAGGTCAACTGAGAAAAGAGCAAACTCTCCCCCGTGCAGAGGATCTCTTTTCTCGGTATGGAGTTGGATTCAGTTGCACAGACAGCGCGCCTTACAGAGGAACGTGCTCGGTCGGCGATGAACTGCTTGAATACGTTCAAAGGCAGGACGGCGGTCCCACTGAAATTTTTTCAGAGGCTCCTGGGGCATATGGCAGTGGTAGCAGCACTAACACAGCCTGAGTTGCTCTATATGAGATCGCTTCAGCACTGGCTCAACCATGTGGCAGACGAGCTTTCATGAGCTGCGCTCCTTGGAGAGTGGTGACTCCACCCCCAGACGGTTCAGCTGATTTGGGGAGAGTTCGGGGAGGCTCAGGTAGACCTGTTTGTCTCTCCAAAGACCTCCCACTGCCAGCTGTTTTACTCCCTGACCAAGGAAACACTCGGCACAGATGCACTGGCACACAGCTGGCCCCGGGGCCTACGCAAATGCGCGTTTCTCCCAGTGAGCCTACTTTCACAAATCCTGTGCAAAGTCAGGGAGGACGAGGAGCAGGTCCTGCTGCTCCCTATTGGCCCACCTGGACCTGGTTCCCGGAACTCATGCTCCTCGTGACAGCCCCTCTTTGGCCCATTCCTCTGAGGAAGGGCGTGGAGGTTCTAGGTGACTTACCCCCAGAGGTACTTTACACTATTGCTATGGCACGAGGGTCCATGCTTTCATTCCTGCAGCAAGGGTTGGAGAAAGGGCTGTCTCCCTCCACCCTCAAAGTACATGCTGCCGCTATTTCAGCATATCACGACCACATAGATGGCATATCAGTGGGGAAGCACAACCTGGTCATCAGGTTCCTTAGGGGGGCGAGACGGTTAAATCCTCCTCGACCCCCGTCCATACCTTTTTGGGACCTTTCCCTGGTGCTTCGAGCACTTCAGGATCCTCCCTTTGAGCCTTTGTAGTCAGCAGACTTAAAGCTTCTGTCCATGAAGACTTTGCTGCTGGTTGCATTGGCCTCAATCAAGAGGGTAGGGGACCTGCAGGCATTTTCGGTCAACAAATCGTGCCTAGAGTTCGGGCCGGGTGACAACCACATGGTACTGAGACCCCGGCCTGGCCCAAGGTTCCTACCACTCCCTTCAGGGACCAGGTGGTAAACCGGCAAGCACTGCCCCTGGAGGAGGCAGACCCATCAGTGGCTTTGCTTTGTCTCGCCTGCGCTCTGCGACTGTACATGGACAGAACTCAAAGCCTCAGGACCTCAGACCAGCTCTTTGTTTGTTACGGAGGCCAGCAGAAGGGAAAGGCTGTCTCCAAGCAGAGGTTGGCCCACTGGATAGTGGATGCCATCGCCTTGGCTTATCAAGCACAAGGCATGCCCTGCCCGCTCAGGTTGAGTGCTCACTTCACGAGAAGCGTTGCATCCTCCTTGGCGCTGGCTCGTGGCGCCTCGCTAAAAAAAAAATCTGTAGAGCTGCGGGCTGGGTGACACCTAACATGTTCGCTAGGTTTTATAGCCTATGTGTAGATTCGGTCTCCTCCCGTGTTCTCACCTTAAACAGGTAGAAGCACTGAGAAGCCCGGTTCTGTCAGCTTAATGTGCCCTATAGTGCGCTATATTGCTCCAGAGTGAAAAACCTGTCAAGTCCTCCACCACGGAGGAGCGTCCGGTGCCAGGCCTTTATCCCGCTGAATCCTTGAGAACCAGGTCTAGGCTGGTTGCCATATGTGTGACCCTTTGGGGTTCCCATATGTGTATTCTCCTCGGTTGCTCCCAAACGGAAGCCCGTGTCTTTCCCTTGAGCTAAGTCACTCCAGTATTTAATATGCAGTACAACCTACGGGTTAGTCCATATGTATATCTCCACATAACTCCTTCGGGGAAGAATGTGGCTTCCGCAGCGTTCTCCGTCATGTGGAAAGGGCACGCTTTCCCAGTGTAATCCAATAGTCTCACTGTATGGGTTACCACGAAACAACAGTGACAGATAATCTCTGTGTAAGTCCTCTCCTATCGTTCTTCCAGGCAAAAAGAGGCAGGAGGCTTGCACAGGGCACTGAAAGGGGGTAGCAGCTGTGGCGCTTTGGTATGGAGTCCTATTACTCAGCCCAACATCCGTCGAGAGTGACCGACTGATAGGGAATGTCTCGGTTACATACAGTGACCCTCGTTCCACGAAGGAGGGAACAGAGACGTACACACCCTCGCCACAGCTCCTGTACCCCGCTGCATGGCCGGGTCAACTGCTTGGCTCCTCAGTGAAAAACTGAAGTGCAATCGCACCTTCTGCTCATTATATACCCGCGCTGCATGGCAGAGTTATACAACCATAATGAAATGACCCTTCACAATAAATAATGCTTTACAATGAACTCTGTTAGAGAGCTACATATGGCAATTTATCTGTTCAATAAAATACCTTACTTGTCAATTGAGTAATAAAAATGGCACGCCATCTCCACGTCACTTTTACAACATTTCAAATCCCTCAGTTCTCGCCATCTCCGAACAGTCAAGCCAATGTTGATTCTGGTTTTATCACAAGCTCTGTCGCGTTCTCTTTTGTCAGCAGACTCTCATCTGTTCTGCGTTTTTTTTTAAGACAGATGATTCCCCGGAGGTTGAAGATTAAGCTGCTCCATGTCAACCTTTCTCACTCGGTGTGACAACTAACCTATGCCACTCCGACATCATACACTGGTATGCTGGAGCAACTTTTCTCTATTTACAGGTGAAATATGTACACAATTTCCCCTGAAAACCATCCCGTCAGGTCTAAAATATAAACACTTATAATAGGCTCACCATAGTCAGTCATGTTTTGGAAGGATTTATAATGTATAAACTCATTATTTAAATTCTGTTAATTTTGAACAAAAAAAGTTACTTAGTCTACCTTTCAATATGCAAACAAGGCATTATTAGATCAAATATGCACTAATTTGCAGACATTTCAAGAACAGAAATCTGAACATTGGATAAAGCCAGGTTCAAAATTCTTGTTTCATTTTGTTGATATATTAGTGTCAAAGGTTTTTACATAGGGGATTTTGGATATATATTTGTATGATTCCATAAATCAGAAAATACTGTCAACAGCCAGAATTAAAATTGAAAAGAAATTTAAATCAAGCACAAATTTAGCATGTGAGGAAATAAACAAACAAACAAAAAAACAAAATTAAGAGTCCAGGCAGCTGCAACTTTGAAATCTATGCTTAGCTCGATGACCCAAAAGAAGAGTGAACTCACAGACTCCATGAAGCTGAGCAGTGACTCCTTATTCCTGAGCCACTCAGGGTAGAGCTCCACCTCAGAGGGGAATTTATCACAGCCCAACTCCACTGTGATCTCATAACAGTTACTGTGCAGGTAGTTAAAATCTGACATCCCTGAAACAATAACACATAGACAGACATGGGAAACAGAAAGTGTCATGTGCAGACAACATGTGGACACTGACAAAACACACACTGGATGGCAAAATGTCCTCATGAAGTTTTTTGGGGGATTTTTTGGGGAATGACTCACAAACTGTACAGCTAGATGGAGATTTTACACAAAATAAATGGCTTGCTCATTTTGCTCATGGATAGGTATGGCTACATATTTAACTTATTTAAGCCTCAAAGACACAATGATTCTTCTTTAAGGAAAGCATTTACCTCCAGCAAAGCTATACCACAGTGCTCCATTGGTTATCCCTCCTTTATTGGCAAATGAGGCTCCACATCTCTCTGTGTCATTGTTGGACATCGTGGCATGGGAATCTGCATATATCCTAGCCAACTGCCTAAAGATCTACACACAGGAAATGACTTTGTTATGCAAAATAAGTGCGTGCAGGAGCTTCGTCTGCAACAGTTGGAGGAACATACATTTACTCACTTGTTCATCTGGTGTGGGTGAGAATATCCTTTCTTCTTGGGGGTGTCTAGAGAAGTCAAAGGGGTATGAGATGACCAGTTCTCCTCCATGCAGACTGGCAGATATAACAAAAGGATAGGATCTAATCCACTTCATTACAGCATATGTCTCTGGTGCAACTACCTAAAAGTAAATCAATAAAAAGAAATGAACACAAGATGTCCAAAATTTCATAGTTTCTCTATGCTCAACACTAAACCATATTCTGTGATTTTCACTTCATAGTTTCACTGAACAAGGTATTGTCACTATATTGAATCATTATATTGAACATTACTATAATACAGTACATTTATATGAAAGTAACTTAAATATACACTCACCTAAAGGATTATAAGGAACACCTGTTCAATTTCTCATTAATGCAATTATCTAATCAACCAATCACATGGCAGTTGCTTCAATGCATTTAGGGATGTGGTCCTGGTCAAGACAATCTCCTGAACTCCAAACTGAATGTCAGAATGGGAAAGAAAGGTGATTTAAGCAATTTTGAGCGTGGCATGGTTGTTGGTGCCAGACGGGCCGGTCTGAGTATTTCACAATCTGCTCAGTTACTGGGATTTTTTCTAGGGTTTACAAAGAATGGTGTAAAAAGGGAAAAACATCCAGTATGCGGCAGTCCTGTGGGCGAAAATGTCTTGTCGATGCTAGAGGTCAGAGGAGAATGGGCCGACTGATTCAAGCTGATAGAAGAGCAACTTTGACTGAAATAACCACTCGTTACAACCGAGGTATGCAGCAAAGCATTTGTGAAGCCACAACACGCACAGCCTTGAGGCGGATGGGCTACAACAGCAGAAGACCCCACCGGGTACCACTCATCTCCACTACAATTTGCACGAGCTCACCAAAATTGGACAGTTGAAGACTGGAAAAATGTTGCCTGGTCTGATGAGTCTCGATTTCTGTTGAGACATTCAGATGGTAGAGTCAGAATTTGGCGTAAACAGAATGAGAACATGGATCCATCATGCCTTGTTACCACTGTGCAGGCTGGTGGTGGTGGTGTAATGGTGTGGGGGATGTTTTCTTGGCACACTTTAGGCCCCTTAGTGCCAATTGGGCATCGTTTAAATGCCACGGCCTACCTGAGCATTGTTTCTGACCATGTCCATCCATTTATGACCACCATGTACCCATCCTCTGATGGCTACTTCCAGCAGGATAATGCACTATGTCACAAAGCTCGAATCATTTCAAATTGGTTTCTTGAACATGACAATGAGTTCACTGTACTAAAATGGCCCCCACAGTCACCAGATCTCAACCCAATAGAGCATCTTTGGGATGTGGTGGAACGGGAGCTTCGTGCCCTGGATGTGCATCCCACAAATCTCCATCAACTGCAAGATGCTATCCTATCAATATGGGCCAACATTTCTAAAGAATGCTTTCAGCACCTTTTTGAATCAATGCCACATAGAATTAAGGCAGTTCTGAAGGCGAAAGGGGGTCAAGCACAGTATTAGTATGGTGTTCCTAATAATCCTTTAGGTGAGTGTATATACAAAGATTATTCAAATATTCAAACAGAACATGAATCAAATGTATTTTTGTTATACAACTGTACATTTGATAGAGATGGGAATGCATTCATTTCTACCTTATTTAACCAGTAGGATTCAGGGATGGGGATGTGGTTATTACGGAAATGTCTGAAGCGACGCCGATTGTAGAAAATGGAGGTGAGGTCAGGGAAGTTGCGGTTGAGATCGAGATTCTGTGCGTTGGTCCGACCACTGGTCCATCCATTGAACTCATGACCCTAAATGTTACAAATC
Source organism: Squalius cephalus (assembly GCF_949319135.1). Lineage (NCBI taxonomy): Eukaryota > Metazoa > Chordata > Actinopteri > Cypriniformes > Leuciscidae > Squalius > Squalius cephalus. The sequence continues at coordinate 26,398,622 of NC_137123.1, forward strand.
CCAGCAGTCATCAAAAAAATCATGGGCAAAATTTTAACAGGGTTTCAAAGAGAGTCACTAAATACGTAAGAACATTTGTAATACTCTTTTCTCTTTTTCAATTTACATGTAAGACATTTGCTACACATCAAACTAAATGACCAATTAAGGAGTTAAACAATTTAACACATTGAATGGATCGGAAAGCCAAAACGAAAGTCAGGCATTAAGGAAGAGGCGAAGGGTTACTGTAGACAGTGAATGTATAAAAAGACAGAAAACATCAGAACCAGGCAAAGATTCGTCTGTTAGTGTTAAATGAATAAACCAACATGGTTTTATCCTCTTATTTAAGATTCAATTCATCGTCCTACAATTGTTTCCAACACAACACATTATATTCTTCAACATCACCCGTGGTGATCAGTAAAGAGATTTAGATGAATCTACTATTAGTTTAACAAGCTATTGTTAAAATACTGCTGTGTTATATGACAAAGAAAATGCGAGCAATTGTCTATTAGAGTGGTTAGTCAAGGCCTCCCTCTACCAGTTGTCCTTTTCAGTTCATAGCTGAATCACTAGATCAATTTTTACTATGGTTTTTATTTCCTAAGCAGTGATAAACTGTGCCAACTTTAAAACACAATTATTCCACAATAGCATGGACTTCATCTGAGGCCTGACCTGTTCTGGAGGACACTCTCTGGTGCAGGGAGTTTGGCATGGTCAGTCAGCCGACAAACAGACAGGCAGACAGACTCAGACAACAAAATATTTACTTCCTGGTAGATGTTTTCGGGGTCGTTCCTATCGGCTACCTCAGAAGCGGCAATCTCGTAGCCGTCAGGATTCATGGAGGGCAGGATATGGATGCGTGTGGTGTTGATGAGGGTCTGAATTCGCTCATTGCCCAGCAGATACTCAGAGCACAGATACTGAGCCAGGTATATCAGCAGCTGTCGGCCGAGAACCTCGTTTCCATGCATGTTCCCAATTAATTTGATCTCAGGCTCCACTAGAGGGCAGTGAAGAGACAAATGGGAACAGGAATTTAATCAAAGCTTAATTCAAAATAGTATTCTAGAATAGTACTCTTGCTATTGTATAGGCTGTGCCTCCCTTGCCTGCCCTGATGAGCCGGCACTGTGAAACAGTTGTGCTGCTTAATGTTCTTTTGAGAATATTCAAAAGAACTACATTTCTGTCATGACAACTCTTATAGAGTGTTTGGCATGGTAACGGGTATGACATTGTTGATATGTTTGGTCTTGATCGAATAAATCTGCTACGCTGCTGCTGTTGTGCAAGTACAGGACTTGCTACTGCCAATACATACACGACATGCTGTGAGCAAATAAGACATGCTGCTGCTGTACAATATAGAATACATGAATTACCTGTATTTATGTGTGGATGTGGACCCGTAGCAGATCAGAATGATGTGATTGCAAGCACATTTAGTAAAGGACTTATCAGCTGGCACCATCTAGATTTTCATGACATAACTTTGTTTTGTTTTTTTCTTTTGTAATATTATAAATGTCTTTACTGTCACTTTAGAGGCATTTAATGCATCCTTGCTGAGTACAAGTATACGTTTCTTTGATTAAAAAATAAATAAATGTAACTGTTGTGTACCTCATACTCACATAGGTCATGTTGTCCAGGGTTATTAGAGAATTCAATAACCAGCAAGTCTTTTCCTTCCACACTGCGTCCAATGCTGTACGTATTTGAGATATGGGGGCATTTAGCTGCCGTCTTCTTCAGGATGCTGAACATCTGATAGTTGGAGTGGTAAGTGAACCGAAGGATAGTGGAAAGACCACCATCAGATATGTTGGCAAACGCCACATCCTGCTTTTCTGAGGAGAGAAATGATGCGCTTTTTCCAAAATATCATCTTTTGTTTTCAGCAGAGACAAGAAATTCATACAGGTTTGGAACAACTTGAGGGTGAGTAAAGGATGACAGAATTTTCATTTTGGGGTGAACAACCCTTTTAATACTTTTTAATTAATCATATAAGCATATTAATTAATATTTTTTTATGAACTTATATTTTACTTTAATCACTCCACAATTCTTACCTCTTAGCTCTGACAATGGGTCATGACAACCCTCCTCACTGCTAACAAAGAATCGGTCGCAGTCCAGAAAGTAAGGCCATGCCATTTGGATGGCCTCAAAGGCATGGATACAGCTTTTTTTCACCATCTCACACGAGCTACGACACGGCTTCACGAGTCTGCCGTCTTGACAACGTGGAGCCAACACTGAGCAGCCCAGCAGACGGATGTCTGGAGAACACTCTCCATGCAGCAGCCCGTGGATCACGCTCAAGAGAAGGTACTCTGCACCCATCTCTAATTCCTGACGTGAACGGTGGCCCACAATGTTGGGGAATGTGGTGTGGCTGTAGGGCACATCCTGACAGTAACCAAGCACCATCTCCATGCACTGCGCTAGAGACAGGAGAGAAAGGATTTTAATTTAGAATCAGTTTGAGGTGCATATATGACGAATGTGTTGCACGTGGCGTAGCACTATTTCATTTTAATATGGAAAGTTGGAAAGTAAAGTGTATTGTATCGCTCCAAGTTCTTGAAATGGAACAGTTTGTAGAATGTCATCTGCAGTGGAATGTTTTTAATACTAGATTTTGAAGGGAGGACCTCATTAATCAAATATATGGAATGTTTTAAAGTTTTGAGAAAGAAATTAATGGCTGCTTCGCTTATTCAGCCTATTAGTGGCAGTTTAGTAATAAATACCTTCTTACAATGACAGTATGTGACACCCAGCATGACAAGACATTAATGCTTGTTTAGTATATCAGATTAATTATTTGTTTTTTGTTCTTAACCAAATTGCACCTTATAAGCCATCTCACAACTTTTACTAAATCACCCTAAGGCCTTTAAAGGCATATCATGTCTTTCCCTTTCTTCAGTGATGTAGACAAGCCCCATCTTGCAGTGATGTTTGGTATTCAGAGTACCTTTTCCCCCCATACCTTAGAGCTGTGAAAGAAAAAAGTTTTTGCACTCTATTTCAGAACACCATGCAACATGATATAACACAATAACAATAGGTACATGCAGCAACCTGACGCATACGCACAATGGAATAAAATGAGTATACTTACGCCTCTCTTCTGCAGGTGTTCTGCATCTTCCTAAAAAGCAATTATTCACAGAGGATGTTACAGCTGCTGAAGTCAGTGCAAAGCCAGTCTCTGAAGGCTAGATGGCAGTAGAGTACACAGTGGAAAGAAAGACATCTTTCTGCAGGAATATTGCATGACAATGTCGATCCTTCTCACACTTGTAAATGCAAAAAGTTATTTGACCTCTGAGCATTTATACTGCCAGTTTGTTCACACCCTCTCGTTCCTTATAGCTATTTACACATGTTAAATGTATAGTACATTTTAACTAACATTTTATACTAATGCTTTTGCTTTTTCCACTAATATTTAGCTTTCCCCCTTTACTAATAAAACACACTATTTAAATACGTTAATTAAAAACAATTATTTATTAATAATAGTGTTATACACTATATATATATATATGCACAATTCATATTTGTATAAAAAAATAAAATAAAAAAATAAGACCATGATAAACTAATTCAAAAGAGCATTCAGACTAGTAGTGTAGTTATATTGCCTACACGTTCCCAGTTCCCCCTCACATAAGATTGTAGTTAACTGTAGCCTACTAACATGGGTGCAACACTGAATGAATGTAAAAGGTTACCTAGTGCTGCTTCTTCCGGTTCACATCGTCGTGGGACGCTCAAGCATGTCGCCAGTGCGCTTAAAAGAATTAAAACCGTGAGCATTTTGTTGTCCATAAACTGAATGATGTGGCATTCGCAGCGACGTACAAAGTTGATCATCTTCCGAAAAGTCCCGCTACCCCCATCGCTTAAGGGACAGCCTGCACGAGCACCGCTGCCAAATGATCAAATTACAGCACTCCCGCGGTAGGCGGCCGCTCTTCTGCTGTGTCTGGGACCCACTGTAATTACAGTTCTTTCAGAAAGCCTGACTTCACATTTACCCTTTTTGAGGTATAGACTTGTTTCAAACTCAATGCAGTGTTGTGTTAAAGAAAAAGAAAGGGAATAAACACTTTTCTTTTCATTTTCAAGAACTTGACTGTAATCCCTGTGTGTGGTAAAATCATTTGCCTGGATATGATTCAGAAAGGCGGGTCCACCTGGCTAAATAAAGACCCACACTTATTTGTTTCAGACCAAAATCTAAGACAGCTTATAACTCAAGACCTGCAAAAAGCAGTATATCGTATATCGTACACCACAGAGCTGATGTGGAGCCTTTGGAAGTAAAAAAAAAAATAGTGTAGAATTGGTAGGCTGATACATACAAGTAGGCTACCACAAAAGTTATATCTTTTGTTTTAAATTGCACATATTTTCTTGCTTGTTGTTAGTATGTCATGGGTAAAAGGAAAGAACACAAGGGTCAAAGGACAATGCATGATGGATGTATGGGAATGTATACACACCTGCACATTTATGACTTTAACTTGAATTTCTGAACATGTAAAACTCGATAACTTAATGTTTAATTCCATTTTTTTTTTTTTTTTTTTTTTTTTGTTTACCAATACAGTAATTCTAAATTGAATAGAAATAACTCATTGTAAGCTGTGCATTTCAGTATGTCTTGTTATGATTGATGTTTCGAAATGTTTCTTTTTAACGTGACTTGTCGACTGTAATTTACTTCTAAAAGACACATAACTTCTACCAGAAAAATAACAGTGGCAACCAGAGTGATGATGGCAGTTTGGTAAGGCAACAAAAGAATTATTAGAATATCAAATCAAACAGAAACAGACATTTTAAACAAGTTTTCACCTTTCAAGACAACACTGGAGTGACTTTAGGACACGTTTTAATAGCCTTGTGGCCCTGCCAGAGACTGCACTTAGAAGAAAAAAGTTCTAAATATTTAATTACATGAGAGATTTAAGTTTGTATTCGTGCTATTTAATATTATGAGGTAATATGTGTTGATGGATGGCGAAAAAGTAAAGTTTATCCAAATAAATATGTCGTGCTATGGCATCATATATCTATACAATTCTTACTCTTCAATAATTATTTTTATTTCAGAATGTACATCATAATTCACATTATAGGACTATGTTGTGAATAAAGAGTCAAATCCCAGATGAGTGTGCAAATGTTCTGATTTCAATAAAAGAAAATCCAGTGATTGGTAAAGTTTGTGGCCTCCCGAGGTTTCAAAAGACTAAGAAATGATACAGTATAAGCCATTATTTCAGAAATTATAGGCAGTTTGGTTTGGCATTTTCACCTGCTCTAGTGACAGTTTTCCTTCAACTTGTTAACCCTTTGTGAGCAGCATTCATTTTCCATGTCTGAGGGGCTGCTGTGATCAGACAGTGTGTATGAGTCCCGTCCCAAAATCCTGTTAAACAGTTCAAAAAGGGCCTTCTTATATTGTTGCCGTAAGAGGGAGTAGACGAAAGGGTCAGAGGCAGCTTTGCTGTACACCAAGCACTTACTTATGATCCCCCAATAACGGTCGATTTTTACCGAAGGAGTCAGTTCAGTCAGTCTATGAGAAAAGAAGGATATTAGGCTATAGAAACATTCAATATGGCACTGTATTGAGGAAACTGATGTATGACTATGCTGGAAACAATTTACAATAAACCAGTGTTCTTATTTTCTAGTCTGTAGTGTGTAAGTAGGATTATTACAGAGGTTGACTTAATCATATTACATAATAGGGCCCACATGCAACAAAAAAAAAAAAAAAAAAATCATTTTTGTTGAGCAATAAAGGTGTAAATGTTCAATACATTATAGAAAGACATTAAGAGTTAACTTTCACAAATAAACCTACTCTGACTGGAGTTAAAATTGAGACAACTAGCCCCTGTCTCCCCTTACTATAAGTATTGCCATTGAAGTATGGGCAATCTACTGCAACGCTATCTCACGACCAATTCGTACGAATTCGTACGAGTGATAAAAAAGTGGCTAATTCGTACGAATTCGATTTGTACGATTTGTCTAAACCCACGTGATGGGTAGGTTTAGGGGCGGGGTCAGGGGTAGGTCATTCGTATGAATTCATACGAATTGGCAATTCGTAAAATATGTACGATTTAGCAAAAATCGTACGAATTCGTACGAGTGAGGTCGTATGAATTCGTACGAATTAGCCACCTCGTATTTGGGATATTTGTATTGGGGATATTTGGGGATACTTAATTTAATTAATTAATCAACAATACTATTGATCAGCATTACCAAACGTGGACGTTTTACACTAGAAACAAACATTGATGTATTATTTTAATTTAATACTGTGAAGCTGCTTTGATACAGTCTGTATTGTGAAAAGCGCTATATAAATAAACTTGACTTGACTTGACTCGTAGAATTCGTACGAATTGCCGTGAGCACATTTTTTATAATCTCCATTCTACTAAAATGTATTATCATAAAGCAATACCGTGTTATGACATAGGGGGCGAAGCACAGGACGAACGACCCGATGAATATGGAGATTTTCTTTGTGGCCCTCTGTCTCCTTTTCCTCTGCTCCAGTAAGCACCGTTGTTTCACACTAAGAAGTAAAAGAATAAATAAATATTCCGTCAAGAATACACATGCTTATAATATGTAACAGTAACTGTTACTATATAATGTTTTAAATGTACCTTGGGTGAATGTCGACAAGTAGCATGATTGTCTGCACCGTTATAACGTCTATCCTCTTACAATGGAAGCGAGCAACTTGTAGTACTTTCAGGTAGGTAAAGCATAGGATGAAGAGAGAGAGAGCGAAAGTACATGCGTGGAACACTGTGGTGAACACTATGAAGTGCACACGGCGCCCATCATCGTCTCCCAGGTGCACAGTGCATGATGCGTACGCGGGACTGTAGTCGACCCACGACAGCAGGACAGCAGCCAGCGAGAACGCGAGCGAGTGAAGCCAGGCATAACTGACCATCAGCGCGGTATTCTTGAGTCTCATTTTGCTGGAATAAGTCAAAGGAAAAACCACGGCAATCCAGCGGTCTATGCTGAGAGCCGCCATGCTCAACATTGTGTTGGTAGTCAGAAAAGTATCCATAAAACTCACTGTTTGGCAAAAGTGATCGCCAAACGGCTTTTGCCGTTTTAAGACCCCAAATAGTGTAGAAGGCATGTTGAGAACGGTGATGAGGATGTTGCAGAATGAGAGGTTTATGATGAAGATCCCTGGCACCTGTGCACGAACTTGTGCGCTGCAGGTGAAACATACTAACACTAGCAAGTTCGACACGAGTGACACAACTGCGATTACAACGATGAGTAACTCCAGAAATATTTCCAATAAGTTCATGTCTCTTTCTAAAGTAAATAACTGCTGATTTGTTGCGGTGTTTTGTCCGTGATTTCCCCGTGGGTCCTCGTTGGCTCATCTTTGCTGCTTTCCATTCTGCTTTGGTAAAAATGAACGGTCACTGGCGATGAGTGCTGTCCAGTGTGCTGAAGTAATCTCTGAATAACTTGATTACCATCACATCCTTCAATTAAGCTCAGTCCTGTCGTCTACATTAACTAGGTTAAAATGATCATATTTGTATGAATGTATATTAGGGAACGCAAAACAACACGTTCGAAGGTGAATTGAGTGCGCGCAGTCGGAGCGCGTGCTCATGCGCATTGGAATGATTCTTCTCTGAGCGCTCCGGCTCACGTGCAGCCAGTTTATTGCATGTGACGTTTGCTTGATAAATATGCAGTTTGGCCAGCGGGAAAGATGGAAGAGATGGATTATTTTAAGCCTAAGGAAGCTGCAAAACTCTGTTCAAATATAAAATAGGCTAATTCATGTTATGCAGTAGCCTAAGTTTTGAGGTCTGTATTGTAACATATAAAAAAAAAAGATTTCTCAGAAAAGTCAGAAGCTTGATTATAGGCAGAGGTGGAAAGTAACGAATTACATTTACACGCGGCTATTCCCAGCAGCACAATTGTGAGGATTCTTAACAGGCTGGAACCTAATGGAAATAAAGAATTAACACAATGGAAATAGAGCTGAAATTAGCCATTGATCAGTGAAGAATTGAAAGATCATTTCTATATTCCATAGCATATAGTGCTTGACTAACTTAAATTATACATAGGTGCACAACATTTTCCATTTTCTTCTGCATTTCTTTCTTTCTAGGGAGAATAAATGTGAAACGTGTATCTTTCATACGCACACACAAAATTGCTCAGCAGGTAAAGCCAGGGCTATTTTTCATCATCACTATGGCAACTTGAAAAGCATGTGATTTTTTCCCCATCTTTTTAGTTTTTTTTTTTTTTTTTTTCTTTAAACAATTTATGAAACATGTTTGTCAGGGTAGTATTTTGAGGCGGCTGATCTGCAATGGGACTAAAGACCCCTTAAAGGGATAGTTCGGCCAAAAATGATGTTTAACCCATGATTTACTCACCCTCAAGCCGTTCGAGATGCATATGTCAATCTTTTTTCAGACGAACACATTTTCAGTTATTTTAGAAAATGTCTTAGATCTTTCAGTGGTTATAATGTCAAGTTATGGGGTCCACTCCTTCAAGTCCCAAAATGTGCATGCATCCTTCACAAAAGTAATCCATCCGGCTCCAGGGGGATAAACGAAGGCCTTCTGAGGGTAATCCGTGCGGTTTTGTCATAAAAATATACATATTTAAAACTTTATAAATTAAAATATCTTGCTTCCGGCAACGGTCGACGCGCGTTCACGGCAGATGGATGCCGGCGTATGACGTAGGACTTAGCGTAGGAAGCGTCGTGACGTAGAACGAAGTATAGCTAAAACAAACGCTACGTCCTATACGTCATACGCCGGCATCCATCTCCCGTGAACGCGCGTCGACCGTTGCCGGAAGCAAGATATTTTCATTTATAAAGTGTATGATATAAAAAATGATTGACATTATAAAAAATGATTGACACATGCATCTCGAACGGCTTGAGGGTGAGTAAATCATGGGTTAATTATCATTTTTGGCCGAACTATCCCTTTAAGGATTTTCTTTCTGGTTGAAAATTTATGATCGAAAAGTTATTTATTGAATACTGAAAGAAAACCAATGCCTGACCCTACTTAACTTAACTCAACTTAACTTAACTCAACTTAACTAAATTGATCAAATCAAATAAACAAAATACTGGCAGTGCTATGTTTACACATGGCTCTTACTAAATACACAAAAGGCTAATCTGAATAATCCTATTTTCCCTGTCAGTTTGGTAAAACTACATGTATTATTACATTAGATAAATTCAACCTCTGTCTATTATTTAAGATGATTTCAGACAAGAGTCCTCTGCATTCAGAGCCAGGCGATGAAGACGGTGAGCATGCAGTGCAGGTTAAATAAAGACTGTGTATAAAAACTTCAAAGTATCACCAACAGAATGTGTTCATCACCTCATTTACAAATAGCTTTGGTAACACAACATGGTGTCGTCATACTGCATTGCATTGTGTAGTGAAGCAGGATGCAAATGAAAATGTCTCTGCTGTGATTCAATTAGCAGATTCGCAAGTCTCTGACAGCTCTTCAACATTTTACTATCATGCATTGAGATGAGTGTTCTCTCATCATGTTTAGCTATTAGCTCTGCTCATGGTCATTTTAGATGTCTTGCCGGAAAACTCTTAAGAGTGCTGAGGAAGTGTCCTGTGGTAAAGAAGGAAACCTCTTTGTGTTCACATGGTCAGACCCTGAGAGGATGTTACGCAAGAAAGTGCTGATGAGAGAACCACTTAAGATGTCAACAGTCAGGGTATACCTCTCTTGCCTTCCCTCTTTCACTCTCCTCATAGCTGTATATATAGAGAGAGAGATTACATAACAGGATGTCTTGAGGTCAGGATGAATTTTTGCTGTGCATATGGAGGTGTACTGTACTCACATCCACATGGACACCTCAAGCCATTTTTTTGTCCATAAAGTAGGCTACAACTACATACACATTTTTGACCCTGGACCACAAAACCAGTCACATGGGTATTTTTTATTTATTTATTGAGATTTATACATCACATTAAAGCTGAATAAATAAGTTTTCCATTGATGTATGGTTATGATATGACAATATTTGGCCGAGAACTATCTGAAAATCTGGAATCTGAGGGTGCAAAAAAATCGAAACATTGAGAAAAATCGCCTTTAAAGTTGTCCATTTATGTTCACGATTGTGCTGCATTCACTCACAAAATAAACGTTTTATATATTTAGGGTAGGAAATTTACAAAATATCTTAATGGAACATGATCTTTACTCAATATCCTAATGATTTTTGACATAAAAGAAAAATCGATAATTTTGTCCCATACAATGTATTGTTGGCTATTGCCACAAATATACCCGTGCGACTTGTGACTGTGATCCAGGGTCATATTTCTCAAACACACACATTTGATTTCCTATAGTGGGCAATTTACATTGACTTCTACTGTTTTTATACTGAGACAATGATATATTCTATTCCCTACCCCTCATAGAAAAAACTTTGAATTTACATGAAGAAATGTATTGTTTAATGAGGCGTTTTGGTGAATGGTGCTTGCTTGGTACCCACAACCCAGGCTCATTGGGAAAAGCGTGCCTGTGTGGAAAAACGAGCCAATGATGACAATTCTGCAAAAATGACATTACGTTCAAAAGTGAAATAAACATTGAATGTCACTAAAAGCGAGTTCAGTTTTATCCAAAACAGTTGAACGTGAATCTGGCGACGTTTTATAACGTTTATTACGTCTGGTTATGTGATGCATACGTCAAAATGCATTAGTTTACAAATGATGGTAAAAGTGTTTTGAGGTCACAACATAGTGTTGTGAAAGGAACTGTGAGACAAAAAAAGGTTTTATTAATCAATCTGTCCCTGTAATCATAATTTTTCCAATGAGCATGTGTTGTGACTTCAGGATTTACGATTTCCTTGTGGCATAGATTAAAAAACCTGACTCACACACACCAAATTGTCATATATATTGTGTCAACAACATTTACGAACCTACATTTGACCCGATTCAGGATCACATCTGCCACTATATTTAAGTCTTTATCAAATTAAGCAGCCTACAGCGTCATACAGTCAACAGACTGTTTGCAGAATAGTTCATTTAACCAAAGTAAACAACGACTTCCTGTATTACACCCCTATATTTAACAAAGGCATGATGGGGGCACAGTAATCAACAAGGTATAATTTTCTTTATGCAGTAAAAACAAGTAATAATGTAATACATGCAAACATATATAAGAGAAGAAGCCACTGGTGGTTCTGCTATTGCTCCAGTTATATTAATATGATAAGACAGGTTGACCCTACACTGTATTCAGCTTCCCTGCACCACAGGCACACACACACAGCAGGCTGGCTAGCATTTGAAATAGATCAAACACTTTCCATCCCCATAGATGTAAAATAATGTGCTTTCAGTTATGATCAACTTATGCCATAACATTTATTTTCCCCATGACAAACAAATGAAATTGCGTATGGTGGAATAATTAGTTCATTAATTCTGTCAATGCCTTTAGTATATATAAATAATTTAAAATGGACATTGTGATGCAAACAGTGTATATTTGCAAACATATGAATATCTGTGGAATGACCTATGGCCCTATACAGTGGACATAAAAAGTTTACACATCCCTGTTAAAACACCTTTTTTTTTTTTTTTTTTTTTTTTTTAAATGAGTCATGTCAAGTGATTTCAGTTGCATTGTAATTTCTACATTAAATGTGCAAAAGTTCTGATATAATTTATCCTCGTTTCATTTTTTACATCACAAAAAAATAGCTATTTTAACAGTGTATACTTTTTATATCTATTGGATTTCAAATAGGCCTACTGAAATCTGAAGGAAAAAAAAACAAAAAAACAGACCTGTCCGTACACAAGCCACTTAAGTACAACAAGCTTTTCCTCCGCACTGCAGGCTTTAGTAAATAATTCACTAAAAACTAACTCCTGTCTAAAACTGGGCTCATTGCCTGCAGTTCTTGCTGTTCTTCTGTGTGATCTCACGTGTGTACTGTGTAGGCATGTTTCCTCACTCGTTTCAATGTGTAATTGTGTTTCAAAGATTAAATATTAATGTTAAGTATTAGTTTAAATCAACTCCATGATTTAAGGATGGGAAACGGTTTCCTCCTCTCCTCTAAAGGGTTGAACTTGTATTGTTTATCACGTGTCATATTTCCAGGACACTTTACGGAGCATCTTTCCCACAGGCATCAGCTCTAAATGACCTCAACAGACATGATGACATATCTCAAAAATATCAGCTCATAAAATGCAAAGACAGAGGCAATAAAGCATTCCATAAATTATTAAGTTCAGTATGAGAGTATACCTGTAGGCTGTGTCCTGTCACTAACTGATAGTGTAAGCAGGAAAACTGTCTTGTTTGCATTTCTTATCTGCTTATATATCTGCTAATTATGTTGTGGGTGCTGATTAACATCTTGTGCTTTGTGTGACTATAGTGGCTGACAACAACATGTCCAGATGGTAGGTAGACGGGAGGTCTCGGATCAAGTTTGTGAGAATAAAGTTGATAAAACAACACTGAAAAAAAGATTTGATCACATTGAGTGAAAGTGGACCCAGAGCCTGGCTAGTTTGGAGTGAACCCAAAGGCTCTTGTGAAATACGCTACTCCTCCACAAAAATCCCATTAATTTTCGAGCCTCTCAAGCGCTCTGGGGTTTGAAGGAGTTCACTGCTGTGGGTAATAGTTCCTGTTTAATTCCTTTGTAAATGGAGCAACATGTTACACTAAAGCGACAGGAATTTCAGTTTTGCAATGAACTTGTTTTCCCTTTTAGTTTAATGGGCTCTCCACTTGTGTGAGTGTTCCGTTGGGAGTGGATGGGGTTGTGTTCACTCAAGAGCCAAATCATTATGACTTATGAGACCATACAACACAGTGAACATCCCAAATAATTTCATCTACTATTGACATCATTATCAGCAAATTTGCATAACAAATTTACACACTTACAGTTAGCATGCACTTTTTATAACAGCAAGCTGCATTACATTTTTATTTACTTGAGCTCCTGATTTCATCCGTGCGACTAAGCCATTCTTACCCTGCTGTAAACACTAATATCTCTCCTTTTGTTTTTACAAGCCACTTAGCTTCAATCTGCCTTGTTTATAATGAGATTGCACAAGCCCCCCAGTAATGTATTCAGCACCTCTGTAATCAGTACTGGCTCCACAGGCTTATCACAGTCCTCCCATATTCCCCAATACATACAGTCCACACATAATAAGATGGAATGTATTGGACACAACTCACTGGGGGAAAAAAATAGTTTACGCTAAACTGAAAACAGGAAAAGACATTTTAAAGAATTTACTGTTTGTGATCGAAGCTTTAAAAAGGACACAAAAGCACCATAAAAGTAACAAAGTAGTCCACGTGAACTGTACTTATACTATTCCAAATCTTCAAAAACCATATGATAGTTTTGTTAGAAACATTAAGACCCCGAGAACCAGATCAGTCCACATTAGATCTGTAGTGGATCAGTCCCTTCATTAAAGTTTCATTGCAATGTTCTCCAAAAAGTGATCATATGGTTTCACAAGACATGAAATGTAGTACATGTCATATGGACCACTTTTATGATACTTTGAGGGCCGGAGTGGGGCCACTTTTCAGCCCGGGAGTTTCAGGCCCAAGACCGGCCCACTTTTTCCATGGTGGAATTCCAAATTAGCACTTTTTCTAAATTGGATAAATGAAGCAACAGTTCAGCTCTTACTATTGTGTAGTTTGTATTAATACCATGGGTTAACAAATAATGTAAAGGTTAAATAATAATTCACTTAGACTTTATAAGAAGCAATTGCGACTTTATTTCACACAATTCTGACTTTATATTTCACAATTCTGACTTTATAACGCGACTTTATATCACAATTCTGACTCTATATCTTGCAGTACTGACTTTATAAGCAACTGCAACTTTATTTCACGCAGTTCTGACTTTATATCTTGCAATTCTGACTTTATAAGAAGCAATTGCGACTTTATTTCACACAATTCTGACTTTATATCTCGCAATTCTGACTTTATAACACACAATTGCGACTTTATATCACACAATTCTGACTATATATCTTGCAGTTCTGATTTTATAAGCAATTGCTACTTTATTTCACGCAGTTCTGACTATAAGAAGCAATTGCGACTTTATTTCATACAATTCTGAATTTATATCTCGCAATTCTGACTTTATAACACGCAATTGCAACTTTATTTCACGCAATTTTGACTTTATATATCGCAATTCTGAGAAATAAAGTGATAAAAATAAAGAGATAAAAAGTCGCAATTATCTTTTAAAATGTTTTATTCTGTGGCGGAAACAAGCTTCCATACCTCCTGGCCTCTTTCTCCCATCCATCCTCCCTGACGTGTACCGTTACGGTAGGGCCGGCCCAGCTTTCGGTAGGCGCCGGTGGTGCCGCGGTAGCCTACCTGAGAAAACGTTTTGGAAAAGACGGACTAACCCAACCAACTCTATCGGAGGGGAGGGGAGAACTCCCTCACATGGTACAACCCATGCAGAGGCTGCGCGCTGCGGTGTCAGAATGCGAAACGTGTGTAGCCCATGTAACTAACGTGAAATGTGACAAAAAAAAATTTTTAATTCCTCGACCGGCCCAAAAGTGAAGCGGCCCACCGGGAATTCTCCCGATTCTCCCGATTACCCACTCCGGGCCTGCTTTGCATCCTTTTTTTTTTTTTTTTTTTTTTTTTTTACCCCCATATTAGGCTAATGTCCATAATATTGTTTTTAGAGAATTTGGTAACACTTTTGATAAGTCAACATTAGTTAACATGAACTAATGATACAATACTTCTACAGCATTTATTAAACTTAGTTTATAGTAAATTGTTACATTACATTTAACATTAAAGTTTTACACAGTTAATGTACTGTGAACTAACATGAGTATGAACAGTTGCATTTTTAACATTAAAATGAACAAAAGTTATCTATCACTGAATCCAAATCCAATGCACATCTATACTGCATTATTACTTGTGTGTATTTTTAAGTGTATTTTATGTATAATGTACTTTTTATATATTGTGTACTGTTATCTATAAATTATGTTTAATTGTATATCTAGTTTTATATTGTGCATTGTCATGTATATTGTTATCTGTAAGTGTGTTAGATTGTTTTCTTCTCTGTCTTCACTCACCACGGCACAAGTGCTGTTAGTGATGTGACAATATAAGTTATTTGATTTGATATTGAATGCTGTAAAAATATATTGAGTTAGTTCATGATAAGTATTTTATTAAAGGAGTAGTTCACTTTAAAATGAAAATTAGCCCATGATTTACTCACGCTCAAGCCATCCCAGGTGTATATGACTTTCTTCTTTCAGACGAATACAATCAGAGTTACATTAATAAACACCCTGATGCTTCTGAGCTTTATAATGGCAGTGGTTCTCAGAAAAAAAAGGTACGAAAGCTGTCACTGGGGCTGTACCTTTTTAAAAGGTACATTTTTGTACCTAAAGGGTGCATATTGGTACCTTAATGGTACATATTAGTACCTAAAAGGGACAAATTAGTACCTAAAAGGAACAAAAGTGTACCTTTTGAAAAGGTACAGCCCCAGTGACAGCTTTCGTACCTTTTTTTCTGAGAGTGAACCATCAGATTGAAGCTCATAAAAGTGCATCAATCCATCATAAAAGTGCTCCACAGGGGTTAATAAAGGCCTTCTGAAGCAAAGCGATGAGTTTGTTTAAGAAAAATATTCATATTTAACACGTTACAAAGTAAAATTCTAGCTTCCGTCTGAAAGAAGAAAGTCATATACACCTAGGATAGCTTGAGGGTGAGTAAATCATGGGCTAATTTTCATTTTAAAGTGAACTACTCCTTTAATTAATGTTTAATTAATTAAATGAGACCTTATTGTGAAGTGTGATTTTATCTCATTTGAATTAATTAAATTGAAAATAAATTGAATGAACCTGATTTAAGCCGTTAATCAAACTAATTTTTTAAATGATGTTTTTTATTTGCTTTCATTTTTCTTTACTCATGTATTACTCATTAGATGAACACACCCACACACACATACACTGGAGTGGTCTGACTATATTTAGCACTTCACAGGAGTCTGAATGTGACAGGTGAGAGTGCTGTACCAGTTGACAGGTACTTCTTATCATCCACAAGCACCTGCTGCTCTGAGAGACGGTGTGTCTGTTACCGCTGGAGTGACATAAATAGAAAACAAAGCAAATGTTCTCTTCCTCTTTCCAACCTCTGGCAGATAGGGTAACATTTATTAAATGAATGTGAAGAACGTGGTTGGAAAAACATTCTTGGAGAGGAGATCATGAAGAATGACAAAAAAGAAAAAAGAAAAAGAAATAGAGAAAGACAGACAAAAGTACATCAATAAAGAGCATTAGAGATAAAGTATGTGGAAAAAGAAAAAAAAAACAGTGTAATAAGCTTTCTGGAAGGCCTTTAATCTTGGCGAGTGCTATTAGAGAAAATGTGTCTGAATTCTTCAAACACTGCCAATTTTTAGCCGGGAAAATAAAACACCCTTTTCGTCTACATCACCTTTGCTATTTCATTCCTCGCAGTGGTTTTATATATAATGTGTCCAGATTCGCACAAAAAAAAAAAAAAGGTTATTTACCATGGCTTAGATGCTCCATTTGTAATAGTGCTTTAGTGTGTGTGTGTGTGTGTGCCTGTGGAGCTTGAATTCGGTAAGTAATTGGCAGACTACAATGATCAAAAGCACTCTCAGCTTGTTCCTTCTCCCCTATCAGTCTGTGTGCAAACTCTCAACTGCATAAATGGCACCATGTGCTAACTTCAGCCTCCAGGAATAGAACTCTGAAGGAGTGAGTGATTAAAAGTCTGTTCCTCTGGGTTATGAGAAAAATTCAAGAGTTTTATTCACTAACCATCTTCGCATTTTTGTGTGTAAAATATGCATATAAATTACCTGTATGCATATCATTTTTCATATATTTTGTCAACACAGAAATCATTATTCATCAAGTTCACACTAAAATGTACTGTAAATTTAAGCTGAAACCACATGTACACAAAAATCACATGTATGTGCAATGTCTGTTTCTGGGTTTGAGTTATGTTTGTGTGCATCTTAATCAGCTCCCTAGTTTAGTAGTCAGGGCACTGTTCAGGGAGTCGGCCTGTCTGAAACACAAAATCCTTCCAGTGCACTGAAAAATTCGCTCCCTAACAAGTCCCAAAACACACTGTGAAAATCAGAGCGCATCGATGTATGCTCCCTTAACAGAATTTCTGAAGCGCGAAACATAAATCATGTGAGCCAACACACTAGACATAATGACATGCGATAGATGTTTTTTTAAATGAGGACGTTGTCATGTAGCCGGAAATAGAGTCATCAGTGCCCCAATGTGTAGTGAGCCAGGGTCCTTACTGTGCTTATCAGTGCCCGAATTCATGTTCACAATATATTCATTGAGCTGATTGAGACGCACTCTTTGAGTTGTTAGCCTGTTAGTTTTGCACTGTTCCCAGTTCCTATGTCTCATCCATCTGTTGCCATAGTGTTTGATCACCCCCCATGTCTCACCAGTGTCTAGTTAATTATCTAGAACAAGGCGCGCCCCTGCCCTGAGACGCCCCTCGAAGGACATTCCACAAGTACGTTGAGTAGATATTACTACTACCCCATCTACAACGGTGAGAGTGAGGATGATCAAAACTAGCGACTAGTTAGCGATAGCGATCACATCACACATCAGCCAAACCACCAGCGGACCTCATGACGAGCCCACCACAGACTTAGAGCACAAACCCACCACTATACAAAAGCCAAATCCCAAACAGGAGGTGAAGCAAGTCCACCGGAGACCCAGTGGTAAGGATAGCCTAGTCTAACCAGGTGCGTGAACCGGCTATCATTTCCACTACGGAGCATACCCCGAAGGCCAAGTTTGTCCCCGGGCCTGAGCCAGAAGAGGAGTCTGACCAGGAGTGGGAGCCAGTCCCTATGTCCGTTTCTGTGGGGGTTCTTATAGAGTACGAGGGCATGGAGTGGAGCCCGGCCCAAAGTAACAAGGATGATGTGAGTGTGCTAATGTTGAACTCCATTATTGAGGAGTAAGTAAAGATCAGCATAATGCCTGTTTCATTGCCAAGTACCATGTCTGTTTCGTCTGAGTACTGAGTAACTATACAAAAGTATAACTGTTTTATGTATAACAATAAATAAAAGAAAAATGACTAAATGTAGCCTGTATGCACGGCTGGCAAATGAGAGGTTCAAAACACTATTGTGTGCATATAAAAACAGTTTACTGTGTTTTAACTGGTTTTGGGAATTGCTTTGCTCAAAGATCTTTCTGTATGCTCAGGCAAGAGTACCACATGAAAGAGAGAGCATGAACGAGTAGGAGAGAGAGAGGTTAAGTTATACCAGAAGCACTTAGACATGGTTTGTGTTTTTTATGCAAATTACTAGCTCCGTCTGTTTGAATAGTTCAGAATCATCAACATTACAATGAGCATAAGAACAAATACACAGTATGTACCGTACACACCTGCTGTGTGTTCATGCGAAATTAACAGCGAATGAGACCCATTGTCTAAAATTTCATCAGAACACCACTGGGTGGCCTCACATGTTGAAAACAAATAACATCTGGAAATAATGGGTGATATTGACTAAAAAGGAAAAACAAATAAAAACCTGTAGGCATCAGCTGTAAAAGGAATAAGCCAAAGATTAAGGGAGATATTGTCAGTTTAGATCAGCCAGGGGGTCTCAAACATTTGATGTGCATGATACTTACATCCCACAAGTGTTTAGTTTATCCTTAAATCTGGCCCTCAAATCAGTTTTCACTTCCTGCATTTTGGTTTCTCCTTTAATGTTAATGTCAAACAGTAGCCCAACATAATTTATCATTTTTATTACAGGCCTAAAACACAAATGTAAACTGAAGCCAACAAGCCTGCATCAGTTAAAAATGTTAAATTGTCATAGATAAATGTCTCTTTTAAAACTGAAAGAAGCATGTCAATGTTAAAAATGTAAAATTTACATTAAATCTAGAAACTAAAATGAGCAGATCTAACTCAAAATCATACATTAGTTGTCATTTGTAACCAGTGTCATCACAACTCATGTACATATACTGTAGCCCAGCCCATGCAGTAATTAGAGATAAAACCATTAAATTAGCATATAGTTAGTCTTCCCATTCTGATGCTGCTTAGCAACAGCTGTAACTATAATCGCTCAACTCTAAATGCCCGAGATTAGGATCATTATTATCTGTTCTGATTTGTAGATTATCTCAGATTTGTTCTGTTTAGGTTTGACCCATAAGATCCCGGATTATCTCCTTGTGTGACCTTTTCCACATTCTGACTGTATGACTGGAACACATTACAAATAGCAAGTTTCAGATGAAGCAAGTGTGCTGGACAACAACATGACATTTTTGGGGGGTGAGGTCAACTCAAAACAGCAGAAATATAGTTGCTATGTGGATGATTTTCTATGACAGATGGGTCATTTACATATCAGTCTTGAGCCAGACAGATGGGCCAATAGATTCAGTGTTGATTTTAACATGAAGTTTTAATAAGAATAGCTGACTAATCACAAATGATCGTTTTAACTGGCAAACTTGGTGAGCATGTTGCAATGTTGATCTTTTTTGTTTCACATCAAGACAAAACATTCCCAAGAGAATTGCTTCCATTAAATAAACACTGGCAAGTCATCAACTGAAACAACACACACACACACACACAAATCTCCAAATGCTAAAGTATATAGTAGATGATCTAGATGTAATGAAATATGTATGCTGGCTCTCAAAAAGGACATTGACTAAGGACATATTGAGACTCAGAGGTTCAGAGGATGACATACAGTATGTATGTGTGCATTTGAGGTTGGAGGTTTTAAATGTATGCAACATCATTAGCTGTAATAAAATGAAATATTTTACTATGAGCTCAACTATGTTTAATATTTATCCAAAAATGTCATATCCAGATGTCATAACATGAGAATTAGCACAGCGTGTGCAGGAAACAGATAATCTGTACTAGCGCAGAGACAGTGGAACAGATGCCAGTTTGTCTGTGACCCGTGTTTAACTGCTTTTGTCTACTGTGTGTTCCAGAGGTATGAATCCCCCACTGCTCTTTTAAAGTCCATGCTAAAGAGTCTCTATGCAGGAGGGCCCCAGTGTGTATTTGTGAGTTTCTTTGAATGATGTCCAATGGTGCAATTTCAGAAATGGAGGAAGAAAAAAGACAAAAAGAGACCTAAATCACTGGATTTAAAAAAAGAAAAGAAAAAAAGACAGGAACATGTAGGTGATTCTGGCTTGCCTTCCTATTATAATGCTCTGTTATGCCATTAGTGTGACAGTGAAATGTCATTATGAAAAATGGACAAACATTTAAAGGAGATCTGGCATGCAGTGTTAATATTTAATGCTGTATATCCCCATGGATATTTTACCATAGTTAAAATTAATCATCTGTTTATTTACTTTATAATTTAACACAAATATATATATATATATTTTTCATAATAATTTTGTGTCTTGTTTTCCACTAAGAAATTCTAAACAAGTTCACATGATCAAAATTTCATTTGATAATAAGGCTTGATTTCAAATTTAGTGAGGCGAGGTTAACACACACACACACATACACATACACATACACATACACATACACATATATATATCTCTATCTATGTATATATGTGTATATATATATATATATATATATATATATATATATATATATATATATATATATAGATATATATATATATATATATAGATATAGATATAGATATATATACACATATACATATACATTATATATATAGGCAGCTTAATACAAAACAACTTTCAAGTCTTAACATTATACACACATTTGCTAATTAATTTTTTTCTTGTTTGAGGATAATTTAACTAAAATAGACAAAAACTATTGATTTTTCTTAAAACGACTTTTGCAGGGTGCAGCAAACCTCTGATGGAAGAGCAACTCAAGAGCCTGAGAAGGACAAGTACACTAGAATAAACACAAGTAAGTAGATGCAGGACTATGCCACGTCTCTCAAAGAGCAGGACTTGCCCGATGTCTAAACAAACAGCATCATCTAGTGGCCGGTTAAAAACTGACTGCGAGTACTGACTTCAAAAACTAAGAAAACAACATGTGGAAGTGAAAATATGTATAGGTATTGGCAGCTTGAGTAAATCAGTCACAGCTGGAACCGAGCAGTGTTTAAAGTAGAAATGAAAAGTTGAACTAAAATATAAACACTGAAATCTCTCAAAGAATTACTTAAAATAAGTAGTAACATCAAACAAGTGTACTCAAGCTCGATATACAGTGCAGTTATAAAAGACAGATATACTGAATGTAAATAGCCTATATGAATTCGCACTCAATGTGATAGGGTCAATAAGGGTCAAAACATCTGCAATGTTCTCCTTAGCAGTTACATGTGCATCTGGCATGAGCTGCTTTTCTTTATTATTATTATTTTTCATTTTATTCTGATGGTCTGTTCCTCCAGAGGGTGCTCACAAACTGCTCAGAAAATTAAACATGACTCTACCTGCCTTCATCACTGCGAGCTTTATCCAAAATGGGAAACTGTAGGAAATGGACATGTCAAACGACCTAATTTTAACTTTTGCCAAGAAAAGTTTATTCCTTTTATTAAAGAATGATGACAGGAAAGAGTAGGAGGGAGGAGGGGTGTGTGGGATTGGGAAATGATGTGGTTTGGCCTCAGACTTGTGTCTTCACAGGAGCACTAAAAATCTTGTGTGTCATAAACACGTGTGCTACTGCTGTGCTATGGCTCTGGTGTTAACCTCAGAAGGTCAAAATCAGTACACTATATTTCAGATACAACATACCAATAACTACTCCTAAAACCTTCCTAATATAATGACTATTCTTGAAGTCTTCCAAATCCACAATAATGTCTCAATCCCACAGCTCTACCACAACATGAACCAAAATAAAAGTTTGCTGAAGTTCAGAATCAGATCAAGTCTACAGTGAAGGTCTTGATGTTTCAGACTGCTTTGTCACAGCTTTGGTTTTACTTTCTCCAAAATAAACTAGGACACGTACATGAGAAAGTGTGTTGGCAGTCAAAAAGAATACTGCATCATCCTTCTAACTATTCGGGTTTTGATTTTATTTGATTCAACTCTTTCTCACTAACATCACTTTGTAACTTTTGTCCCTCTTGCGGTTAAAAAACGAAACTGCATGCATTTTGTGGAAGAACATTGTTTTTAGTTGTGCTTCGCCTCTGTGTGACTGTGCAGAATATGGTTCTTTCTCATAAATAAAGAGATATCCAGTTTAGATGGAAAACTAAGAAGGATCTCAAACTGACTAGCTGAAGACATTAGCTATACCCATTAAAAGACACGTTACTTCCTTGAAAATACATTCCAGCACAGCGCTATACCAACCATGATTAAAATGACCCTTCACAATAGATAATGCTTTACAGTGAACTCTGTTATTCATTTGTTTGGATGGGACAATGCATATTGATGAACGTACAATATAAATTGACGTAAATACGCCAGATTTAACACAATATTAATTTCCATCCCATTATTCCCATGTTAGAGAGCTACATATAACAATTTATCTGTTCAGTAAAATACCTTACTCACCTGTTGAGTAATAAAAATGCCATCTCTACTTTTGCAACATTTCAAATTTCCTCAGTTCTCCTCCACATTTCCTCAGTTCTCGCCAAAAAACCAAGCCAATGTTGATTCTGGTTTTATTACAAGCTCTGTGTGCAATTTCCCATGAAAACCATCCAGTCAGGTCTAAAATATGAAAACTTAAAGGCTTACCATATAATTAGGGTAAGACAAAAACACGTTTTGGAAGAAGGATTGATGATGTATTGACTCATTTATTCAATTTTGAACAAAAACCGTTACATAGGGTACCTTTAAAAAAATGTAATTGGAAAAACATTAAAAAACTAAATTATAAGGTTGCCAATCAGTGTTGCCAAATCTAATATTTGTAAACGTTCAGCCTTGTCACTTCCTGAAGTTCAGACACTTTTATTCATGTCTTCTTGTCCATTTATAAGCCATTTGCAACATCATCTTAGCAATTATAAATTAAAATATAGCTGCAAGCAGCAATTATCGGGGCCAAGCAGAACAAGATGACAAGACGGAAGATGTCAGACCAACTGCAACAATGAGAAAAGTTTGGCGTCAATATGTCAAGGCATTGCAGAGATAAAGCCGGAATAGTCTTTTTGGCATCATGCCTCAACTTTGCTATCGACACGAAATCCATAACTTTTAGTCGACACCGTCTGGAGATGATGCGATTCGATTTTGGTGAAAAACGGATATATACGGACTAGGAGGAGTTCGAAAAAGTAGGTTTTGAATGAAAATCAAGATGGCGGACAGGAAGTTCGGCCAAATAAGGAAAACTTGGTATCTATGTTATCGGCGTGACCCAATGAATCTATTAAGACCAGTGGCATTTCAATAGCCAGATGTATTCAAAAGTTATTAGCCTTTTTGTAAATTTTGTTATAACTTTTGACCACTAGGTGGCGCTGGTTCGAAACTTCTCACGCTCCTTCAGGGCATCGTGCTGATGACCCATACTGAGTTTCGTAACGATACGTTCATGCTTTCATAAAATACAGCATTTTAGCACATAATTCAAAATGGCCGCCAGCCAAAATGGCTGATCTGGGAAAATAGGATATCAGTCGACTCAGCATGACGCCCTGAATCTAACGAGACCACTTTTATTACATTTTTGGACAAACCATTCAGAAGTTATAAGCAAAAACATAATTTTTTTATATCTCCGGACCAGTAGGTGGTGCTGCGCCGAAACGCTGCATGTAGCCTCAGGTCATGCTTGTGATGACCTGTACCAAGTTTGGTCTGAATCTGATAAAGCGTTGCAGAGATACAGCCTTATGTCTGTTTTCGCAAGCGCTACGTAAAATTTGTTTGTGGGTTTATCGAAAACGGTTTGACGAATCAACTTGAATTCCATAACTTTTTGTCGGCATGGTCTGTAGATGATCTGATTCAATTTTCGTGAAAATCGGAGTAACGGCCTAGGAGGAGTTCGAAAAAGTAGATTTTTCAGAAAATTCAAAATGGCGGAAAAATTTCCATGACGGAAAATGAGGTCATAGGGTGCAATTGAATCGTCTTGAGCTAAGGAATCAGAGGAAAAAAGAATTTTGTTGATAGGCCATGTGGTTCAAAAGTTATTAGCATAAACATGAGTGCAACTTTGGACAGTTGGTGACGCTAGAGGGATTGAGTTGGAGACTCCAAATTTGCTATGGTGACAGGTCAGACTGTCAGACTGTCCTCTATCTGTCCTCTAATTGCACAACTTTCCCGCAAGCGGTTCTATGGGCTGCCATAAAAGCCCAGTCGGAAAAATGAAGAATAATAATAAGAACGGGAACAGATACAATAGGTGCCTCCGCACCTTCGGTGCTTGGCCCCTAATAATAATAAGAACGGGAACAGATACAATAGGTGCCTCCGCACCTTCGGTGCTTGGCCCCTAATTATTGTTGTGACAGCCAATGTCACAAGTGCAAATGTGTTCAAATTACTCTATAAACATAACCATAAAGGTTCACAATAAAGTATACAAATATTTGTCTCTGTTTTCTATCTAGTAAACAGCATATTGACCAAGATACACAAACACTTCCCTTCTAAACGGCCTCAAAACAGAGTAGAGAGGAACTGGCATGTGAGTCAGGGTTTGGACACGTGTTCAAAAGTGACCTCCTTCCAGAAAAAGGTTGCCTGTGGACTTGAACTTACATATGAATCATCTAGTCAAGTCAGGACTCATCACAGGCATCCTGCCAGATAATGAACAATTTTATGAATACAGAGAGTTTGATATTTGTCCACTTTTTTCAGATTCTTATAACACAGCAACAATGTGCACCTAACATTGTTGTTTTTTACAACCACTAATAATATGTCGAATGCGTTATATTTTGTTTGCACTTTTTGTGTAGATGAGATGTGTTGATTTACACAGACATGTCACATTCCACCACTGTGCCAATGACACCTACCTGTCTTCAGGACAGTGATGGAGTCACAGGCTTTGCTAGCTGTTTTGGATTGTGCTTCGACGAAATTAGAGTGCGGAACTGCTGTTGACTGCCTGAGATCACCTTAAAAGGAAAGTAGGTTACAATGTTTCTTGGGAACATCTTATCCAGCAACATTCTTTAAAATATATTTTGAGAAACTATAAACTGTGAATTATTGGAAACAGAAGAAGTACTGGATAGCAGCCTGCTATTTCATAACATCTGTCTGTGATGATTTAGGATGATGACCAGAGAGAAACAGTTCTAGGAAGTGGAGTCTCCATTCATCCTCACACCTAAGATAAAAGTATTACATACCTCATATTACATATGATTTTTGTTCTATTTCATCAATCAAAAATATGAAACTGCACTTTTTTCTTTTCAAACTGTTTGTGGTAATTAGCCAATGACAGGCGGAACACTTGCTCTGAATGCTGAAAACTTACCACAAAATTCTCACACGTCCTGGAAATGTGTCTTTTAGGCTATTGAAAGCTTGTCTTAAAAAAAAATGGTAGGCCTAATTGCGAATTTTGATCTCACAGGTCTGACTTTTCTCTCACAATTCTAGCTATAAAATCACAATTGCCAAATAAACTCAGACATAGGGAGATAGCCTTAAAGCATTGATGTTAACTTGCAGTTCTTAGAAGAAAAGTCCGAATTGTGAGATAGAGGGTTTTCACTACACGCCATCAATCCGGAAGTCGGCCATTTTGGAAGCACTGAACGTAAATAATGCCACTGAACTGAACGGACTTGCAAATTTGGCTGATTATTGCTGCTGAAAAATGGTCGTGTTTTGGTCTGTACTAATCGGTCGCACCGAGAAAAAACATTTCGAGTTCTATAGACTGCCGAAAGTTAAAGAGAAGAGTGCAAAAAACTGATGAAAGATGGCGTTTGTGGTTGAGAGAGGCACAGCATCAGCCACATGTGTAAATGAAGCGTTGACTAATGGCTAAAATGTTGACATAAAGTAGTTCACTATGGCTACATTCACACTATCAGTCCAAATCCGATTATCTTTGTATCCGATTGGAAAATGATCTAAAATGATGTCCACACTGTGTATCGCAACTGTTCAGATCCGATTTGTGTCCACGCAGCTCTTTGACAATACGGCAATGATGTTGCGTTGATGGAGGGGTTTGCATTTGCAATAGAAATGTTGTCTTATTTAAATTTTACAACATGGAAATGTGTAGCCGCTGCGCTGGACTACTGCGTCTTGAGCCTGCTGCAGAACTGTAGGAGGCTGGTATGCACAACTATTTTTCTGCGCCGGTTTCAAAATACGTTTCAAAAATAATAATTTTCTGCTCGTCCGGCACTTTGCAACAACACAGCCTTGTTTCGGCAGAGACTTTCAGCATGTTCCCTATAACAACGTCTGATGTTTACATTTTACGTGGCGTGAGAAAGTCACATAAACCACGTGAAATCCGATCAGAGCGTTCAGACTGAAGTGGATTTACTGATATATGATTTGAATAGGATTTCAAACCACATATGGATGTAGCTTGAAATTCATGTGCTTTTTTTGGACTGACAATCTGAACGTAGCCAATGTCGGGATGAGAAATAGAAGGAAGAATTGCAGTAAGGACTAGAGAATATAACGAATATGACTTAGCTCAAATGATTATAGGGAATCAAAATTATGAATCGGGTTGATTCATCTATATTCTTACAATATTAATCAATTATTGAAGCTGAAATTTGGACCCATTTGTATACATCAATAATCAATTACAATGAGTTATAACTGAATCATTAATATACCCAAAAGGTCCCTCTTTCAGATCAATTAATCAAAATAATTTTTTAAGGGAAATTAATGTATTAATTAAACAGTTGTTTGTCCCGCAAACTGGTCGTAAAATTAATGCCATTAACTTCTCGACAAATTATCTTTCTTATAATTCGAAGAAAGCTATATTTTCTGGCCATGAAAATTACTTTCTTGTTCTTATAAAATGTAGGTTACTTAACAGTAACGCATTGTAAAGCGTAACTTGATCGGAGTTTCATTGACTTGTAACATGAACACTTAGAGACAATCCAGAATATAATGGTTTTAATAATTGGACTAATTACTACATCGATTCACACAGAATATATGTATATACAGAACACGTAACACAAGACTAAACGAATAACGAAAATGAGAGAGAGAGAGATAGATAGATAGAGAGAGATCGGAAGATGCGAGAGATGGAGAGGATGAGCGAGCGAAAGTGAAAGCAACCTGTGCGATCAGAGAAAGCACAGTTTTAGGCAGACTCACAGACAGCAACCTTTTGACAGACAACAAGGAATCAGATCACCTTGAAAAAGGGAAGATACAACCTTAAACAGCATTTAGATTTCGAGACTTGCATGTGGTCTGTTGTGGTGCTGAGGCAGGCGCGCGCGCATGGGCCTTTTGTTCTCTCATGCGTCTTCAGGTGAGCGCGGCCGCGGGATTTTCAAAAGAGTCTTTTCTTTGAGTTGAAGTTGCTTGCTGCGTTTGCTTCGCTGAGTCCGAATACGAAAGAATGCTCCCTAAAAGGGAGCCATGGGTCTTCTGAAGAAGAGGGTTCGTAAAAGCAGGAGAGAGAGAGAGCGAGAGGATTTTCTGAGTCGGTCTTTTATGGACAATATGGGTTGACGCCTCTGTTCGCGCGAACAACCAATGAATGTCCAAAGGTCTGAAGCGGGAAAAATGTCTTTGTCTCTGGGGCCACGCCCACTCGGATGAGTCATGAGGAGATGAGCTTTGAGCTGTTCGGCTCCCGAAATATGAAAAAGTGTAAAATAATGCATATTACTTCATTCTGCTATCGAAATTCGACTCTGTTAGATTGAGAGAATTTCAACGATATCACACACGTCATAAGAAGATTAAGAAAATCAAGTTACATAAGATATGCATATTTACAAGCATTTTAAAGTTCGTTACATGTCTAGAAATAAGATTTACCCAAAATGTGTTGTACCCTATAGGGTACAAATGGATATGAAGCTTGAGGAACTAAACACGGTACACACCTGATTTGTCTAACCTTATTACCAAAGTTTACCAGAATACACAAACTACACCACGTAAAAGAAAAATTATGAGATGGGAAATTACATCCATGTTTACATTTCTTTAGTGGTTATGCATATAGAAAATTTAGGATTTAAGTAGAAAATGTAGGATTTAAGTAGGAGTAAAGATTACCACTTTAATTCTGCTCCACTCCTAAAAACCCAGTTGACATTCCATTAGGCAATAAAACAGCAAAGTGGGGGGAAGGCAATTGCCAGAGAATATTGTTGAACATTCTCTAACTAAAACACTATTGATTAAAGAATACATTTCAAAACCACACCTCTATTATAAAGCCAAACTAAATCACACATGCCTAATGTAATTGTACATAAATTAAAGTATATTCTATCCTAATTTAAACACAAAGGGATGTTTGTGTGTGTGTGTGTGTGTGTGTGTGTGTGTGTGTGTGTGTGTGTGTGTGAGGAATGTCACGAGGCTGTAAAGTCGGGGGGGATATCAAACACATGGGCGTTGGTAAATGGCCCCGTGGGGAAAATTATTAACCAGCGCTGTCTTCTTAAGGACAAAGACGATGTGTTCGCCATCACATGATTCACTTAATGTGAAAAGCAGATGCCATTGTTGCTACATTCCCCCTTTTTGTTAGATGAAATCCGGGATGGACTTCATCGAACAACAAATAGGCACAATTGATGGCAGGTGGATCTTGGAGCTGAGGATTCAGCTCGATGAGGTTCGGCGTGGTCTCTGACTTGGCACCCCCTTTCCGGGGATTCCGTCTGAGACCTTTGGACACAGCTTTCGTGAGCTGGTCTGTATCGCATCTGGTTGAGTCTTCTGTGCAGGATGGAGGCCAACCTAGTGTTAGGGTGTGGCTGATTACCTGCAGGGATGTACAGCGCAATGTCGGCGGCGGTTCTGGCTTGGACCGCAGATGAAGTGTTCAGAACAGGTCGTCGAGACAGTGCTCGGAGGGCTGTGTTGATAGGAGCAGGGTCAGTGAGTTGGGGACCCCCCTTTTCTCAATCCAGAGTTCCAGTCCTGGATTTAAGGTGAAGTTGAAGTTCTTGGAGGATGGGAGTTTCAGTGCTGTCTGGTACTCTTTGCTGGGAAGCTGGTACAATGCAAGGCCATCAAGGTGTAGGATGACACCTTGGTACTTGAAGTCCCATATTCTGGTTGAGCATGTTGACACGGCTGGTGGTATTATGCTGGTCGTGAGTGACAGTGGCTGTGTGCACGGGTGTGTTAGCACGCCACCTTTCAACTGCAATCTCTGTTTGCGTCTCTGTGACTTGGGTGCGGGGCTTGGTTTCAGCGGGGCAGCGTGTGTTGCTGGCCAGGGTTGGCAACCTGCAGGTTTCTTCAATATTGTCTCTGAGGAAGAGTTTTCGAGGGCAGAGAATGTCTTTGGTCACAGTACACATGTGCAGATTTGGAGCCAGGTACAGCTGTGGGTTGCTGTCGCGGTAGGCCACATCTGGAATGTGTGTCTTGATGTGGGTGTTGTTTTTCAAAAACCCGACCTTGACAATGTCTTTAAGTCTGCAGACTCGGCTTGGCTCAATGATAGGCAGATTCAGGAGAAGGCCCATGTTTTGCCACATCTTGCTGCCGGCTTGTCGCTTGCTTCAGTGTCTCGTCAGTGTCTCTGGTGCTGCGGTGTGTAGCACATGATGCGTTATAGACGAACATTAGCAGTTTATCCCCCTTTGTGCGCCGTGGCATTACAAGCCTTGGCATTGTGATGTGAATCGGTTCACAACCCATAATGTTTTGCTGTTCACGCAGCATGTGCGTGGTGTCATGCATTGGTCTGAGGCACTGGTTGTCAGTGAGGTCAGATGGCATGCAAGGGTGGTTGGAGGGGTTTGAGAGGTGGTAATTTAAAGTCTTTATGTGGATTTCAGAAGCCTGCATGTCTGCTATGTTGGTTTTTTCAAACAGCGGAGCCAGCGTAAGCGGCTCTGAGGTAGGCAGTTTATCTAGTAAAAGTCTTATGCTGTGTGTAATCTTTTCAACCTTGAGGGTGGGTTGAAAGTGACCACAGCTTGTTGTTTAGTGCGCCAGGCTTGGCGATGGCATGAGTGAGGTCATGTTGCTGCAGGTCAGTCATGACCTTGAGGCAGTAGGTGTCAAAGTCTTTGGTGGGCTGTAAGGTGCAGGTTAGCGGATTCGAACCTTCAGTTGGTGCTGAGTCTGTCTTCCTGGCTGGCTGTGGGAGTTCCCATGAGCTCTGTGACCTGAAAGTCTGGCTTTGAGGAAGTTCCCGTGACCTTTGTGACCTGACCGTCTGGCTGTGGCTGGACGGGGTAAAGTTCTCGTACTTGAGCCCAGACTTTGAGCTGTTTCAAGTCCATTAACGGTTCAAAGCGATCTAGAAGGTCTCTGCCGATGAGGAACGGAAAAGTGTCCATTTTTGAGATGAACACGGGATGGAGTAGACTTAAAGGACCAATTTTCAGGTGTATGTGAGCTACCTGTTCGAGTCGGATGTCATTTTGACTGTATGACTGCACGTTCAGTTCACAAGTTTTGGGTGTGATAGTTCGATCTTGTCTCTTAGCTTCAATTTGGAGTCTTTTGAAAAGTTCAGATGAAATCACCGTAATGTCTGATCCTGTGTCGATCAGGGCTTCCATGCTCACTGCCTTTTCCAACGTGATGTTCAGATGGAGTTTCCGGCCCACCCCCTTTTCGATCAGGTTGCCCAGGAATGTTGGCATGGCAGGTGTGATGAATGATGGGTGGTTAGGACCGGTCTCGTGTAGCTCGCCGCGGAGGCAGGTAGCCAAAACAGCATTTCCTGGTACCTTGGGATTGTGGTACCTGATGTGAGGAACTGTGCTGTCTCGTTCAGGCTGTGTAGCTGTCAGCTGTGGAGCTTGGGTGATGCTGTCACTTTGTGATGTGACAGCTGGCTCTGTGGTCTGTAGATGACGAGCAGTGTTCGGGGTGCTTGGCTCAGTCAGATGGCGGTCAGACAGGGTGTTGATTTCAGTTCTTATGCTTAGACATAAGATGTCTGGGTCTTTCTTGTCTTGCTTGTGAGTTTTTCTGTAAAGAAGCTCTTTCAGCACCCTCAGGATCTCTGCTGTTTCAGACGTGGCTGCGCTGTGTTTTTCTGATGTGGGCTCAGGATTGAGCTTACCAGTGTCGTGTCGAGAGTGGTTCCAGTCTCTGTCGGGGCTTGGTGTTCTGGCCGGCGGGTGATGCTGGTCCCAGAATCTTTTAGAGCGGTTGCTCTGGTGCTTTGGTCGAGCACCACCACGATTGTGTTGCCCTCTGCTGGCGTGGAACGGTTTTGACTGTCCGTCAAAAAGTCTGTGACTGTGGTGTTGTGGGGCGCCCTCTAAAGTCAGCTCTGGGCAGTGCTCAGAGACAGAATAGCTCGTGGGGTTTTTCACAGCCTTTTCAGAAATAGTCTTTTGCTTGTTGTAGGCTTTATGGGCTAGTTCTCGCAGCTGTTGTGTAGACATGCTACGTGGGCACGCGGCCACGCCCAAATGGTAACTTAAAGTGGGATGTAGGTTTCTGAGGAACAGAGTCTTAAAGTTGATGTCCTGTTCCATCCCGGGCTCATTCCGTGCTCCGAAGAAGACTTGTCGGAGTCGGTTGTAGTAGGTCTGGGGGTGTTCACGCCGACCTTGCTTGAGGTCTACAGCAGCGAAGAAACCTTGATCGGAGTCTGGATCAGAGAATTCACGGATCAAAGCTTGCCGTAATTGTTGGACGTCCGTTTTGACAGTCTGAGGTTGACGGTCTAGGAAGCTACGAACATCACTGCTAGCCGTTATTCTTAACAGATACAAATTGTCCCAAGCTGTCATGTTGGCGACAGTTTGCAAGTGAAAGTCGATGTCTTTTAAATAAGCATGAACGTCACGACCTTCTGCAGAATCTGGATCGAACATAGGAATGTTTCGAGCTAGCTTGTCAAGTTCTCGGGGGGTCGTGCCGTGGTTAGTGGCATGGGTTGTCTGAAGGGGTCCTCCCCCTTTTGCTGCTGACAGGTGTTCTGGAAAGCTGGCTGGTGATGTCTTGAGCCGTGGGCTTACATCTACCTTTTCAGCTCTGGGTTCTTGGCTGAAAGAATTGGAGTGGCGGGCCGGGAGAAACTCTGTGATGTGTGTTTCTCCGTTCCAGCTACTCTGCAGTCTGTAAGAATGTTTCAGCTCTCTGTGAACAATGTCAAGTTCGTCTTTGAGATCGTGTTTCTGCAGAGTAAGCTCATGGATCTCAGCTCGGGCCGCTTGCAAGTGTTTCTCGCAGGCCCTGGCTTTAGCGTCTCTGTCTTTTATTTCAGTCTCTGCTCTTGCAAGGAGAGCTTCACCTTGTTGGAGTTTTTCGTCGAGTTCTCTTCTGGTTTCTTTCGCCGACTGTTCTCTTTGGTCTGTGTCAAGGCGAAGATCTTGCAGGGTATATTGAAGTCTTTCTACTTCTTTCTGTAGCTCTGGATCTGTGGCGTCCTCTTTCTCGCGCTGGTACTGGGTCTCGAGGAGGAGCTGATCTAGACGGCTCTGGGTTCTGGCCTGGTCCTTCCGGGCCTCGTCCGCTTGAAGCTTTAGCGCTGCGGCTTCCTGCTCCAGGTCGATGTTGCTCCTTTCGCTGAGCTGTGCTTGGGCAACGAGATTGTGGGCGACGCTTCCGACGATCCTGGCCCAGTCTTTGTAGTTGTAGCTCTGTGTCGGATCCTGGGTTATCAGCTTGTCTAGCTCGGCGTCCAGTTGCTCTTGGCTCCGGTGCTGCAGGTCCTCGGTACCCTCGGGCAGGAAGGGGGTTGTCATTGCTCTCAGCCATGTCGAGAGGTTGTTCCAGCGAACTACAGGGCTGGATGAGCGGGACATACTGGCTTACTGTAGGCGAGAGAAACACAGCACACACACAGAGACCAATGCAAGTTCGTTCTAAGGCTAACGAGCTATGCTAATACGGCTATGCCGTCTATTAGAATTTGGGCTAACTGATGCAGACAGTTAGACTGTGCCAATTAACTCGGGTCGACAAAGGACCTGAAATGGAGATTTTGGCAGGCAGTAGCCTGGCGGGTCACGTGTTGTGACGCCGGCTCTGGTTGTCGCTCTACTTATTCAGTTTTCCTTGGTGGCTCTCACAGGTTACTGTCTTTAGGTGAACTGAAAGAAACAAATCACAACAAAACAAAGGATAGAAAAGATCAAAGTGAAACAAAACACTAGTGATGACTAGGTCTGGAATTAAATGAAACAGAATAGTAACACGGTACGTGTTAGAGAGGATAACGAGACCTAAGCTATTACCACTGCTAGGGTTTAAGATAGGGCCAACAGGTGAGTGGGGCTATCGGGGCATGAAGCCTAGGAAGAGGGTGTGGCTTGGAGAGGAAAGGTGGGTCAAAACACTTAAAATATATCCGGGGGAATATCTAATATTCTGGGGCTTATACTAAGTGAATGGGTTTTATCACATTTAGTTTACCTGATGTGAATTGAGGCCACTCAGGTGGAAACCAGTGGCTCGGTCAACCTCTCCGACGGTTCTCCAACACTTGACCGCAGTGCCCTCGGGCAGCCTCGTCTCTCGGTACCACGGTGTGCCCACTCAAACCACTCACGACTTTAAACACAAAGTGGCAACGCCAAGGTGTCAATCATCAGACGGTACGGAAAAATTGAGTTTTCCTCGGAACTCTCCTCTCGGAGTGGTCCTTTCAGCAGACCCCAGTTCGAGTGATTGTCTCAAAATTGCCTTGTGTGCCGCTGGCGTTGACTTAACCTTTTGGCGGGCCAAATTGCTGATGTTGGTGTGGCGTGCCACATTCGGTGGTACGAGATTCGGAGGTGTCCGAGACTCACGCACGGCCAGCGTCAGGTAGCGTCGGACAGGTGAGCTCGCTTGCCGGAGACCAAGCAGAGATGGCTGTCAGATCACAAAGGGAGTACTACAATAAATACACAGAAGGATGAACAAGGGAAACTTAAAGTGAATTAAGGCTTGCTTGTTTAAAACCAATTGAGTAGTTATGTATGTAGAAAGGAGAGTCAAAGGTTTTACTAAATAATGATAAAACAATAGGAAGTTATGATAACCCGAAAGAGAGAGGAAAAAGAATAAAAATAAAAATTGAAAATCAAATTCAAAATGAAATGGCAGGATGAACCCAGGAGAAGAGGCAGGCCGCAGTAGTGGGTTTTCACCACAAGGGGGCGTGCTCCCTCTCTGTGCTCAACCTGGCAAATCGAAAACTTAATTCAAATTAAAAATTCAAAACTGAAAAAAAAAAAAAAAAAAAATCGGAATGATATCCTATAATAATCCAGATACACTAAAGTATCAGTCCTATTTATAAAAATAATCAGGAGAGAAAGACGATATAAAAGAGTGAAGGGAGGAAAATAGTGATGCCGACTTAGTATCCACAAGGCCACACGATGGTGCTGTTTCCTCCAAGTGAATATCAGTGGCTGAAATAGAAACTCAATTTAAATTTGAAATTCAAAACTAGTTTAAATAAAATTTAAATGAGCATGTAAAGAAAGTCTAAAAAGGGAGCTCAGAATCATATCCTATAATAAATTAACGATAACAGTGAAGTATCATTAATAACTATAAAAATAATCAAAAGAGAAAAGTAGAAATAAAACAATTCACGACAGGATTTGAAAAGAGAGAAACGCGAGCTGAGTGAACCGGCCTCGCGGGAGGGGGCCACTAGGTGCCGTTGTTTCCTCAGTGAATGCTGGGCTGGGATTTAATTTAAGTTTTAATTCAAATCTTGTTTGAACCAAACTCAAAGTAAATGTACCAGTCGAAAGCAGGAAAATTGTCTAACACGAAATAATATTTGCGCGAGCAAAAGCTGTAAATGCAAATTATTATTGTGGTTTAGACCATAAGTTCACTAATCGCAGGGAGAGTGAAAATAGCAGGAACAGAGAGCATGCCGGAACAATAAATCTATCTGTTAATGTACACACGATGGCGCTGTTGCGCAGAGTGACGTCAGGGGGCGAGGCGCAATCTTTGAGAGCTGCTGAACACTTAAAGGACACCCTCTGGTGTTAGTCAGCGGAATTACGACTTTCAGTGATTCAAAATCTGAGAGCATTTACGCTTAGATTTTCTGCAAAATCACAATACAAACATACAAACAGGTCTCGGCGGACCTTTGGTGCTATAATGGCACAAGCGCGTGTGTGGCAGGATTTCCTCGCTGCACTAACTTACGCATCAATGCGAAACAACAGGAATTTTTCGTCTGTCGTCGGCTCCCATAAACATTCTTCCCAATAGCACTATGGTTCAAAATGTGTTAGGTTTTTTACAATTGATTAGCTAAGTCAATGTAAACCAGGAGTTATCGTTTTGCTGAATATTACTGGATTAACCACGAATTCAATAACGATATAATTTTTCAGGCCTTCATCTACTGCTGAGAAGGGGAAACTCGCCCAAAATCAGACTTACGTCTCGCACTAAAAAGAGATTTCTTCGTCTTATAGGCGGTTTTAGATAATATTAACATGTACACTGCAAAGAGTTTGTTTCGTCTTTTACAGGCACATGTTTAATATTATTAACTGCAGTTTTAGTAATCGACAGTGCAAAAAAATGTCTAGGCATATTTTAGCAGCTGTTAAAATGTAACGTTACTGACTGACATCGGCTTTTTGCCTCAGTCAGTTAGGTGTGAGTTCGCGTTTTGCGACTTATCTCACGATTTCATCATTTCATAGCGCAAAAATTAGTAATAGGCTAACCATGTCCACAGATTGAAACTGAGTATTGTTCATAAAACAAAGTTTGAAACTCCCCGCATTTGTCTCCACCAACTATAACGAATATGACTTAGCTCAAATGATTATAGGGAATCAAAATTATGAATCGGGTTGATTCATCTATATTCTTACAATATTAATCAATTATTGAAGCTGAAATTTGGACCCATTTGTATACATCAATAATCAATTACAATGAGTTATAATTGAATCATTAATATACCCAAAAGGTCCCTCTTTCAGATCAATTAATCAAAATAATTTTTTAAGGGAAATTAATGTATTAATTAAACAGTTGTTTGTCCCGCAAACTGGTCGTAAAATTAATGCCATTAACTTCTCGACAAATTATCTTTCTTATAATTCGAAGAAAGCTATATTTTCTGGCCATGAAAATTACTTTCTTGTTCTTATAAAATGTAGGTTACTTAACAGTAACGCATTGTAAAGCGTAACTTGATCGGAGTTTCATTGACTTGTAACATGAACACTTAGAGACAATCCAGAATATAATGGTTTTAATAATTGGACTAATTACTACATCGATTCACACAGAATATATGTATATACAGAACACGTAACACAAGACTAAACGAATAACGAAAATGAGAGAGAGAGAGATAGAGAGATAGAGAGAGATCGGAAGATGCGAGAGATGGAGAGGATGAGCGAGCGAAAGTGAAAGCAACCTGTGCGATCAGAGAAAGCACAGTTTTAGGCAGACTCACAGACAGCAACCTTTTGACAGACAACAAGGAATCAGATCACCTTGAAAAAGGGAAGATACAACCTTAAACAGCATTTAGATTTCGAGACTTGCATGTGGTCTGTTGTGGTGCTGAGGCAGGCGCGCGCGCATGGGCCTTTTGTTCTCTCATGCGTCTTCAGGTGAGCGCGGCCGCGGGATTTTCAAAAGAGTCTTTTCTTTGAGTTGAAGTTGCTTGCTGCGTTTGCTTCGCTGAGTCCGAATACGAAAGAATGCTCCCTAAAAGGCAGCCATGGGTCTTCTGAAGAAGAGGGTTCGTAAAAGCAGGAGAGAGAGAGAGCGAGAGGATTTTCTGAGTCGGTCTTTTATGGACAATATGGGTTGACGCCTCTGTTCGCGCGAACAACCAATGAACGTCCAAAGGTCTGAAGCGGGAAAAATGTCTTTGTCTCTGGGGCCACGCCCACTCGGATGAGTCATGAGGAGATGAGCTTTGAGCTGTTCGGCTCCCGAAATATGAAAAAGTGTAAAATAATGCATATTACTTCATTCTGCTATCGAAATTCGACTCTGTTAGATTGAGAGAATTTCAACGATATCACACACGTCATAAGAAGATTAAGAAAATCAAGTTACATAAGATATGCATATTTACAAGCATTTTAAAGTTCGTTACATGTCTAGAAATAAGATTTACCCAAAATGTGTTGTACCCTATAGGGTACAAATGGATATGAAGCTTGAGGAACTAAACACGGTACACACCTGATTTGTCTAACCTTATTACCAAAGTTTACCAGAATACACAAACTACACCACGTAAAAGAAAAATTATGAGATGGGAAATTACATCCATGTTTACATTTCTTTAGTGGTTATGCATATAGAAAATTTAGGATTTAAGTAGAAAATGTAGGATTTAAGTAGGAGTAAAGATTACCACTTTAATTCTGCTCCACTCCTAAAAACCCAGTTGACATTCCATTAGGCAATAAAACAGCAAAGTGGGGGGAAGGCAATTGCCAGAGAATATTGTTGAACATTCTCTAACTAAAACACTATTGATTAAAGAATACATTTCAAAACCACACCTCTATTATAAAGCCAAACTAAATCACACATGCCTAATGTAATTGTACATAAATTAAAGTATATTCTATCCTAATTTAAACACAAAGGGATGTTTGTGTGTGTGTGTGTGTGTGTGTGTGTGTGTGTGTGTGTGTGTGTGTGTGTATAAAGTCGGGGGGGATATCAAACACATGGGCGTTGGTAAATGGCCCCGTGGGGAAAATTATTAACCAGCGCTGTCTTCTTAAGGACAAAGACGATGTGTTCGCCATCACATGATTCACTTAATGTGAAAAGCAGATGCCATTGTTGCTACAAGAAGCTAGCTCGTTCGGATCTTTACCACATATTAACTTAAGTTTGTCAAAATTTCACGCTCTTTCCTGCTTACTAAGTCCTTCTCTATATGATTTTGCAGCTTCCATGTGTTTTTTTCCGTGGTTTAGACATCATAAATTAGTGTAACAATGTGTTCAGTAGTACATAAACAGTGCAATCCATGCCGTTGTTTACATCCGAGTACCTCCAATATGGCCGCGCATCCGGGTAACTGACCAAATCGTGACGTAAGTGCAAACCCTCTATAAAAAGTCACAATGAACTTTTTTTAAACTTAGGCTATTAGAATTCAGAGGGAAAAAATAGCTAAAAATTCACAATTACCTTTTTTATTTTCGTGTCGAAAGCAAGCTTCTAGTACCCTGGAAATCCAGAGTTCTCGCAAGAGCACAAGTTGAATTTGCTCAGCGAGTTTACTCTGGCGTCGAGTAATGATGCTCATTAAATATGCCCTTGTATCTGAGCTGCACCAATCACATCAGGTTATCTGATATAGGCAGGCCAGAGGCGAGCTAAACAGATGATGACAGCGCTGTGACATCGAAGTAATTAGTAAACATTGCAAGATGGCTATGGATGAACACAAGTTGTTTGAAACGGCTTTGGCCGCTACAATGAATGAGTTAGACTTGGCTTTTTATCTAAAAGAGGAACAGAAGACGGCACTCTAATCGTTCCTTTGCAAGAAGGGAGTTTTTGCTGTTTTGCCGACCGGGTACAGCAAGCAAGAGTCTAATCTACCAGTTAGCTCCGCTGGTAGCTAACGTTAAGTGTATGGGGCTTGTTGTGATTGGTCGTAGTGTTATCCAATTGCGTGCAGTGAGATTTTCAAACGCATGCTTGATGCCGCCCCTCGAGCTGGCCGATTTTTTCACTAATCGATGCCAGACCTAGCCTGGCTAACATTAGACCGCGTCTCATTGAGACGTGATCTGGGAACCACATGTTCATTTTCTCGTATTTGAGGCGTGGTTTACGAATGCCCAGAGCCGTTTATTGGGCGCTACGAATGTCTATCAAATGCACCTGTACGTAGCTCATAGCCAATCATTTCAATTATACCAGATGACGTATGTAGAGCGACATGCTCTTTTTTCAAAATAAACTTGCGTTCTAAACTACTTAGAACACTATCTAAGGCTGCATCGAAATAACTTCGCATCTGCTGCCATGTTGGATCCATAGATATAAACAAACTGCTTCGGTGTGTCGCATAGACGTCGTCATCGTCTTGCTGCTCCCTCCCCGTTCTGTGATTGGTCCCCTCGCTGAGGCGAAAAACTGGTCCATGGTGTCCAGGCTGCCTAGCAGCGTGAATAAAATCGCGCTGCGCCCAAGGCAGCATGGGGAAACCCAGGCTATGCCAGATCATTAATCTTTCAGATTTAGGTCTGGATTTACAGGCTAAGCTTCTAGCCTAATTTACACAAAACGTTTATTTGTATAAAAACGCACGAATTGAGAATTTAAATGAAAAAGTCTCGACTTTTTCATTTAAATTCTCAATTCGTGCGTGATTCAAAATTCGTGATTCAAGAGCAACGGTCAACGTTCGTCTGACGCATGTTTACAGCAAAACAATGAAAAAAAAAAATGAAAAAGGATCGCAGTGGAATGCAAAAATTAGTTCTAAGGCCTCACATGGAGCTCTTCTGTGTTTGGCTTTTATACAACAGTTCAATAAACAAGTTAAGTACTTACTTCGAGTAACTTACGTTTTAGACAATATTATGGCCAGTCTATTTTTGCTTTGCTAACCGTTGTGACACACTGATCAAACACAGTGGTCTTTTGTTCCTTCCTTCATGATTCAGTGTTTTTGAACACATCGAGACTGTTTTTAACGAATGTGAATGATTCAAATTAGTTACTCAGACTTTCACTTGTCGTTAACTACTGACGAAATGATCTGTATAAATCCCCACCAGAATAACAATAGTCTTCAACGCCAACACAAACAATATACAATAACAAATATAAGTAAATATAAAAACATACATTAATCTCTTTTTATTTATTCCTCTATGTGAGTAGATATTAGATGGTAGGGGGTGCCCATTCATATAAATTGGATATATTATAGGCTACTGTAAATTACAGTACATATTGTATTGTACTCTAACATCAACTCATCCATATTTTTGTTTACTGTACTACTGTAGGGGAGAGTGGGGTAAAGTGAGACATTTTTTACATTTGTTCCCCTCTAAGCGAGCTAAAATGATATATCAGTCAAATTTACACATTTCCCATTAATTCAGGATGTTTCCTAGCAATGGAAATTATTAGAATGTATTCAGGACGAAGGGCAGTGAAAATATGATTGTTTTTAAAAAAGTGGTCTTGTGTCTCACTTTACCCCAGCTTAGGGGTAAACTGAGACAGACCAGAGAAATCAAGGGGGTAAAGTGAACCAGCTGGGGGTAAACTGATCCGCTTACTTTTTCCACTCTGAAACTTCCATAACAACACATGTTGTAAAAGTAAGAATCTTGACAGCTAGCTTGGCAACCACACATTCCAGAACTAATGTCGGACTAGTAACAGAATCATGGGGATTGGTCAATTAAGCGCATTTTTTTGATGACCCACCGGTGCGCATCTAAGTGAAGGTGCAACGCCCTTGGCGTGATAAGGGTGAATGGCACGCTGGAGGAAATTCCTCCTAAAAAAAAAAGAACTATGTCCAAAATATTGTGACACATTTGGAAGGTCAATGCATTCAGACCTGCCCTGCCCAGCCCAAGGAGGGTGGCCTGTCCTGGGCCAGATTCGGATTTGTCTGCCACCGCTGGAGCTCTGTCTGGAGCAAAGTCGGTCCTAAAACAGACCTTTGGGTCTTTATGGAGGAGGGACAATGCTCCACTTGGACAAGGAACACGGACCAGAGAACCGTGGTGGTCAGATCGGGTGGGGAAACCGCCTGGCCCAGCCCAGAGAAAGTGCACTTTGTGCGGGCGAGACTTCCAGTAAATAGGGTCTGGTTTGGACACAGTCCCTCGGTGCCAGGGCGTGCATACCGGTGAACGTGCACCGTCCTGGGTGAGCTAGGGGTGAAAGACACACTGGAGGATATTCCTCCTCGTAAAAATGTCCAAAAATATCTTATATGCTCACAGACCTCCCGGGCCAGCCCCAGGGAGGGTGGGTCATCTCCGGTCAAAGTCAGATCTGTACACCTGCTGGTGCTCCTGCTAAAGCAACAACGGTCCAAACACGGACGCTCGGGGTGTTGTAGAGGAGGGAGATGACACTCTTATCGGACAAGGTAATGGAAAACAGGCGCCTCAGGGTTGCCTGGGGCCCAGAGGAGCGCACCCTCTCCTTCAGGCCGTTAAGTCGGGG
The DNA here is from genome assembly GCF_949319135.1 of Squalius cephalus. Classification (NCBI taxonomy): domain Eukaryota; kingdom Metazoa; phylum Chordata; class Actinopteri; order Cypriniformes; family Leuciscidae; genus Squalius; species Squalius cephalus. The sequence continues at coordinate 26,440,168 of NC_137123.1, forward strand.
TGCCCGGTCGATTGGAGCTTCGGACGTGCCTGGGGACGGCCCCTGCCCGCTCGAGTGGGAGCTAGCTCCTCCCTGATTTGCGCGTCGATACGAGACCTCGGGAGACTCAGATAGCCTGTCTGAAACGGATGTCTGCAAAGGCGGTGGGGGGGGGGGTTAGTTGGGGCCCCCCTGGCACGCCTTAAGAGCCGAACTTCGCCCTGCGCCTCCTCCCACTTTGAAAGTACCCTTCCCAGCCTCGATGCCTCCCGCAGATGGTTCCTCATGCACCCTATGAGTGGCCGTGTCGTCTCGAGCCCAGGCCCGAGTGGAGCGAGACCCTTGTGTAGGGAGCCTGCGCATCGCGGTTCACCATCCGGGGCTTCTCGGTTGATCCCGAACCGTCCGGGGCTTCTCGGTTGATCCATAGGTAAAACGTATGCTTGTCGAATGGTCGGTCTTGGTAAACGGCGAAGCGACTCCAGGGGCTTGAGACACCCCTGGAGAAAAAGGAAGGTCCTCCTCCGAAAACAAAAACCGACAGTGTCCGTGAGGTTGCAGATGGACGAGATTCCCATGCTGACTTTACTCCCTAGCAGGCTCCCAGGGAGAGTGCGGAGCTCTTGTCGGAGCGACCTCGGTCCTAAAACGGACCTTGGGGGTTTTGTCGAGGAGGGGACACATGCTCCATTCGGACAAGGTGAGAGGGAGAAGGTGCTCCACCTCTTTGCCTCAGCTACTGCACCTCAGGCTACTGATTTTGCTTCCCCCTTCTCTTTTTGATGGCTTTTCTACAATGTTTATGACATTAAAAATAAAACATGTCATGTAACATTACGTTAAAATATGTTTAAGACTAAACTTAACTTGTGCCTCATGTCTCACTTTACCCCACAGCATTTGTCTCACTTTACCCCACCGCCACATTTTAGAAAAAAACGATCTCTCTTAGCAATTCAGGCTTATCTTCAGCTAGCATCATCACATGGTTTTATATGTTGGTAGTTCATCAACATGTATGATATAAGTTTTTCTACCTGAATCAATTTGCTTTGGCACAACAGTTGATTAAGTTGACAGCAAGAAAATTTACTTTTACATGCAAAAAAAAATATTTTTGTGAAAAAAACATGCTTACTACAGCACCATGAGGTCCTCTCCTTCATGGCCAAGGGTAAATGAGAGGGGCTTGAAAACATAATGTTCAAATGACCAAAATTGTGTTCCATTGCCTAGATACAGGGGGTGTGTCACATTACCCGATGTCTCACATAACCCCGTTCTCCCCTACTACTAGCTACTCTCACAAAGTTCATTCTGCCTTTCCAGCTACAGGAGACCTGGATACACAGTGTGTGATACAAATGATTGAGTAAAATGACTGATATAATTCAATTTATTAGATGACATTCCAAAAGTCATTGTAAATGTTAAAACAGCGCTAGACACTTTAAATCAGCTTTGAAAAATAATAGTTATTTAGTAGTATTCAACAGTCATTTATCAAAATACATATTCATTGTGCAAATATTTTGCATTTAAAAACGAATAAACAATATCAGCATTTGCCTTTACAAAAGCTGTGTGCAAAGACTACTCTGACTGGCGTTTTTCCTGCAAGCAATGATATCAAATCAAATGAAAATGATACACTTCATCAGGTGCCAAAAGCATTCAGTAGCGTAAATATAAAGTGTATAATTGGCAAAATGCCTTTTTTTTTTTTTTCTAAATGATCATTGATCTTTATTGTGAAGACCAAGACAATCCATACAGAAAGACACTGTATTACTTTGGAGTTAGAATGACATTAATAAAAATGTATTTATTTATTAAAAATTATGAAAATGGTCTGAAGATCCAGTGCGCGTACTAGGCAATTGTTTTTACTGCATTTGTCCTTTGAAGCCCAGATGCAATGTTAATTGTGCTTTACTTTCTTCACATTTTCATTCAGCTGTAGAAACTCAAGAACACTCCAGTCTCAACCAATCTGTTCCACTTGTCTTGTTCTTCAAATCACTCCTCTGGTTCCACATCTCTGCCATTGTCACTGCATAAGGATATGAGGTTCAATGTTAAACAGTAGATCATCATTACCACGCCGAACTTCCAGAAGGAGGGGCATGTCTCCCTGAATCGCCTCCTGTAGTTCTCCAGTGTTGGCCAATGGATGGCCGTTTAGCTTCACTATAATATCACCTGTTTCAAGCCCACCCCTGTGAAGAGGAACCAATGGAAGGAGAATGTCACGTGATTAGTTTGGGATAAATAAAAATGCAGTTGATTGATGTTGCAACAACATATACTGTATGTAATAGCATGCTTAATATTATGCTCAAAAGCATTTTGAAAAGAATCTAGGGTGAAAATAAATCTAAAGTTTGGCTTCAGGCCAATTTACACTGCACCAACAAACGCAGATCAATGCCGACAGTCAACGGATTACAACACATCGCAAAAACCAACGAAGTGTCTTGCCGTCTGTTGGTGTGGTGTGAATTGGCCTTTAGACATACTTCTGAGCTGGGGAATCCGGGACAACTTCATGGACAAGAATTCCATTGCCGATATCTGGAAAGTTTGGATTGTGCCATTTTAACTCCTGAACAATGCTGAGGAAAAAAGAGAAATACAAGAAAATAGATGAGATCTGAGGGAAAAGGGATGCAGAAAGACATTTCTCCTTTCGGAAAGCTGATTACACCTGACACTATTAAATGTGAAGGATTCTGGGTTTTTTTTTTTTGTTTTTTGTTTTTTAAGCAATGTTGTTGATTGACATAACATACTTTTCTGTTAAAGTGACCATTTTGATTCCAATAAACCTTTTCTTGGGGCCTTTTATATCTGAAAGAGAAATGATTAGTTTTAGATATTTGTACAATTTCAATGTGAATTCAAGTCATGCCTGAAAGATTGTTTTTACGAGTTAAAAGCCCATGAATTGCACCACAAAGTAAACATGATTGGGAAATTCAGGATTTTCTTAGAGCCCTGAGTTTCTGAGTTGGGGGCATGTCAGTGAGAAAACAGGGCGAATGGTATTGACAGTAAATTTGTGGAAATTATTGAAATAATTTTTTTACATTTACAATAAAACTATAATTGCATGTACAATATATAATGATACAGTTTACAGCACCTTCAATAATTCAATTGAAAGCAAAAAAACCTGATGCGCATTCTTTGTTCATCAAAATCTTGTCAAATTTTTTCGTAGAATTGGTACATTGGTACACATTCCCAACTCATAAATACAAACTTCCCAGGAGGACTTGAAAGCACCATCAGATAACTGTAGTACCCCATACTGAGTGTTATTCACAACCATGAGTTTAGCACTGCACAAAACTGAACTGAACAAAATAATTACGGCCTTTTTGTTTGGTAGCGATTTTTGTTAAACACCGAAGCAAAGAGTTATATCGACTTGCAGTTAGCTAGTAGCAGGTTACTGGGACAAATTCATGCATTGCAGTTTTACGGTATAACAGGATAAACAGTTAACAACCTAATTCAGCATTGTGGCCTAAACATCAATGCTGCACCTTTACTGTGCCTCCTCTCACAAAGTAATTTAATGGTATGATGGACCAGTTCAATTTCAGTTGATTCTGCTATAGCTTGCATGTTTGATGTCATCAGGCCAGCAAGACGACTAGCAGCTAGCTAGCAAAGTGACATTTGCTAGCAATTACCTCACCTGAGGCAGTCTTCACAACTTGAGACTGCGTGAAGTTTGTCCTGCCTACCATTTGCTTGACTGAAATCAAAGTAAATGACACCAAGGATGTAATGGACAGGCTGTTTCATGCATAGTGTATTCATGTTTTGTAGCCATTTTGTCACAGTTGGCAGAACATAATTTAATAGGTGGGACACACAAACACCTAATTAATCCATAGAATTGAATGAAAATAAACATCCATTTGTAAATTCAGATTTCTGTGAGCTAAAATTTCTGTTGATGAATTCATTTTTGGAATTACCGAATTAATTGCATTACCTCTGTGCATGATGCTTACCTTTCTGCTGTTTATCATTGGATTCATCAAGGAACTTAATGATTCGGTCGGATGGAATGGCAAAAGAAATCCCTGCGGTAACTTTTAGTGTGTTTATTCCGATCACCTCACCATCCTAACATGACAGAAATATTATAAAGCTAGCAATATTAAATGTATCTACCCAGTGTCCTCTTAATGTAAAACTCCATTGCCACTCACCAGATTGACAAGTGGACCTCCTGAGTTTCCATACTTCCCATTGATGATGAAAGAGAGAGTAATAGACAATCAACTTCAGGTAAAATATCTACCAAACAGTTGTTGTAGCCTGAAAACACCATTCTTGCTTGTCTTACATTGATGATAGCATCGGTCTGGATGTAGTCCATGTCAGAGTCTTGGATGCCGAGCTCTTTTCCATCTCTCTGTGTTGTGCTGACGATGCCTGTTGTGACTGTGTTCTGAAGGGCGAATGGACTGCCAATGGCAACCACAAACTCCCCAGGCCTCAGATCAGCAGACTGACCCAGTGATAACACTGGTAATTTTTTCTGGAGATAAACAGAGCATTTCATGCAAATTAAATCAACTGAAATGTGATTCAGTCCATATGTTTTCAATCATCCTGTTAGTCTAAAAAGTGCAGCCTCGTGCCTATGGCCGAATCACAGCTATCCCGGCCAGCGTGTTACTGACATTCAATGTTGAAATAAATGTTATTTCCTCAAGTAAAGATGTGCTACTTTTTTCATGTGTTTACATTTTTTTACACACCTATTTTACACACTTACTCAGAACGACAGCTGGGATGGTGATATGAACAACAACGCTAACGCTCATGTTGCTTAATTGCTAACACTACCTGAACAAACTGGTCTGATTTCAATCCTTGCAAAAACATTTGAACAGTCTTAAAAAACAAATCAGAAATTGGGCGCAGTGTGGAGAAAGTCTAAGGCTGCAGAGCAAGAGATGGGGAAATGACATCAACTACTATAAACAGAAACAAAATATCTGCAAGCATTCCAGACTCTCTGACATGGGAACATTCTTCATTTTTGGTTTCCAAAGCCATGTCTACCCTGAATAGTTTCTCTTTGATAGTCTAATTCAGAAATGGGCTACAGAAATATTGCACTGGACGGTTTACACATCTCCATAATCAGATCCACATGCATCGGGAAACAAAACACCTCTTATAACACCTCCTAAATTCCCACACACAAATGTAGGTCAGCATGTGCTTAAAATAAGGCTACAGTTAACATGTCCCAGTGTGTCTAGATGAGGCGGAATGTGTGATATAAACCATCTGCCTTTGGAGTCATAAACATGGGATTTAAGAGTCAAAGGTGTTGCCATTTTTGGATGATTTGTGCTGAGTTTTTATACTTTGAATGTTTATGAAAGATGAACTCTGGACTACTGGCTAATAGGCTTTGTGTCTGGAAACTCCACTGTAAAGAAAAATGTGGTGACACTGACAGCAAGAAAGGTTGAGGATTCAACTTTTTCAGCCTCAAGGCCTTGTTTCACATTTACAACAGGAAATAATGGAGACAAGGGAAACACTATAAAATATTAAAAATGAGGGGAAAACACTAGAAATAATGGTCCTATTATTCTATTGTCCCTTAAATGCCACCCCCCTTTTTGAGCATAGATGTGAAAATGCACTATCCAAACTTAAATGGTTGTAATTCGTGAATGTGTTGAAGTACATAACTAAGGTTGGTCTCTTTTTAAAGAAGACACTCAGCAGGTCATTGCTGAAGCACTGTAAAACAATTTAATTTTATTAAATTGCAACGACAAAAAAGTCAAGGCCATATGTACCAAGCTGTGCTCCAAATTTGAAGTTGATATCACAAAAATTGGTTAGGCACTGTACCAAAAATAGCCACCTGGTGACACCCACATTCCATTGACTTTTTTTGATGTTTTCTCCTGTAACAAATTACTAAATTACTGTCACAATAAAACTTCTATCACAAAACAGTCACCAAATTTGGTAGGTAAAGGGTTAGTGTAAAGTATAAAGTAGTTAAAGGGTTAGTTCAGCCAAAAATGAAAATTCTGTCTCACCCTTAGATCCACACCCTCAAGACTTTCATTCATCTTCTGAACACAAATGAAGATATTTTTTGATGAAATCCAAGAGATTTCAGTCCCTCCATTGGAAGCAAAACGATAGGAAAGATATCAATAAAGTAACAAGTGCTTTGTTTGCGCAAAAATAATAAGAATTTACTTCTGTATTTACAAAATAATATTATCAAAAAGCGCATTCACAGAACAACTTCCGGTCTTGAGTCAACACAACACGCATGCGTCGTGGTGCTCCCCCTAATATATCAATATTTTCGTAAATAAAGTGGTCAATTATGGGGTTTTTTTTTGTGCAAACAAAGCACTAATTGAGGTTAAACCACTGGAGTCACATGGATTTAATGATGTATTTCCTATCGTTCTGGACCTTGAATATGTAAATTGCGTTGCTCCCAATGCAAGACTGAAAGCTCTCGGATTTAATCAAAAATATCTTCATTTGTGTTCCGAAGATGAACGAAGGTCTTTGGAACCCCATGAGGGTGAGTGATTAATGACGGAATTTTCATTTTTGGGTGAGCTAACACTTTAAAATAAATTTTGTTAATGAAACATGACACCTCCCAATAGGGAGAGGATTTCAAAGTAGGCTACCATTTCCATGGTAATTCACTGTCCGATTTCAAGGTTTTCACAGGATGATTTTTTCGTTTTTAAGCTTTCGAATGATAATAAATGATTATTACTAAAATGTGTGATAGGAAAACAAGGCAATAAAAAAAGAGCGGTAAACTGACAGTTATGGGTCATTGATGCTAGTGAAATGATTCCCACCTTTGGATTAATTTTGATAGTGGCAATGTCAGACTTCTTGTCGATGTCTCTGATGGAGGCGTCATACGTCTGGCCATCGTGTAGCTGCACTCGTAGATGCTGGCGGCCCGTTACTGTTGCACTACTAGCTACCACATGAGCATTGGTCACAATCAGACCTGCCTGAGTCATTATGAATCCAGAACCACTTGACAAAGGTACATGGCGGCCAAAGAGCGGATGGCTGGACACAAACATTCAAAGCAGTGGTTATCGCATTACTGAAAGGGTGAAAATATTACAATTATATTCTAGTATTGCATGAAAATATAAGTTAATATAACAATACAACTTGCTAAATGCATAATAGTTAGATTAATTTAGATTACTACAGTATTGAATTATATAAAAACTCCTTCTCTTCAATCGAGTGCAAACATGACAAATAAATATAGCTATCACCAGTAAAAACATTACCTTAAAAGTAATCTTTTACAGTTATAGGTATAAAGAAGAGAATAATTTACTTGAGGAAGAGCTCGACGTGTACCACAGCAGGGGCAATCTTCTCCACAACATCAGCGATGAAGTTAAACTTATACCTTGGGCTGTTCAGATGTGCAGGACCTATACTAGCAGGAAAAATCATTCACGTCAGTGACATGTTAGCCAGATATGAAGACTAATGACTAATATAAGCAATACTTAACAGTTTGTTTTTTGGTAAATAGCAAAGGTCAGGGATAGGCATGTTTGGTCCAATAGAGCCGCTGTCCTGCAGAGTTTAGTTCCAACCATAATCAAACACACCTGAACAAGCTAATCAATGTCTTCAGGATCACTAAGGCTTCAGGTAACACTTGTAGTTAGAGCTACTCTGCAGGACAGCGGAGTAGGACTAGGACCGAACTGCCCCTGACCTAGGTATACAAGTGTAAATGTGCACTAATTTAATATTTAAGCAAATCTTTCTCACATAATATTTTATGTATTATATTGTATTAGCAGAATAAGTGGCAACCAAATTTTAGGGTGTAATGCACTACCGATCAAAAGTATGTTTTTTAAAGAAGTCTCATATGCTCACCAAGTGTGCATTTATTTGATACAAAAATACAATAAAAACAGTAATATTGTGAAATATTAATGCATTTTAAATAACCGTTTTCTATATTGTAAAATGTTATTTGTTCCGGTGATGGTAAAGCTGAATGTTCAGCAGCCATTACTACAGTCTTCATTGTTACATGATCAAATTCACTGATTTGGTGCTCAATTCAGTTATTATTGGTTCTCAATTATTAATAATGGTTCTTCTTATTATCCATGTTGAAAAGAGTTTTTGATGCTTCATATTTTTGTGGAAACCGATAAAAAAATTAAAAAAAATCAGGAAAATGTGATAATTGTTTTAATAAGTTAAAAAGAACAGCATTTCATTGAAATGTAAATGTCTTTACTGTCATTTTTGATTAATTTAATGCATCCTTGCTGAATAAAAGTATTTTATTTTATTTTTTTACCCCAAACTTTTGAATAGTAGTGTATCACAGTTTCCACAAAATTATAAGGGCATAATTAAAATTAATAATAATTATTATATAAAGATTTTTTTAACTGTATTTTAATAATACTGTTTTTATTAATACTTATAATACTGTTTTACTCTATTTTTAATAGAGTAAATAATATAACTTATTAATAATATATTTAATAATATAACTTAATTATTCCAAACTTTTGACCGTTATTGTGATTTTAAAATCACTGACAGAGGAATTTCCTCTGAATATATGCCAAGATCTATGAAATTCAAACATATTTAGACTTCATTAACTTAATCTCCCAATATCAGCAGCCTCCGTTGTGCTGCTTAGAACTAAATCTTAACTAAACCAAGCACAACTTGTTCCTGGATAAGTTCTTTGTTGATCCTGAAACAACATTCCAAACAACTAATCAGATTTGAGGGAAAATTGAATGTTAAGTTTAGACTTACAACCAGGGTTAGGTGCTTCTACATTGTAATTCACCTATTATTTCCCTCTGGTTTAAGGAATAGGTTATGGGTAAGGTTAGGTTTAGGGGTAAGGATAGGATTAGGATACATTTTTTAGACAGAATATGTTGATCCAGGAACATGTCTTGGCAAAATCACAGTGACCAAATGTTCTATTAGATAGATGTCCCATAGAGCACATAACAGAATAGATATAGGACATCAATTGTAATAATTTGGATCACTGCTCATCTGTGACTAGGTGTGTCGCATTTAACTTCCCTCACATTCTGTGGGCTGGACACAGATGGTTTTCGGCCTAGATTGTGTCCTCTTTTCCAAAGCTTTAGAATAAAAATACTTGCATGTTTTGATTCGCGCTTCAGTATAAAAGGGTTAAAAGCTGCTTTTAGATTTATGTTCACTGGCTCTTAGTGAAATAACTACAGACCACACTGGAATAGTAAGAGGAAGGAACTAAGAGCTGTTGACACTACATCTCACTAAACATCCAAAATCACACTGATGTTTCTACTTAGTAGGCATTCCAAGACGTCTCAATCAGACACATTCAGACATCACACATGAAGCCAAAATTAGTGAAGATATAGCAACAGTCCAACAGCTGACTGAGTATTAGCCTATGCTTCACACACACAAACACTTGCACTGTCATTTTTTTTTCTCCCCCCAGTCAATACAACAGTGGTCTTACTCACATGGATGAAGCAGCAGTCCAAATTTGTCAGTTACTGACGCCATTGTGAAAGTATTTGCAGGAGCATTTGTCACCTATTGTTGTATATTACCCCACATTAAAAAGGTCCAGTAACAAGGGTATTTCTATTCAGAAATGATGGTAGAAAAGAGGTAGCAACTATTCAGCTCGTCATATAATCTAAACATGGCAACCACCATGATACCCTAATGTATGTCACTGGAGTCTTCCTTTAATGTGACTGTACATTAAACATATTTGCCAAACCTTTGGAAACTATTGCAACTGCAAGACAGGAAATACTGTCAAATGCAATGCATTTATGAAATTCAAGCTGAGACTTAGGCCTATTTAATAGACAAATAGCACGCTTAAGTGTCATGCGCAAAAAGGCAATAGCGCTGATAGCCAACAAAATAGTAGTAAACATAATTACTAGTTACTATTCCAGACACACGGAACAGAACCAATTTTGATAGGAGGCTATAACTGAACAGAAACAGAAAAATCAAGAAGAAAAATAAGTAGTTGAACTTATCAGTGACTGACCTGAGCTTGATGATGCGCATGCACCCTTGTGCGTTTGGGTAATCACGGAGAGCCCTCGCTGTTGCGCTTTACGCGCGGCTGCCCTCATCTTGCACACATTACCGTAGGTCTTTCCGTCGCTGCCACACACTCTGTGAGTTGTCTTACACTGGCAAACGCCTTTGGAAAGTCGCTTACCGGCTGGAAATTTACATTCAAGCCCGTCGCCACACGGAGCATCATCCTTCCGACCGCACGATGTGCCCTCGCTCAGGCTGCACACAAGACAGCAGTTGCAGTGGTCGGGCACATACCCGCTCGGACAGCTCGGGCTCGGACATTTACTCACATCACACCTGGATGAACATTTTGTCCTCGGCTCGGCCACGGCGACGTCCTGCGCAAAGAGCATTGTTGCTGCAAACAGAATGACCAGCATTCCCTTTTCAGTTTTCAGGTAGCCTACACTCGGAGAGAAATTCAGTCAGTGTATTTAGTCTGTTCAGTTAGCTATTTTAATTCTTTGTGATATTCATTCGTGGCCTATGATGTCCAAAATACAGCAAAGAGCTCCTCTGACTTTTCCGAGAACGTCACACGATGATTGTAGCGGCGTTTAACATGAAATTTACAGCTTCATTCTCTAGATTCAAAGTTCAGTCTCAGATGCTCGTTCTTATGTTCCTTGTGCTATGCCGTTAAAAAATACAGTGCTGGATAAATCTCTCAGACTTCCCGGACATGTGGCCACACTCACTCCCTCCACTTCAATGCTTTTGTATATCTTACACACTCAGTGTGAGGTATGATGAAATAGGTAGGACAGTGTCATTACTAAACAAAGAGCGAATTTATTATCACATTCTGTGGAAATATCTACATTTCAAGAAGTGGATGTAAAATGCTTTCAAGCTTATATTAAAAAGGATCAGGCTAGAAAATATCATGATATAAACAATAAAAATGAACAGAAACTCCCCACCGTAATAGAAAAACAAACGTTTGGAAAAAAATGTCTAACTCTACAGTATTGCTGATGTCTTTTCTGTAATATATTTCACAGTTTTACAACATATCCGAGAGCTTCTCTCAGCTCACCGCTATCATGCCTCCCTGTGGCGTATGCAGAAACATGCTAAACATTTATATTAAACTTAATTATGACCAGTGTTGGGGAAAGTTACTTTTAAAAGTAATCAATTACAACATTGCATTACTCCCAAAAAGTAACTAATTGCGTTACTTGGTTGAAAAGCAATGCGTTATGTTACTTTTGCATAACTTTTTCTCACCTGGGCTGGGCTGGACTGGGATTGCTTGTTAGCTTTTTAATAACAAATAAAACAAGTTATATTTTGGGCTAATGCAAAGGTTCTTTCACACCAAAAGACAAACTTTTAAGTTGTGCTGCCATTCTGGATCGAAGAAGAATAGGATGCAGTAGAAGAAAGTTCAACAATCTTACTTCAGCAATAAAAATAAATAAATAAAATGTAACACAAATGTGATGTTTCTCTAAAGTCATTTTTGCTTATTAGTATGGTTGAATTGGATCATTGAAGGTCAACAGCAAAGTCATTGGTAAATAAAATGAGATTAAATAGCCTACATAAAGAATATTTGTGTAATTTAATAATTATTGCAGGCTTACGTAATATTCTGAGTTTGCATTTTACTGTTTTTCATTCATTTTAAGGAATACTGAATCTGTTTTTGTGCAAGTGAGATTTGTTTGTTCACATTTAGTGCAGAACTATAATAAGTAACATGCAAAGTTACTTATTTGAAAAAGTAACTCAGATATTTTGCTGTAAATTTAAAAGTAATCCGCTACTTTACTAGTTACTTGAAAAAAAAGTCATCTGAATACATATAACTCGCGTTACTTGTAATGCGTTACTCTGATTATGACAAGGTGATCTAGATTTTGCTTCACTGAGGGCTTTTAATGTTGTACACAGCATGCGCGTGTGATTTGGTTATAGTGGTCAGATTTCTGCGTGTTGTGCTTTGAAGTTTACCAGAATGTCTTCAATTAAGACAACAAAGTATTAGAACAGTTTGATATTATAGAAAAAAAACTTTTTTTTTTCTGTACAAGCACCTTTTAGAGAGAGAATAATATCACTGCAATTTAAAATGACCTACTCATTGTTGAAATAGCAAATAAAGTTTCATCTATAAAGTTTTGTTTTATACTGGTTGAGACATGGTGCTTTTATTTTCACCACGTCTGATGCCATGATCTTAAACTTAAACATTATTTAGACAGTAGGCCTATGTCTAAACAGCAAATAAAAACAAATGCGCAACATTCTTAAAGTAAAAACTTAAACACAAATTTTAGAATTTCACATCTTGTACAGCAGCTATTTCTTGGAGTGCTTCACAGACAAGGCTTAGTCCCAGACTAAAATGTATGTTTGAGCTGTTTTTACTGAAACTTATATTGTCGTTAAGCAACAGCATATCTTTAAAAAAGCTACTTAAATGTCCTTGAACTAAGGTCTAATCCTGGCTTAATCTAAGCGGCGTCTGTGAAACCAGGCCATGAACATACAAACATTATGTGTGATCTATACGGTGTACAAAAATTAAATGACTAATTGACAGCTGTAGCAAAGCTAATGTCCATAGTCCGATAACAATCAAACTAAACTGTGATAACCAAAAAAAGTCAATTAAATCTTTTTCTTTTTTTGAATTTATGCAATTCCTCTAACAGCCACATGAGGGTGTCGATGAATATTGTGTTCCTGCTTCAATTCCAGATGTCGAAGGATCCAAGTAGGAAATGTAAGCTTTTAAAATGCTGAAAAAAGTATGAGGAAAAAGTTTTTTTTTCTTCTTGTTTATTGAATCATAAAAACAACTTTGTTGTTAAATATATTTAAATTGAGTAATATATGGTTACATGTCAGTAAGTCAGTTAGCCTTAGACACACATATATGGGACAGCACAAAGAGCAGCAAGAACAAGTAAGCGAAGATTCAGTTGTCAGAGACTACGCCAACTTTTATACAGACAAAGCTATCCTTTTTAACCAGTGACAACTAACCAGCTCCATTAAGCAGTTTTTCATTTAGTCATTTAGTCTAGCAGTGTTACACTTGTCTGTAGAAGGTTCCATGCCGGAGAAATTCCTTCATGAATTCCCCTTTGCATAATGGCCAACATAATTCTTGAAAAGTTGCAATGACTGCAAAAAGTTTAAAGATTTTTTTTCTCTTTCTGACCACTGGCTTGTGATTCTCAAAGGATACACTTGCTATTTACTTCTTGTCCCTGTCAGTGGACATCCTGAAATAATCACGCCACTCTTGTTTTCAATCTGTCAGTTAGCAGATGCAGCCCCATTTATTCTTGGTCTCCTGTGCTATTGGGACTTTTGCTGGGATTTTGAAGCTCTCAGATCTGCACCCTAACACACATTCTTTCACACTCTGGCTCCTCTGGCTCTTCAGACTCTTTGCCAATGTCACAAAGATGCTGTCCACCTGGTCCCCTTTGTGAGCTTTGGCTGAAGTAAGATAAAAAGACATTCCATGGACTTCGGCCAAATGACGAGCCTGCTCGATTACCACAGATGTAGTCGGAGTGACCAGATCGGCCTTGTTGCAAACGAGGGCCCGGGGAATATCTGGACCGAGAGAGTGCTGACGGCACTCGTCCATCCACAGAGGCAGATTGCGGAAACTAATGGGGTTAGTGACATCAAACACGAAGACAATCCCGTGCACATTGCGATAGTAGTGCTGAACCATGCTTTTACGAAAACGTTCCTGACCAGCAGTGTCCCACATCTGTACCTGAAGCGAGATGGAAGAGGACAAGATTTATATTTTTGTTCACATATACATATTATAGCACATTATACATTATTTGCCATGCATGACAAAACTGAGCTACAGAAACACTGAAAATTGAAACTTGAGTCTCCATTGGGCCTGACCTCCTTGGTTGAAATAGGGGTAGTAATGTAGCCTAAATGTTCATCTTTAAAGCAATTGTTATTTAATGTTTGTGGTGTGGGACTAAAGCTTCTCTTCTCAAAAGTGAAGTCCAATTCCTCATTTCAAAGCTAATTAAGATCTCAACAACACGGTAAAATCCAGCGTTCCGTTGTTCCTCCATGGCATTCACAAGCAAAAAGAAAAAATAAAGTAGTAAAGAATTTACATCTTGGCTATTGAATCCGATAAACAGATCAGGTAAATCCAAATTAGTCAGTACACAAATTATTACAAATATTTGATATAGCCTACATCAAATCTCTTTGAGGAACTCTAAAAACTCTACTGTATATGACTGTTATGGTGTAAAACATTTAAACTAGTTTAATATTCTTTGTGGTTTTTGTAACCATAATTATTGTTTATTATTGTTCATTACGGTCTTGTTTCTGTATTTATTGTTGCGTAAAATATATATATTTTTTTTTTCTTTGAGTCGGATCTCTTCGATGAATCAGTTCCAAAACCGGTATGTTCGATTTAGGGAGTGAACAGTTAAAAGGGTTAAAAAACCTATAAGCGAATAATGATACAAATAAAACGTAGTTTATGACTTGACAATAAACAATAAGGCTATCATTGATCGTGATACAAAATTACATTTCGCTAAAACCACCAAAAGATGTTGAGATTACGCAATATAGGCTGCATGACGTGAAACAACATAATAATTAAAAAAATCGCCATTCCTACTCACAAAAATATGTCTAATCGCGTTTTTGCGGATGGTTTAACGCAATGCCTAAATTAGTTTTATGCATCCAGGCAACATTTTTGTAATCTGCTGCAAAATAAACGTGCTATAAAATTAATCGAAAATACAGTACAACTTAAATAATTGAGTTCTTACTTTGACTTTCTCGCCTTCTATCTCAAGAAGTTTCTCACGAAAGTCCACCCCGATTGTCGCCTCCGTTCTGCTGGGAAACTGTCCGGTGCAAAAGCGGTGTGTCAGACAGGTCTTACCGACTCCGGCATCTCCGATCACAATGATCTTACAGGTACGACGGCAGCGCACCGGGACACCGTTCGACGAGCTGGAGCTCTCCAAGGACGAATCCATTTACCGTTCCAGTGGCGAAAACTAAACCTGAATTAGACGTTAAAAGGAAGCTAAAAGTTCAGAGTGCTCCAGTGAGCACTCCTCACATGTCAATGACTGATGCTTACTGATTACTTCCCCTTAAATAAAAGAGAAACTTGGACTCGTTTTTTAAGCCCCACTTCCATAAGACATCAAATCAGGTAATTAAAGAAAATTCTGCCTTTTTGCAATATAATACATATGATTATTCCTTTTATTCATGAATGTAATTATGCATAAAAGGGGTAGGAACCGTTGTTAAAAGGGAAGTCTGACATCCAGCTTGGACAGAAACCAAAAACAGCCCACAGTTATTTCATATCCCTTGCAAGTATAGGGTTTTTTTTTTTTTTTTTTTTTTTTTTTTGTGACAAAATATACTTCAGATGTTTTTGGCCAAAACATTTTAAATACTTAGAAGATTTTTAAAGACCCTACCAATGTCAATGAGAAGGAACAGTAGATGGGCTGGTGCCAAATGTGTGCTCTTACATTTAGATTTTTTTTTATTACAAAAAAAAAAAAAATCTATATCATACAACAAACTCTTCTTTGAACACTGTAACCCAATTGGATCAGACAGAGTGATAAAATGAGGTAAGCTGGAACAGAGAGCAGGGGAAAGGGCTCTTGATAACAGTTTACTGTCATTATCAAGCCAATTTTTTTTTTTTTTTTTTGGACACCTCCAAGAAATGCAATAAGGAACATCTACACATGCTGCTTCCCCATTAGGACATCACTTCCTGTCCACCCAGCCTTCCCCCAAAACCATGTCCAACTTCAGACGATTCAGCCACCTTTTCACACCAGATCTTCTGCACAAAAAGCCAATATCCTTTTTAAGCTTTTATTTTTCATATAAATTACTCTTTAAAACAGGGGAAAGACGGGTTTGAGTGTGTTTCTCTTGCTTGGTTTGTTGACTATGGGATTTGCTCTCGCCATTGCATAAAGTTTGCATTCAGACATACTGTATTTCAAAATGGGATGCATGTTTGACTAGTTTTCAGTTAGAGAGTAGTCATCAGCAAGGTTAAAAAAGTAAAATGGGCATTTTATTCTCGTCTCTCCCTCCACACCCCTCCTCTTCTTCCTCCACTCCAAAACACAGTCACTGTCTGAGTCCTAACTGCAATTTCTGGGGGTGTAGAAGATCGCAGGAAGTTCCTCACAGAACCGCAATAGTCAATGGCAACCGTCTTGGGTGTTCGACAGTGGCGGTGCCGCACCGCTTCCCATTCCTCCACCTCCTCCCTCAGTCCTTCACCCTCTTCGGATGTTCACATATCATTGGCCAGCTCCTCAGTTTCCGTGGAGACGTCTCCATTGACCGCAATCTTCATGTTTTCCTCATAGCCTGGAGGCATGAAGGCCAGCGTATAGGGGTAGATCTTATGACACTCCGCTCGGTATAACTCGGCCGTTTCTTTAGCCTCTCCAAGGCTGCCATCACGCAGGCTTTCCAAAACATCTGTACAGATCTGCAAGAAAAATAAAGTAGTATGGCTATAATATAGGGTCTGTTTACACCTGGTCACTTCATGTGTTTTTACTGGTCGGATAGCTATCTGATTCGTTAAAACGGTTCCATTTACACTCGGCCACATAAATGGGTCTCCGCAAAACGGATATAAATCCGCTCTTCAATTCCCGTCAACGGAAGCAACAGATACAAGTTGCATTTTATTTATCATCAGCTAAAGACCGAAATAGGAGAGAATGCGGCATCAGCACTGGTAAGATCATTTAGTCACACTACTTTTAATGAAGATGATTGTGTTTTGAGAGTCTGCGACTTACTTTCAGTTTCATTTGCGGCAGTTTGCACGTCAGCTTGCTGAAGAGAAACTCAGCTGCTCATCTGCGGCAATGCGTGTTGCAGTAGAGCTGTCATATCTGGCTATAACATGCTCTCACATGTTTATTTTTTAACATTCTGGGAGTAAAATTTATGTGGTTTCATCAACCAGATGCATTTACACAGTCCATATACTAGTCCAGTTTCGTTTGGAATGAGTCTCAAACCAGCTCCTGAAGTGGTTTGAGGGATCGGATTGAAATCCGAAAGCGTTTCGGAGGGCATTTACACCTGGTCTGTTCACGATTGAAGAGATATCCGATCAGAGAAAAAGCATGAAGTGACCAGGAGTAAAGAGGCCCACAGTAAAGGCTGGAATACTCGACACAACTTTTAAAATCTAAAGAGATTTTAAAACACTTAGCATCATAAACTTAGTGACTATGTAAATGGTTACAGAGTAAAACTAAACCACACAGCAGATTTTCAAGTAGTTCCGAACTAAAATTCATGCAGAAACATGCTGCTAGGAGATGCATGGCAAATGAAAACAATATTTAAAATTGGCTCAAAATATCAAACAAGTTACATATCCTCAGACTGGACGGAATCCAAGCTAATATGAACATGCAAATCAGGGAAAATATCTGTGCAAAAGTCATGTAGTGTATGTCAGCCAACTGTTTTCTTTCAACTGCCTTGTTTTGCTGAATACATAAGCTTTAATAATTAAAAAAGAAAGCATATAGCTAGTCAAATCAATATTGTGAAGAAATCGCTCTG
Organism: Squalius cephalus; assembly: GCF_949319135.1. Taxonomy (NCBI): domain Eukaryota; kingdom Metazoa; phylum Chordata; class Actinopteri; order Cypriniformes; family Leuciscidae; genus Squalius; species Squalius cephalus. Next base: position 26,457,946 of record NC_137123.1, read on the forward strand.
AAATAAAAAGCTGTGCATGTTCTACAAGGGACAGTGTGGATAAATTCATCCTCTTAAACTCTATCCTTTTAAAAAGTAGTTTTACAATATTTACCCAAACGTGTCCATTCTTGTCACTTGTTATACATTAACCAGCTAGTAAAATCCTCTTAAGGTCATGTAGTCTACTATGTACCTGAACACCTCTGTTGTTCAGTGATTCATCAAGTGCTATAGCCAGCTCCATTGCTTTCTTCTGTGTTGAAGGGTCTAAATAGAACATCATTTTGGCAGCTGTGAAGGAAGAAAATAGGTGAAAATGCATTATGGAAAAGTAGTCATTTGAAAAAAAAAAAAAAAACTGTGTGAATATAAAGTGTTGAGCATGTGCACCTGCTACTCGGTGAGGGATGGAACTGGAGTGCTTGGTGAGGAAGGCCTGGTTGAAGCTCTTGGCATTACTTTCCCCAAACAGCCTGGAGATTTCCTGCTTGAGCACCATGCAGACCGATTCTGCTAGGTCTTTACTTTCGGACACTGTTAGCCAATCAAAATGAACACATTACTGACCAAACTTCACACATGGAGGTGAATATGGTGTCAGAAGCAACAAATAAGTCAAAAGAGTGACCAATTGATTAAATGCAAAGAAAACAAGCACACTCTGGGTTCACTCACCTCCTTTAAAGAAGCGCACTAGACACTGGTGAAGCCAAGGGTGGTCCGGGTCTATTGCATAGGCCCTCTTCACCGACTGCAGCATTAACAGGAACTTTTCTGAGGATATTGATGACAAAGAACGTTAAAAAATGCAACTATTAAATTCACAATGTAACAGAAGTAGCGACAGATCATTTATTTCACATTGTGATGTACATCCAAGTGAAATATAATTGGAAAAATAAAGGTAGTTGTTGATTGGATGGAGGCAAATCTGAAAGCGAGCTTTCAGTCGATTGTAAGAAAGGTGTTAACCGGAGAAGTCAGGCATACGCTAAGTTAAGTTTCACCAATTATATTAGGATAAAAAAAAGAAAGAAACATATGCATGGTTAAATTGTTCACAAAAAGATCAATAACACGCATTTAGAAGGGGAATTTTCATTAGATATTATGACTACTAGATTGTTCAAATGAAGATGAGACTGTGGTTCAGAGATGTAAGCACATACCTTTCCTAAAGTAGATTTCAAAGGCCAGAAGGTGTGTGTCTATTTTATTCTTCACCAGGTTTTTCAAAGGTGTCAGAAACTTTACAGCTTCATCTAATGGGTTCTCCACCTGGGAAAACAAAAGTACTCTTTCTGTCCAAGCACAATAACAGCTTTTAACTTCCTTCAAATTTCCCCTTGGGTTCCTACAAAAGACATAAACTGTGTTTTTCTTTTCTCATCAGAATTCCCCACATTCACACACATTTCTCTCAAACCAAACACACACCCTGGCCAGTTTCTCTGGTATGAGTTCCTCTTTAGGTCCGCCGATCTCTTCGTCATCATCCTCTTTTTTCTTCTTCTGGTTCTTTAACTGTTTCTCTTTCTCCGCATTCTTTTTTTCCTCCTCCAGCTGTGCTTTCTTCTGTGCTCTCCGTTGCTTATTCCTTAACTTTTTCAGTTCTTTGTCAGTCAGGTTCCCTGATTGACAAACAAGCAGCATTAAGCATACTTCCTTTTAAGAAAACACGTGAAAAATGTTATCGCTGTCGGGAGGAAACCTTGTATGTCCAAAACAGCTTTTCAGGAAATGGAAAAAACACTATTTTTGTAAATAAACACTTGCCTGTTGTTAGTTAATATTGTGGTTTATATTTAGTCAGACACTTGCATGTGTCATTATATTATTAGCATTTTACCAAAATCAAGCTAAAATGGAGTTACAAGGCTTTTGGCCAGTGAATGTTTGACATGCATGTTTTGTCCTTCATTAGAACGGTCGCATCAGAGGCAGTAAGTGAATCACATTAAAAAAAAGTAAATCAACTTACAGGTTATAAAGTTTATTGTAGCTATGTGGGTGCTCAGTTTCTGTCATTTGGCCAAAATCTCAGGTTATTAAAGACGAAATGATATGCACAGGCTATTTAAGACAGTATTGCTATGACTTTACAACAAATGCTAGACTAAAACACTCTTCTCCACTCATTAGGTGTACATGGGGTGTGCGATATCACGATTTTTGATCATGGACGATAAAAATGTCTCCACGATCCTCTTTTGAAGAAATATCGTAGTATCATGTTAGAGTGCATTCTATCAGTTGCAGTTCTGGCTCCTCAGTCCCAACATACTGTAAAATGCGACGTACTTCACATCACGTTAACACAGAGGTAGAGTTACACTCACGGGACACTGCAATTCACAAAAGTTCACTATTTGCACGTGCTTTAAAGTCGGCTAAACATTTCATTCGCGGGCTGATACGCTGTTCTATCATGCGCTTTTCTGAGCGTGTACACCTGAAGCACAGAGGCATTAAAGGCCTGTCACACAGCGCCTGGTTAGTGGGCTAAGTTATTTTTTTAAGTATTATTGAGCTAATACTGTCAAATACACACAAGGTTTACATAAACACAGTTGTTCACATCTAAAGTGAAAGCAAACATTTGAGAAAATAAGGTGCGTGTCATATGCGTTTATATTTGGTGCGGTCTTGAAGTGACAGTAGCCTATAGCAAACATGCTGTTGCTTGTCCTTAAAGGGATAGTTCACCCAAAATATGAAAATTCTGTCTTTATTTACTCACTCTAATGTTGTTCCAAACCTGTATTAATTTCTTTCTTGTGCTGAACACAAAAGAAGATATTTTGAAGAATGTGGGTATCCAAACAGTTGCTGGTCCCCATTGACTTCCATAGTAGGAAAAATATACTATGGAAGTCACTGGGGACCAGCAACTGTTCGGTTACCCACATTCTTCAAAATAACTTATTTTCAAAAGAAGAAAGAAACTTAGAGCCACTTTGGCCTAAATGTCTGCCATTCTTTTTTCTTATATGTTGTTACCTTGTAAGGCTTTGTTTTTAAAATAGGGACATTAGTTTGGCTGTAATGCTCAAGTCACATGAAAAAGAATCGTGAATCGTGATTTTTCGCCCACCCCTAACCATACATTTGAGGTTATATATTTGTGAGGTATGAGGTTTTACAGAGAGTTTGAGGATCATTGAAGTCATCTTTTTAATATAACTAGGGCTGTAATCTCCCAGTCGATTAGTCGATTATTTGGTCGATACGTTCTGGCTCGACCAAAATTCTGATTGGTCGATTTTTTCATTAGTTTTGTCGCGTTCATTTCATCAGTTTTGCCGCGTTCATTTCATCAGTTTTGCCGCGTTCATTTCATCAGTTTTGCCGCGTTCATTTCATCAGGTGGAAAACACTAATTGCTAATGGGGGTGTTTTCAGAGCACCGCTGTTTCACAGGTAACAGTCTGTCTTCAGAACACCCCCCTTGTTTTCACTTCTTTTGGATTAGCCCAACCCACTGGAGAAGAGAGACAGATTGAAGAAAGTAGGCTACTAGAAGGTTTGCTGAATATTATTACTTGATCTGGTTTGTTTAATAAATTTTTTTTTTTTTTATTAAAGTCAAAAACGATTTAATACTGCAAATAGCCTACTAGTATTTTATGTTTATTTATAATTCATTTAGGCGGACAAGGCGCACAGTGTTTTTTTATTAAAATATTTTTTGATGGTAAATATTAGGGGTGGAACAGATCGAAGTTGATCCGTACGGACCAGGCCCCATGGTTCGGCAGGCATGTGATTAGTGGATTAACTGCTAAATTTAACCATCATAGAGTGAAAGTTTATCATTTGGACATGTTTTGTCTTGCCAATTTACACATTCAAACAATTTTAAACGCAGAGAGAGAGAAAGAGAGAGAAAGAGAAAGAGAAAGAGAGAGAGAGAGAGAGAGAGAGAGAGAGAGAGAGAGAGAGAGAGAGAGAGAGAGAGAGAGAGAAAGAGAAAGAGAAAGAGAAAGAGAAAGAGAAAGAGAAAGAGAGAGAGAGAGAGAAAGAGAGAAAGAGAGAGAGAGAAAGAGAGAGAGAGAGAGAGAGAGAGAGAGAGAGAGAGAGGCGCAGCCAGCACTAAATGTTCTGACCGCGTTTGTGCAGGACAAAGCTGTCACTCTGAGGACATTTCAGAGGTTACAGGGACTGATGGCAGTTGTACACAGGTTACACCATAATTTAAATGCGGCAAATTTTAATGGACAGTAAAAACAATGTGGAACACTGTAAAATCAGATATTTGATAGAACACCGGCACAGTAACTTCATATTGACACGGCTAAACAAAGGCAGAGTACCGTAACTCAATTTGAGCGTTCCAAAACAAAGCCAAAGGTTTTGCCTTCTGCCTTGGTTTTTGGAAGTTACTGTTAAGACAACCCTTTATTTTCTCCTAAAAACAACGACATTGACTCAATATACTTATCCACATGATAAAGGAGGTCTTGAATGTGCCAAAAATGTCAATAACTCATTTTCGACCAAAAACGAAGTTTCGGCCTTTGCACGGCAGTACTGTTAGACTTTGTAACTTTGCTATTTAGTATTCATCTCTGCTTGTAATTTATGTATTTGTTCTTATTTTATTACTGACTGTTCACTTGTTTTTAATAATGTTTAAACTTTATCAGTTAGGCTAGAAGGTTTTGATGTAGTATCGAAGAACTTCAAGTGAGCTTTTAGTAATAAATGAAAAGCAAAGTTACCCCACCCCCCCAATATATATATATATATTTTAATACATTTTTTTGCTGACCCGAAAAAATTATCCAATCCGTGGCTCAAAAACTGTAAATGATCCGAACCGTGAATTTTGTGATCCGTTCCACCACTAGTAAATATTTGTAAAACCCACAGACATATGTAAAGGGTGACCAAAAGTATTAATTTATGAAAAAAAGGCAAAATATGGAGATACAAGGTTTCCACCCGACAGCCACGATATGCAGGGCTTGATTCAGTCATATTACCAGTTTCAGCCTGTAGCTCCTTGCTGTCATCCGTTAGCGGGTTGTCGTGCAGGTTGAGGTAGATTTGGATGGCGGTGTGTGAGGCTTTAAAATAGAATGGGTGCATACGTAACACGTCCTCCAGTTTAAGCAGGTCCACGTAGGAACGCAGCGTCATCTTCCGCATGCAGTATGTATGGAAGTCAAATTGATCATCGGTTATCTCTACAAAGTGCTGTAAGGAACGAATGTGTGACAGAGCAAAAAAAATGAGGTAAACAATCAGATGAGGAGGTCAAATCAGCACACAAAAATCATCATATAAATAAAGCAGAAAAAAAACGAACCCTTTCAATCTCATGGCATTTTTTGAGTGCTTCTCCACATTTCTTCATAGATTTATAGGCCAGAGCACATTCAGTCTGGAACCACATACACTGCATCTCATTCAGATTTTCTACTGCAGACGCTCCCTCCTAAGACACAAAAAACAGATACAAACATAATTACCAGAGAGAAGCCTGCTTGTGTACACAAATGAGCACGAGCGCACACTCCTCTTACCCTTGTGAATTTGGCGCACATTTCCTCAGCTTCTTTGACCAGACCTGCTTTAAGCAGGTACTTGGCGCATTTGGAGTTGATAAAACGGTCTGCTGTGTCCAGGGCCTGAGCTTCATCCATCCAGCGAGCTGCTTCCCGGATGTTCCCAGCATGCTGAGAGAGGGGAAATACAAAAGAGACACAATGGAGCTGGGATATCTGACAATCAAATCGCTGAACCCACCTAATTACTCGCATTTTCATTTGATTAGTTGCACCATTCAATGAGAGAATGAAGCTCGCATCAATTAGCATACTGCAAATTGAATGAAAAGCATCTTCAAAATGGTAATGCTGTATGATGTGTTTTGTATCTTACCTTGTATATCTTGGCTTTAATGAGGAAGAGCTCTATTAGAGTAGGCGTGCTCTCAATGCCAGCGTTGATGTATTCGAGAGCCATGGTGTGCTGGCCGATCTGATCATAGTGCTGAGCCAGAAAATACTGCACCCAAAGTAACGTAGTGGGCGGCTCCTCTTTGCCATCATCTACATGTGACCAGCAAAAGAACCAATCAGATAAATGCTTATCCACCAATACCAATCAGAAGGCTCACCACAGCATAAAAAGAATCATATACATTTTTAGCATTTCATTTCTCCATAATTTCCACTTGCTGGAAGAGTTCGACATGCGCATTACAGTTGCTTTTCTATACAAGACGACAGAGGGCAGCACTGAGTTGTGTCGTTTACAGGACATTTGCTCAGAAGGATAGAAGTAGTGGATCCGCCATTGCATATAAAGTTTAAAACAAGAACAAAAACAATGGAGAATGATATGCTGCTTTGTTTTCTTAAATCGCTCTTTCCGCACTCTTCTTCGACTACTGCCTGTACAATACATCACAACTGGGTACTGCCACCTAGTGGACTCTTCTGTCTCAACATTCACTTTGCGCATGAGCTGTTGTACGCACACACAAAAAGTGGGCTGCATGCGGACAGAGTGCACAGACATCCACAGACTCTCCTGATGATGAAAATTATGTCACGCAGACAGTTGCGAAACAGACGGCAGAAGTATACTTTGGTCTTAAAGGGCATATCATTATGTGACAGGAAGCCCGCGCTCAGGACCATTTGCAGAGGCTTTAGATTACAGGTAATAATGCTGTAAATAATGTTCAGTTTCTTGCACAAACCGATTGTTTCGCTTCATAAGACCTCAATGTATCGTCAGGAGCCACAGGTATTATTTTGTTTTGCCTGTATGTTTTTTGACTCAAGTAAATTAACAGCAAGTTTACATTTTTGGGTGAACTATCACTTTTTATCCACTTTTTTCACATAGCTGTGGGTATTCACATAACAATTGCTTTAACACCATTTTGATATGGCAAGTTTTTGTGTTCTGAAAGCTTCAATACAGATTGACTTTTTAAAAGATCAAGCAAAATTTGACTTCTCATGATATGATCCCTATAATCCAAATAATTTAATCATGAAATGAAATAAAAAGTAAATATAAGAAATAAAGAAAAAAATCATACCATCTGGGCTGAACATTCGACAGCTCCGTAATGACGTTTCAAAACCAACAACTAATTCTTCAATTATTGACACCTGCAATTAAAATGATGTGTGAAAAACCCATCTGGACGTAAACACTAGTATGAATGTTCTGTACGTGTAGTGTGTTTCCTCACCTTCTCTTTGTCCTGATAGAGAGATCTGAGTGTGGTGTAGACTGGAGGACAGCCTTTACTGAAGTTCATTCTTAAATATCTATCCAAACACTCTCGAAACTTGTCCCCTGAACAATACACAAGCATTTTATTCAACAAATCCAAAATTACGGTAGAAGCTGATGTATTAGACTAGAAGAAGAGCTGCCTACCAGACAGAAAGCTGAGCGGTAATCTGCGAGGTACGAGACCTTTAGGGTATTTCTCCCAGGCCTCCTCATAGATCTTTAGCTTCTCTTCTGCATTCACTGAAAAACACCAGAAATGCTGTGTTTTGTTAAACTGTTACTCATGTGCATGCATATTATTATAAGATGTAAGATAAAAACAATGCTGGCGAATCAGTTTGCGTGTGTGTACCAGGCTTGAGGGATTTCTCCAGGCCATGGTAATAAGACCAATTTTCAGGATTTCTCTCCTGCAGTCGTCTGTATACATCTGCCGCCTCCTCGAACCGTTCCAGACTCAACAGAAGCTCCCCTACACATCCACAACACAAACAGAAGGAATGAAATGAGAGAGAATTTTCCATAGGGCACCACAAACAGGAAGTCAATGTGCTAGACAAGCAAAACGTGAAAAGGAAAAACTGCATAATGGACAAAATATCATAAAACGCAGAAGATAAAACAGGAAACAAAGGAAAAACGTGGAAGATGGGGAAGAAAGTGGTGCACTGATGTACCTTTGGTTTCCTCCACGGCCAGTTTATCACAGATCTGTTTCTCGTAGGTGGTGAGATGCTCCAGAGCTTCTCTAAAGAGTCCTGCCTCCCTCAGGACCTGATTCTGATACAGCAGCAGTTCACTGTACTCGTAATCCACTTTGTCAGGGGATGTCTGAGAAAAAAAAGAAAAAAAAAAACATTCATAAACACCATAAAAATACACAGATAAATTATCTGTTGCATTAACTAATCCCTCTAAAATAATATAAAACAGTTAGGAATTATTTATATAGCCTGCCAACTTGTATTTTCCTGTTGGGCTAGAAACCAATGAGAGGAAGTAAGCGTCTTATCTTGGAAGCCACAATAATCGTATGCTATTGTGTTGCCTGTTGACCTGTAGTGGCAGGTTGAAGTTTTCACAATACCTCTGGCCCTGTTCTTTCAAATCTATTCCAAGTTAATAGGGATGTGAAAAGTACAGGTACTTTGGTACGCATGTTGATACTATACTATATACTTTTTCTTTTTTTTAAAAGGTCTTTGTCTCACTGACAGGCACCAGTTTTTGAACATTCATATGCATGCATGCATGCATGCTCTGAGAAGAGCGTGAATGTTTTGATACAATGCAGATGTTTGCATAAATCTTCCTCTACTTTCCAATCCAATTTCCACTGTCTCATATGACAAACAAAATAAAATAAGGAAAAAAAAAAAGGAATTAGTCAAACAATACGATGAAAAAAAAAAAACTTGTACATTTGTGTTTTATTTACTGGCTCTGTACTTAAATAATTATTTGAAAAACTTGTTATTTTTAACTAAAACCATTAAAATTCTATTTTGTTAATTGAAATGATATAAATTAACATAAAATAAAAAAAAATAATTAGATGAAAAACTTAAATTACAGTTACTAACCAAAGCCAAATTTCAAATGTCCTTTTACGCTAAAGTTGAAGCACTAAAACTAAAAAAAAAAAAAAAATTAAATAGAAATAAAAAAACTAATAAAAATTACAAAACCACAACAAATGTTTAATTAAAACAAACTAAAATGAAAACTGAAAATATAAATCATTGAGATACTATTATATTTATTGAGATACTATTATATTGTCATTGAGATACTATTATATTTTATTATTCATTTTTTTATTCTTTTAGTATATCAAATTAAAGAATGTACTAAATAAAAAAGGGGAGATGCCTTAAGTTTAGTTTAATTTGTTTTATATTTTAAACTTGAATTATATTTCAATTTATGTTTATTTTTATATACAACAATGTTTTTATGGTTTTAATAACCTTGATACAATCACTTAATAAAAAAAAAAAAAAAATCAGGCGGCTGATTCGACTACCAATCTCACGGTCGAATCTTCGCAGAGGTATTATTAAACGAGGATCATGCCATTTTGGCTATATGAGGGTGCTCAATGTAAGATTTCATATAGAACTACTGGTTTTCTTTCAATATGTTAATATACAGCCCATTATGATAATGCTGTCAATAAAAATGTGCAAAGAATTTTTACTTGCTTAATGTATGTACACAGTAGGCTACACACCTTATTAAAGGGATGGTTCGGAGTAATGTCAACTTAAGGTCCTTTGCACCATGACCTCGAGCCAAACACGCCCCCAGAAGCTTTTTTTCTAATGGATCCAAGGTTGTATCTCGTAAATTACCCCACTAATAATGCCCAAAATGGTACCAAACTTCTACAGTAGTACAAATATGTTCTGTACTCATAAAACGAGGCATTGGAAAGTTTGTAAGTACATCAGGAGTTTATTTAAATAACACTTGCCTGATGGCTTATGCTACCGCTAACCAGGACGTCAAGGTCACTTCCGTGATTTGGGAAAAGCCCATAAAATCCTATTTTTAATATAATAGTTTTAGGACATTAAGCTGTTAAACGTTTTTCACGTTAAGCATTTTAGAATGTATTTTATCCACCTACACAATTTGAAAAGCCTCAAACGGACACAGACAGAGTGAAAGACTGGAATTTTTTCTCGATCAGTTAGGGTACAAGTTATTTAAAAACATTTCAGTCGTTTCTAATTTGATTTTTGGATGCTGTGAACATGTTTAGCTAAAAAAGACTGCCACTTCGTTATTTTGATAATTTCTTTATTTTAATTTTATTAATTGATCACTCAGGGTTATCTAATTTAACTATTTGTGGCTTGTGTTTTGAATACAGTGGGGAGAACAAGTATTTGATACACTGCCGATTTTGCAGGTTTTCCCACTTACAAAGCATGTAGAAGTCTGTAATTTTTATCATAGGTACTCTTCAACTGTGAGTGACGGAATCTAAAACAAAAATCCAGAAAATCACATTGTATGATTTTTAAGTAATTAATTTCCATTTTATTGCATGACATAAGTATTTGATCACCTACCAACCAGTAAGAATTCCGGCTCTAACAGACCTGTTCGTTTTTCTTTAAGGCTACGTTTACACGTGGCCGGTTATTTTAATAAACGGACATTTCACCCTCTCCGTTTTCAGAAAAGTGTTTGTTTACACAAACATGTGTATATGCCGTCAAGAGCATGCCAAACCTGTAGGTGGCAGTGTAACAAGAAGCCCATGTTAGCCAATCAGAATCCCGAAAATATAGGTCGCACCTTTGACGCATTGCAAGTTCTGTCGCATACTATGACGTCGACTGCCTAAAACTCAGTTTTTCTCAGTTTACATGCAAACGTGCAAGCAGAGTTTTCCAAAATCTCCACTCTGGCTGGAGTTTTTAGAAAAAAATCGTTTTCAGAGGCGAATTCTCCGTTTGCGTGTAAACGAGGGGCACAACCGAAGGGAAATGTCTCCGTTTTTCAAAATAACTATGTACGTGTAAACGGGGCCTAAGAAGCCCTCCTGTTCTCCACTCATTACCTGTATTAACTGCACCTGTTTGAACTCGTTACCTGTATAAAAAGACACCTGTCCACACACTCAATCAAACAGACTCCAACCTCTCCACAATGGCCAAGACCAGAGAGCTGTGTAAGGGATAAAATTGTAGACCTGCACAAGGCTGGGATGGGCTACAGGACAATAGGCAAGCAGCTTGGTGAGAAGGCAACAACTGTTTGCGCAATTATTAGAAAATGGAAGTAGTTCAAGATGACGGTCAATTTCCCTCAGTCTGGGGCACCATGCAAGATCTCACCTCGTGGGGCATCAATGATCATGAGGAAGGTGAGGGATCAGCCCAGAACTACACGGCAGGACCTGGTCAATGACCTGAAGAGAGTTGGGACCACAGTCTCAAAGAAAACCATTAGTAACACTACGCCGTCATGGATTAAAATCCTGCAGCGCACGCAAGGTCCCCCTGCTCAAGCCAGCGCATGTCCAGGCCCGTCTGAAGTTTGCCAGTGACCATCTGGATGATCCAGAGGAGGAATGGGAGAAGGTCATGTGGTCTGATGAGACAAAAATAGAGCTTTTAGAGCTTAAACTCCACTCGCCGTGTTTGGAGGAAGAAGAAGGATGAGTACAACCCCAAGAACACCATCCCAACCGTGAAGCATGGAAACATCATTCTTTGGGGATGCTTTTCTGCAAAGGGGACAGGACGACTGCACCGTATTGAGGGGAGGATGGATGGGGCCATGTATCGCAAGATTTTGACCAACAACCTCCTTCCCTCAGTAAGAGCATTGAAGATGGGTTGTGGCTGGGTCGTCCAGCATGACAACGACCCGAAACACAAAGCCAGGGCAACTAAGGAGTGGCTCCGTAAGAAGCATCTCAAGGTCCTGGAGTGGCCTAGCCAGTCTCCAGACCTGAACCCAATAGAAAATCTTTGGAGGGAGCTGAAAGTCCGTATTGCCCAGCGACAGCCCCGAAACCTGAAGGATCTGGAAAAGGTCTGTATGGAGGAGTGGGCCAAAATCCCTGCTGCAGTGTGTGCAAACCTGGTCAAGAACTACAGGAAAGATATGATCTCTGTAATTGCAAACAAAGGTTTCTGTACCAAATATTAAGTTCTGCTTTTCTGATGTATCAAATAATTATGTCATGCAATAAAATGGAAATTAATTACTTAAAAATCATACAATGTGATTTTCTGGATTCTTGTTTTAGATTTCATCACTCACAGTTGAAGAGTACCTATGATAAAATTACAGACTTCTACATGCTTTGTAAGTGGGAAAACCTGCAAAATCGGCAGTGTATCAAATACTTGTTCTCCCCACTGTTTATGTTCCTTTGCACTTTAGGCATTTTGCACACATTTGTTCTGCATCTTGTGACTTAATTCTGACTTATTTCGGTTTGTATTTTTATTTATTAGAAATATATATTGTGTTCTTTAATTCTGTAAATTAATTGTTGATTATTTTTCAGTGCATTGATGTTGCGCTGTAGGCCTAGAGCATGCTCGCACAGGCAATTTAGCCGATTTCATTTGATTTGTATGTGAAATGCAAATCCTATCTACAGGGTGGCCTTTCTGCAGTTACTTATGTTATTTCTTAGTTTTCTTGATCCAAAATGTTTTTATACATTTTCTTCTATATCTTTGTGTGATGTTCTGTACATCACGGCTTTAAAATGTTAAAGCCCCGCCCCCCTCCCCAACCCCACACACGATTCGACTATTAGTCGACTATAGGCAAGACTTGACGATTCAGATTGAAAATCCTTAGTGGGGGACACCCCTACTACATACCATTATTTTAATTTTTTAAATAACATTTCACAATCCATGTCGTTTTAAAGCATATTGATATATTACTATGTTCATTAGTATACTAGCATTTTGGTATTGTGACCGTACACGATAAAAAATGCTGCATCTGCCCGTCATGTCTGTATCTACCTGTTGTGTTTTTCTAAACTCCTCAATGATTTTGGCGGCCATCTCGTAGTCCTCTAAGAGGTGATACGCAATGGCGTAACCAATCCATGACGCTCGCTGGGCTGGCCGCAGCTGCAGCAGCTGATACCGGGTCTCCTATAAGAGAGTCAGAACAAAGGTGTTAGGTTTTAAAAAGCTTAAAGGGTTTAAGCTCTTGCTGAATGGAGAGGAGAAATTGGATCTTTCAAAACAATGTAACAAAGTACCATCTAAAACTACTGAAAGCAACAGTGGAGCAATATTGCACAAAGCCCACATCTGAGGCTTTCATTTCAGTGGTAAAAGCAGGTATCAGAGTAGCCTGAGGCTACGAAACATTACACAACCACTTTATCATACCGCAGAAAACAAAGAAACAAAAAGACAAGAGAAGAGCAGAGAGAAACAGGCTCAAGAGACAGGAAATGGACATTGCTGAGTCATGGCCCCTGTATTTAGCCCAACACACACACGCAAGCATCTTTTGTGTTTCACCTCAACATTGTGCACACATACGGGGCTTTTAATTAATTCCATTAAAGAGCATATTTTTTCATATTTCAGTGCATATTCTACAATAAATGAAATACACACTACTGTTCAAAGGTTTGGGGCCATTAAGATTTTTTAATGTTTTTGAAAGAAGTCTCTTATGCTCAACAAGGCTGGATTTATTTGATCAAATTATGGCAAAAACTAAAATAATAATATATTGTGAAATATTATTACAATTTAAAGTAACTCTTGACAGTGATGGCAAAGCTGAATTTTCAGCATAATTACTCTAGTCTTTGGTGTCACAAAATCCTTCAGAAATCAGCCTAATGTTGATTTGATGCTAAAAGATTTCGCAGAAATAAAGATCAAAGATTAACTTTGATGAATAGAAAAATCAAAAGAACAGCATTATTTTGACAGAAAACTTGTACATTTGTAAATGTCTTTACGGTCTTTTTTTGGTCAATTTAATGCATCCTTGCTGAGTAAATGTATTTATTTATTTATTTATGATTTAACATCAGCAGCAATGGCTATATTCATGTCAAACAACAGTATTTCAATTTTTATAAATAATTATGATTACAATATCACGTCAATATATTGTTTACAATAATTTAACAATTTTGTCTTAAAAACAATCAATATACAACAGTAAAAACAATAATAATCACAATTACATAGAATCTTTCAATTTAATATATAATAGAAATTCTGAAATTCTTCCAGGAGAAACCTTTTTAAAAACGTCCATTAATACACCTGTCTAATATCACTTAAAAATGGACATTCTATTAAAATGTGTTTTACACTCAAATTATTACACAAAATCACAAACTGGTTTCTCTTCCCCTTTCAATAAATATGAACGAGTGAGTCTTGTGTGACCAATTCAACATCATCTTGTATATACAACCTGGTCATATCTATTTTCATAATAATAATAAACTCCTTGATTTAGTACTGGACTCACTTCATATAATTTCCTTGCTGAATAAAAGTCATTTCAAAGTTCATTTCTTTCATTTTTTTTAAATCATGACGACCCCAAACTTTTGAACAGTACTGTAATTGAACACACATCCTCACCCTGTAACCCTCCAGGTCTCTCATCTGGATCTGCAGCAGGGAGAGATCTCGAAGGATCTGCAAGTTGTCTTTGTCCCATTTCAGAGCGTTTCTGTAGCACTTAATAGCCTCATCGTACTTCTTGTCAGACCTCTGGAGCAGACCGTACACGTGCCAGCCTGAAAATGTCACATTAAGGAAAGCAACTAGTTTGCAAAGAGAAACAAGTCTAGAGAGCTGATGACAGTCAGTGCTGTGCCCAGAATGATCACTAAAAATTCACAAAGCCCAAGACAAAACATTTGCCCCAGGACACAATGAGTCAGCTATACCGGGGACAACAAAAATGATCCGCAAATATAATGAACCCCTTGCAAGAGACCCCTTTCCTAAAATATTAAGATGTCTATTTGTTTTCATTTATTTTGTGGGGAGTAAGAAGGTAAGGAGATAGTAGGCAAAAAAAGTTGCAAAATAATGGCTTTTACTGTATATTTACAACAAGGCCATTCCACATTAATAAAATTAAAAAAAAACTACTTGGTAGTATTAAGCTGACAGTGTCTTTTGTCTATCCACTATCAAACATTTTCAATTCAATTTTGGTAAACTTGTGGTAACTGTATCTCATGTAGAAACAACCAATAAAAAATAATAAGTTATTATATTCCAAAATGTATTTTCTTTCTCCTGTAAAACATGAACCTCTAGAATGTGAAGCATTTGACCGGCAACGAGGAAACACCACACTATGTGTTTGGCTCTCCAAACAGTTCATGGTGTAACTGCACATCATTGTCAGACACAGGGCAGGAATTTTGGCTGTGCTCCATTCCCCCCCCCCCCCACCGGCGACGACAGGCTTCAAATTGAGACAAATACTGGAGTGTTAATTCTGCTGCTGTGAACATGAGGAAACAAACTCATTCCATCTGCTCCAACACATGGACCATTAGCATACTCCACTCTGCATGCTGGAGGTTGACGCATACAAATGTCACACTGAAATCTTTTAAACGTGTGTTTTGGTTCAAGGATACAGACGTGGCTCTTCAGGTCATTTCGGAGACCTCTGCGGACAAGTTCGTAGGCTTCTTCTTTCTTTCCCAGGCAGTTCAGGGTCAGGCCTTTCATCGCCAGCGTCTCTGCAAAGATCATAACCTTTAACTTTTCACTAATTAAGCCCTAGTAAATTTACATTGGATTGGTAAACAAATGTCTCAGCTGCAGTCTAAATCTATATAATTATGTATGTTTTATGCAGTAATAATGAGCCAGAGTGATATGTGGCTATTTTGAGATTATTAATAACAGTGCCCGATTGGTCATTCTGCCCAGTCACTAAATATACTGTTTTGTCAATACATATGGACATGTTTGAGTTAATATTGTTCAGAATATGCTAATTTCAATTAGATTTGTTTCCATGTTATTCACATTAAACTGTATAAGCTAAATACGGTTCTTACCTCCATGTTCTGAGAACTTGGGATTGGAGAGAATCTGTTTGCAGAATTTCAGTCCATTTCTGTACTGCTTGTGTTCATAACATCGCTGATGACATGAGGAGAAAAAAAAACAAAACTATTAATGCAAAAAATATAAGAAAACAGTTTTTCCCCACAGATGATTTTCATGATCTTTATTATTAGAGATTGACCGATATTGACTTTGTATAACTGGTAGCCTACATATTATTTGCATGTTTTTGTGCCCGATAACCGGTATACAGAAATGATATATTATTTCTGTTTTTGATAGTTATAACAGCACTGAACTGAACAAAACAGTTAACACTTTTTCCTATACTGTAATTTCACTTCCTCCTTCCATACATGCCAAAAATACTTTTACATCAATAAATAAAGGGGTCTGAAAGAGTGCAAACAATAAAAATAAAGTCCGCTGTCGCTTAAGTGTCTCTTTTAAATAAAAGCTTGAATCAGGTAAACAAACATGTAACATAAACATGTAAAAAATAATTCTAACAAATTAAAATAAAAACATTCTAAACAGCATTGCTACTTTAGTGCAGCTTAGTACTCCCAGTTACAATTTTTAGTTTAACTCTGGGTTCTCCTAAATAAACTGCAAAGTGCAGAGCTTTGGCAATACTATCTGTATCTTCTCTTATGGTTAGTGCTTTCTAAAGAAAACCCATATAGCTGGCTAACCTTGTGTGAGGGTGCGCTTGATAAACGCACATGCTTACGCTGTCCCCTGCAAACACTGTAAATGATGGTAATTTACTTTGAGTAGTTCTATTTGGAGCAGCTTCTGTTTCCTCTATTACACAGGCCTCTGCTCAGCTAATAGGTGGTGAGATCACTAACATCACCTCATTCTGTCAGCAAATCTGGAATCAGCTCTTCGACATTCAATACAGGACTACTGACTACTGGCATGGTTTCAAATCAATTCAGAGCATCCTATATACAACAGCCTTTCTCAATTAAAAATAGAGGCTTGAAAACTATTAAAAGGGCAGTCCCAGTAGATTTTAACAACACGATACGGACTTGAGTTGCTAATTACTTTGTGCAAGTACAATAGAACAATACATTCAAAATGTTAAAGTACACCAGCTACTCCATTTTCCCATGAAACTGCAAACCATTTAGTTTCTCTTCACAACTGAAGTTTGTATTCAAAGCTTGTATTATATGGACTATTATAAAGTTGCAAATCATGGTGCATAACACATCAGAGATTGATTTGGAAAAAAAAACAATTCAGCAGTAAGCCAAAAAGGAGATTTCAGAAGCAAAGCAAGTTGTTATATTTGGAAGGAAAATCAAACAAGATTAATCTTTCAGAATAAGAGTTTTTCCTAATCGAATATCGGTTTTGTAATATCTGATACAGATACAGTAATTTGCTTTGCTTTACTGAATAAACTTTATTCAAATGTAACAGCCATTCATGCTCAAATGAGATATTACATAAATGCTTGATATATGTATTAGGCTTGCTGCGATGGTCCATGTTATCAGCACACCGATTCGATCACTTGCCCACTGCGGCAACTTTTTTTCACTGCAGTTCTAAGGACAAAATACTCAGCAATGGTGTTGACTTGTGAATTTGCACATCGTCTGACTGAAAGCATATTAAAAACACCACATAGGCATATAAATAACAAACTCGAATATTCGAATATTTGAATGATTTGTTTTGTTAATAAAAGTTATGTGTTTTATTATTGTGATATGAATATAAAATTTAAAATTGGTGTCGGACTGTCGTTTATTAAAAAAACGCAACATTGATTGGGGTGTGACGATACACTTAGCTCACGAGACGATACACAAAATTGGGTTTACGTGAATGAGATGAGACAATATTTTTAGGGCTGGGTATTGACACAAATTTCACAATTCGATTCACAAGCTTGCAATTCGATTCGTTTTCGATTACGATTCGATTCAATATTGATTATTTGATTATTTTGGATATCAGGTACAATACATTGCAAATTTTCTCAAGGAAAACAAATCTCTTAACTAAATAGTTAATAGTAAACGGGAGTCAGTTGTAGCCTATAGGCTTCATTAGCCTACTATAATATTGAAGGTAAACATTAACTGATTTGTATACAAACACTTAAAATACACTTATTTATTTTTATAATAATAAAGTTATATGAAATTATATACAAATTTAAATGGTGGCTGTCATAAAAAAACTTTCCAGATTTATTCAAACATGCATTAAATATTGAAGAACATTAAAAATTATAATGAATATGTAATACGGTGCATATTATATTTTTATATATTTAACAAAAAGCGATCTCACGCCACAGCGCCAAAACGGTAATTTATGTTTTTGAATTTCGCAACAATGCGCAACAATGTTCCATTCATTCATCAACTGAAAACAGGGTGACTAATCGATTCTTGAGATTTAAGAATCGATATCGTTTCATAAAAATGAGAATCGATTAAAATCGAGAAATCGAGATTTTTTTACCCAGCCCTAAATATTTTAACACTTAAGAAAATCTTTAATGGCAAAACAAAATATGTTTGTAATATTATATAATAAATATTTTATTTGACTGAAAGTCACAAAAAACAAACCAATGTGTTAATAAAAACAGACCTAAGTGAACAATAGCCTTTAAAATGACTCAAAATACATAACAATGAGGCAAAAAGCAAATATGGTTTTATTGAACAACACTTAAAATACATAAAGTAATACACTATAATATACACAATAATCAACTTCTGTTTAATAAGTTAATAAATGCCTACAGAGGGCGCCAACGGCACTTTACAGCATGATGATCCAATCCTTGTTTAATATTGGCCTAACAGCACTTAATACAAATGTCCACTTAATCTTTAATATTTGGCCACTTCTTTACGACAGAAATGCTACAGCCACTATGATTTCTTGAACAAGGGGACATCAAAACACGCAAACTCAGAGCCTATGTTGGCGTATGTTTATAAACGATTACATTACAAATCTGATTAAATTACGCACGTTGCGTTCCCAGATGAAAGTTATAAGAATGCACATGTAGAGATGGAGTTGAGACGTGTAAATGATCATATATTTGAATCGCAGCGTTTGTGATTATACAAAATCACTGTTTTATTATGATTTCTAAATGGTTTTAATATATTGTATGTACAGCCTTAGATAACGGTCTAATAATACTTTGAGTATGAATTATCATATGCAGTAAAAGACACAAACTCAACTCCGAGATCTCGTCACACCCCTAATATAGGTGGATCTCTAATATTTATTTCAAAAAGTTAATAATTTTAGCACTTCAACTTTAACTTTAACAACATTTCTAATTTGTGTTTGCATTTTTTGTTTAGGTTCAGCTTTATTTAAATTAAAAATTATAATTAAATTGATTTAGATTTAGTTATTTAGTTATGTGGCTGGCAATATTAATTGTACATTTCATAATCTTACTATTGCAGATGCGTTTACTCGCTGACCGGTCTCGGTCACGTGACCACTAAACAGTGCTGAGAGATCCAGTGAAGAACTGAAGCGCTTGGATTCAGTGAAGAACTTAAGTGTCTCAGTAATTTAAACGAGTTTAAAGCCAGATGAATCAGCACTGACAAACAGTAGAAACACTGCATGCAACGATACAGTCAGAATTTAAGGCTTTTCAATCTACAAATCACCATCATTTACCATGGATTTACTGTAGTAACACTAATAGCACCATGGTTTTGTGGCAGAAATGTGGGATATTCATATAGAATTTTATTATATTATTAATGTAGACTATTAAAGTCTCCCTGCAGTCAATAATTGTATCCCTTAGAACTCATCTTTGATCTGATTACCAAAATGACATTTTTAAACGTTATTATCCTGTGAAAAATGTTTTATTCATGCCTTAAAATAGCTTGAATGTAACTCTACTACACCCTTGCTTCATTTTGTATACACCTCCACTCACTCACACCAGCTCAGAATACCTAATCCACTCGCTCAACCTTTAATCGTGAGATCCCACCCCCTATGGGTGGGTTGAAAACATGCAGAACTAGCTCCTACTACCGGCTGTAGTAAAAAGCCTCCGATTTTTTTTTCCAGACACAATACAGAGATCTCTCGTCTCAGGGGGACATGAGGGAGGGAATCATGGTCATTCGAAAACACCACCTGATTTCTACTGATACAAAGCTTAACGCTAATCGGTGAAGTATCCCTTTAATTTTTTTTTTTTTTTTAAACTCAAACAGTCAGAATATTGAAATTTTAACATAAAACTGAGGTAGTTACATTTTTTACAGAGGTTACTGCTTTTTGTATGAAAAAACAAAACCAAAAAAAACTTACAACTGCATCCCAACTCAAACTACTGTGAAATGTGCATTTCTAAGAGACAAAACATGTAATACTATTAATATTGCAACAGCCCGCACTGCAAACTGTGCTGAACATACACCTCAAAGTCAGGCGACACAAACCTGTTTCATGACTTGAATCAATATCACCCGTTAGGACATGCAGAAACTAAGAAATTAATTTTTCAATTATAATATTTATTATGTTAAGGAAAAATGACTGGAAAAGTGTAAATAATTCATGTTCTGACAAAGAGTAGGCCTAGTTTAAAACCACAATTAACGGTGTGGTTTCTACAACTTTCACTTAGGAGCAAAACTCTTTCAACTTTTATTGTGATAATTATCAATATCGACTGATATGAAAAATTTTATTGTGATGATTTTTTTTGGCTATATCGCTCAGCCCTAAATAGAACTGAGGGCCAAAAAGTATAAATGTAAGTGAATAGAACACACAATCTAATGTGACTGTCCCTTTAATTCTCTGGCAGTAGAAAGCAAATCTGTGGCTCCACGTTCAGATGATGATCTCGAGTCCCTCAGACAGTCCTAACCGAGGGGTCAAGGTTTTGTTGCTTAGCATAGCCTTATTACTTGACTGTAAAAAGAATCATTTTACATTGACCATCAATGTGATTTGAGCAATTGGCTTAAAACAATCAGGCAGGAGAACAGAGCGCCCAACCATGAGCAAAGGTGGTAGAACGTCCAGGTGGGGTCTGTCCTCGGGCTTCCCCTTCATCAAAATTCTATCCTGTCTGCCAACATGGTAAGAGTTTCTCAGACTCCAAACCAAACCAATACAACACTTCAAAGAGCAGCTGCCAGCGTAAAATCTAGTTACACGCATGAGGTTGAAGACGAAAAAATATGATTGTGAACGGTTTAAGATTCAATAATGCTTTAAAGTTGAAATAACTACCTAGTAGTCCAAGTTCTGGAAATTGTTCATTTCTAATTATTTAGTAAACACTTAAAGGTATAGCGGAGGATTTTCTTTTTCCGGGTGGATCATCAAGACTATTGGTCCTCCTAAGTGTCAATCATTCTGGTGATATGTTTACGTAAGGCCGTCGTACGTGCTCGTGCACACGATTCACACGCTCAAAACACAGGTTGGGCTTCCCACTGATGTCTCAGTCGCGAAGTTTCTACTTGACAGGTAAAGTTTGGCATGCTATTTGGAGAAATCCATTTAAAATCACTGCTAGTAAAAGTTAATGTAGCTCGTGCACACGTTTAATAGGCGTTCCCTCTCGGGAGCAGGTGGAGTGTTGCGCATGTGCAGTTTTTCAAAAAGTGGAGAGGGCGGTTCTTTTCTAAAATTCGGGAAAATCCTCCGCTATACCTTTAAGTAATTATTATAAAATATAAATTAAATTTCAGAATTGTTATGCAGTAATTATCTTTAAATTAAATAGTGTGATATCTAATCATATCGGTCATCAAATGAAAAAAATAATAAATCCTTAACGTTCAACCACTACCAAGTTCAGCTAAATCAGTCAGTGGATTCATGATGACAATGTGATCAATCATGATCAACAGGGCCAATATAGTATTTCACAAGATAAAAAGTTCACAAAGAACTAGCCTACTACTTCTGCAGATTTGCATTTTTGCTTCGCAGATAGATCATTTAAGAATAATAGGCTACATAAAATGCTCTTTAAAACATCAGTGCATCACATACCAGAGAGATAACCAAGTTTTAGTAGACTTGCCTTGTAATGATTACAGTTTAACATCTTCATGAAATAGACTGTGCATATTATATCTAGACCAAGCCAAAAAAAACAACACCACTAGAATCTTCACTATTGCATGAAGGAATAAAGTTAAAAAAAAAATTGCTTATCAGTTTTACCAAAATAGCAGTTGAAAGTGGATAGTTTTGGATACAAGTGAATACTAATGAAAAAGTTATGGGGGAATGACAGTATGGCCGCACTGAGAGTTTCAATTAAGGTTATGCATGCATGTAAGCCTACCATGCTGTCAGTTTTAATTCTCAAGCCATCTACTTTCCCCATATCAAATGAATGCCCACATCCAACTCTAATAAATGTAAAGGTCTGCAATGACAAAAAACATGCAAAACCGTTTAAATGAGTCTTATGAAACATGGATAAAACAGCCAAAATGCAGCTAACAGAAACACATTCATTTATCAAGAGGCCTGACTGCTAAAATCTAAGTTTAATCCATTACATATTAGTGGAGCACAAAGAATGCACGCTGTGACAGTGAATTGGAGTTGTATAAACACGTCAAGTGTTTGTACGTTAGCTCTGAAGTTGAGCATCACTTAACTCTCAGGTTTTCCTTCAATGTCCAAACAACGGAAAAACACTGCAAACACGTTGAGCTCATCCCATCTAATCAAACAACTCTGCAAAGCTCGCAAAATCAAAACTCCACCAAAAATGTCATTTTCATAGAAATATCCTGAGGATCTTTAAAAGTGGTTTGCTGGATGAACAGGCCACGAGACTCACTTCAGCCACTGACATAGCCTCAAAGCAGAGCACTTGACTGTATAAACGTAGTTATATTACCATTTATGATCAAATAAATGAAGACTAAACTCCCCGTACGCTTTTATTCAAGCAATGACAGCCTCTTTCCATCAGCATTGTGTCTGTATGTTAAGCTACATTAGCACACTGACAGCTAGCAGCTAACAGGCTAAAAGCTAACCTCCATTTGACAGAAAGAGACTCTTTTGATAGTTCATTTTCGCACGTAGTAAAAATTAGCTTTAGCGCAGAACCACATTCATGACGGTTGCCCACAGGCTTTGTTTGTCGGATGGATGTTTTTGTACTGGAGCATTAGCACTCACCAGGATCCTCTTGAACAGAGCGTTTTCTTTGGGAGGCAGAGTGACTGTCGGCATCCTTTACACTCTCTATATCAGCACATGTGAAATGAGTGCGGGTGTGTGAGGCAGCGTCTTCCCCGTTTTTTACCCCCTTGTTCTCTGAGTCCTCCTCGCTCGGCTCGATTTAGTGCCCGTGTCAGACTTACTAACCCAGCCCTCACGTGGTGACAGAAAAGCCCCCTTTGAGCCCAAAATGGCCGATGCGGCGCTTCTCCTCCGGGTCAAGCTGCTTGACTGCCAGTCGCCTCACGGACAGCAGGGGGCGCATCATTTGTAGGTCAAACATTTTTTTACTATGAATATCAATACAAACAATACAAACAATATCCAAATCTCTACATATTTCACAAGGAACTGTGTCATTATTTATTATCATTGAAATTAAGGAAGAAGAAGAATGCCTTGAATTTCAGTAACATAGAGGAATTTAAACTAGCAGATAACCCCTATTTATTTATTTATTTATTTATTTATTTATTTATTTATTTATTTATTTATTTATTTATTTATTTATTTATTCTTCCATGACCTATTCTTTATTTTATTTGTCTTGTTTTAATATGATTGTCTGTTCTTGTTCTGTTCTGGTTCTTGCAATTTAATAATAAATTAATAAGTTAACAATAAGTTCTTGCAAGTTAATAATAATGATAATAATCATAATTGACATTATATAACAAAATAATTTTTTGAAAGTACAATTGGTTAAATTATGTAAACAACAAATAAGAAAACACGATAATAAAATGCTGCTAGATTATAATTTCTGCAATTTTATTTTTAAATCGTTTTATTGTCGTTACCACAGATCTCACATGAATATATTAAATGTATAAAAATATATATATTTTTTTTATTTTTGCGAACATTTTTATTTTGTTATTGATTCAAAATATATTTGTTTTTCCACTTCGCTGTTGTTTTGTGTTGAGTTCCATGGCGATCTTTATTGGGAACATTTAATTAATAATTTCTGTAACATCATTACTGAAGCATGACAATGTTATCTCATTTTTATTTTAGCTCCTTACATATAAATTAGGAACAGAATCCTAAACCGTCTTCGTGTAAAATATAGGTTTTATTTTGCGACAGCTGGGTGGGTGAGTGGCATATAAAATGTTGGATAAATAAATTGGTTCATTATTTTTATAAGTGATGCGGAAGTTTTTATATTTTTTTTACATTTACAGAGGAGCAAAGTGACAGCATATAAACATAAAAGACTGAGAAAAAATTAACGGGACTTATTTTGGCGTGAGATGTGAAAGTGGATTTTATCATACAGTGCAGTGGCAAATTAATGTATGGGACTTTTATTTTGATAGGTGTTGCGGAAGGGGTTTTTATCGCAGAGGAGCGGTTGACAGTGGCGTCCTGCGCTTCTGATAACACTGGCTATCGCCCTCATTCATAGCGGACTCTTCGCGCCGAAATACTGGATGACAAACCCATCCGCTTGCGCTACAGTTATCCGACACATTGCCAATATTAATTCAGCTGGAGGAGGTGAGTGAAAAAAGACATTTTTTCTGTTAAACACTACTAACGCAGACAGGCATCATCATCATCTTCTTCATCGTCATCATCATCATCGTCATCACCCAGCTAACGGTACCGCAGCTAGCCAGAGCACGTTACTATAATATTGTTATAAATATTAAAGAAATAATAAATAATATTAATAACAAATGTAATATTGTACTATTCTGAGAAATCCATAACACCAAAGTGCGGGAAAAAATTGTGATTAAATGTAAAATATGTAATTGAAGTATTTTAAAGATTACCTGTTCATCTTATTCGTTTTAATTCTATTCTGTTATAAAAAGTGAAGTCTTCCATCAAATATTGAAAAAAATTGCTCTTCCGATGGCATATGTGTCGACTAATATAGGGGTCAAAGTGTCATGGAATCAGACGCTCCGCCCCAAAGAAAAAAAAAAAAAAAAAAAAAAAAGGCGGTTTTTATCATTATTATTTGTTTGTTTTCCTTTGGTCATGCTCTATTTTGCATGTTTTTGTAGATGAAGTTGCGGTGGGGCTGGACGTGTCTCTTGTTGCTCTCCATCTCCATGGTAACATGGGCCCAGGAAGAAGACCTGGAGGATGAAGAGGAGGCTCAAGTGGAAGATGGAGATGTGGACGTGGAGACAGACAGTGGTGAAAGCATTGAAGTAGACGCCAATGTGTCTTTTCAGGTAAGATATCATACCACTAAATCAAAAAATATGCATGTCATAATGGACAATGCTCATCTAAGAAAATGTGTATAAGAATTTTCAAGAATTTTCATAAGAATTTGTAAATACTCATATGAATTGCACAGGTAACTTACAAGACCCCAGTTCCAACAGGAGATGTGTTCTTTTCTGAGACATTTGATGAAGGATCTTTGGGCAGGTTTGTGAAGCTTATCAATTTGATATTGCACAAAGAATGAAATCAAAATGACAGTTTTGTGGCTTGTAATCCATGTATGTTTGCTTTGAGATCATCTTTATTCAACTATACGCATAAATGTTGACAACATTTAAAATGTACAGCTTTTCTGTGGGCGAACCGACTAAGAATATTGATAACTAATTCTGCACTCCACAGATTGTCAAAACGATGATGATGATATAATGATCAAAATATTTCACAAAATCAATCAAATTTTAATAGAACTCTATGCAAATAGCATGGCCTCTTGTTACTTATTTCTTAATTATTTGTTAGCTTTTTCATGTTTTATTATTTTCTGCAGTTGGCAGGTGTCTAAAACAATGAAGGAGGATGCTGATGAAGATATTGCGAAATATGATGGTTAGTTTTCCAGCCGAGAGGATTTGTGATTTTGAGAATAATACTGATAATACATTTTATCATTAAAAAAATCAACTGCCAGATGATTATGTCTCTTATGCCTGTAGGTAAATGGGAGGTTGAGCCCCTTAAGGAAAACAAGGTGCCTGGTGATTTGGGCTTGGTGCTGAAATCTCGTGCTAAGCATCATGCTATCGCGGCTCTGCTTAACAAACCCTTCGTGTTTAAGGACAAGCCCCTCATTGTCCAGTGAGTGCTGTTCTTACTTGCAACCTGACATCTCACAGAATACTGGATTTCTATGATACTTGTAAAATAAAGCATGTGCGTTCTAACAAAATCCGATCTATGCAGGTATGAGGTCAATTTTCAGGATGGGATTGACTGTGGCGGCGCTTACATCAAGCTATTGTCAGACTCAGAAGACTTAGACCTGGTATGTTCATTAACGGATTAATATGTTTGGAATAAATTAAGGGTGTGTTCACACTTGGCATGTTTGGTTTGATTAAAACAAACTCTGGTGCGACTGGTCTGTTAGTCATCTGAACCCTGGTGCGCACCAAACAAGCGGACAGAAACCCCTGAAAAGATGGTGCAGGTCGGATAAAATATGAACGCAACACGGACCAAGGACTTCTAAACGAACCAAAAACAGGACGTGATGCCACATTACGGACGGAAGTTGGCATCCGTTTGTGTGTGACGGAGGGATTCCTGCCGCTGTTTTGATTTCTTTACACATTTTATAAGCTATTCATGAGTTCTCAGCTGGTCAAAATACGGTGTTTGGTGTTTTAAGCCCCCAATGGCGCCTTCCAGGCAGCGAGGGGATGGGTAGGTTTAAGGTTGAGGGTAGGGTTAGCTGCCTCTAAGGAGCCATTGGGGGCTTAAAACACCATCGAGCTCAAAATACCATCACATGTAAAAAAGATGTTCGATCTTAAAGATGACAGTGTGAACACTAAGCGAACCAGGACTAAATGTATCATTTCTTTTTTTTTTTGGTCCAGACCAAGTGTGTAGTGAACCAAACTACAAGTGTGAACAAGTGTGAATAAAAAGACACTGGATTCGAATACGATATATAATTGAAGGAAAATTACAAAGCAAAAAAAAGAAAAAATATATAATATAGATTTTAAGAGTGATGTATGCGTCTTTTGTCTCACAGGAACAGTTTCATGACCGGACACCATACAGCATCATGTTTGGGCCGGACAAATGTGGAGAGGACTACAAACTCCACTTCATCTTCAGACATAAAAACCCACTTAATGGAGATGTAGAAGAAAAACATGCCAAACGGCCCGACGTCGATCTGAAAAAGATCTATACTGATAAAAAAACTCACCTCTACACACTTGGTGCGTACACACACTTGTGTTCTTGTCATGATAAGATTGTGAAAGCTCTGACAACCTTTTAAAAATATTTATTATTATTATTATTATTACCATTATATGGATATAATAAATGCTATAATAAATTATTGAATTTATCAATTGTAATTGGAGATTAAATCTGACAAGTATTTCGCCATATTACAAATGAAATGTGACATTTTTCTGTTCAATTGCAAGTAATTTTGCATGCATTGAATGATTTATATTACATTAATCAGTGGTAAGTTATTTATTAGTAATTATTTTTGCTCTCTTCTTTTCCTCTTCTCAGTTTTAAATCCAGACAATAGCTATGAGGTCTTTATTGACCAGTCCAGTGTTAGCAGGGGAAACATGTTGACAGATGTCGTCCCACCTGTGAACCCTCCAAAAGAGATTGACGATCCCAAAGACTCCAAGCCAGAGGACTGGGATGAGAAAGCCAAAATCCCGGACCCAGAAGCAGTCAAACCTGATGACTGGTGAGATCTATGAATATGAAGCAAAGTCAAACGCAAAGAATGTCTTTGGCGTGTTTTTTAAAGCTTGTGTTTTTTTTGTTTGTTGCCAAAGCCTTAACAGTACATTGTTGTGACTACTTTCACATTTTTTATTTAAATTTTAAAGGTCATAGTGACAAACATGGTACTCATATGATGAACCACATAAACTTATGATGAAGTTGTGTCAAGAGAATAGCAGAAGTGGTATGTTAAGACACTATTTCTTTTATTTGTATCCATCCATCTCTCTATCTAGGGATGAGGATGCCCTTGCTAAGGTGCCTGATCCTGATGCAGTGAAGCCTGATGGTTGGCTGGATGATGAGCCAGAGTTTGTGTCTGACCCCACTGCAGAAAAGCCTGAGGACTGGTGAGAACAGAAGTATTTTGTTTAATCTAGTGGATATGTCAGTGCTCAATATCAATGAGGAGCTTCACAGTAAGCAGGGCTCCAGACATTTTGCAACCTTTTTTCCTGCTGGTGCGACTAAATTTTGTTCGAGTTTGCACTGAGGTTCTACATTAGAGTTCAACCAAGCCATGTAATAATGTGTTTTATTACATGGCTTGGTTGAATTCTAATGTAGAATGCGGTCTGTTATTTCTTGATAACAGACCGCTGCTAAGTATAATACACCGTTGCCATGAAAAACAGAGCGTTGCTATGGACGCAGGATTCTAACCGTAGAGACGGAACTGACTATTTTCTTCAGCGGAAGCAATACAATCGTTTTTAAATCAATAAACTCCTTTTTCATTTTCACAACTAACTTGTTCATTTGTTTTTAGTCTTTCCATTGCGTTTATAAAGCGTTTATTGTTTTCGGAATTGTGGTTTGCTTTGCACTTCTCGGCCACCGTAGAAAAGCCTTCATGTAAACACCTTAATCGATCCGATTGAGCTCGATCCGAACGAAATTTCGATCAGATTGAAAGGGGTGGTTTATTCCTTTTCTAATCCGATCGAGAGAACATGTAAACGCTTGATCGGATTGAAAACCGAAACTGAAAGGACTGCGCATGTGCAATGAATGATGTTGAAATAGCATAAAGGCGTATGACGTGCTGAACGAGCTGTTTTTCCTGTTGAATAAAGTGTCATATAAATGAGTGTCCCGTCATTCTAAAATTCTCCTTTCACTCAGCGTCTGTGAAGTGGAGCGGGACAACGTCCACCCAGTCCTTGTTCCGGATTTTCATCCACAGACGACTGGTTTTGGACATTTGTACTGCGTGATATGAGCAGCACGTCACACCGGTTCATATGCTCATTGTCTCCAAATTATGACCAGAAATGGATAAATATTAAGTCTGCTGTTTAAAACAAATAAAGAACCATTGTAGGAGAATAGTTATTATGCGCAAACAGCAGAAAACGCTGTATATTCGTGCAGTGTGCACATCAAAAAATCTATTCCGATTTGAATCTTGTGACATATAAATGCGCACATCAACCCAATCACGTTTAGCGTTCATGTAAACACTACGTTCGGATTCATCAATCGGAATGAATTCAGTCCGATTGATACAAAAGTTGTGCATGTAAACGTAGCCATTGAGTCATTGGGTCATCAATCATTCAATCGATTCGTTCAATCGGCTGAATCATTCAGTAACGAAACACCACTGTGTGTTACAACGGCACACAACGGTTCTGTTGCGGCTTTTTTGTGGGTGAAATAAGAGCCAATGTTGTGTTTATAATTTTGCTCACAATATTAACTTCTTGTTTATTGAACTGTTGTATAGAGTTAGTCCCACATTTGAAAAATTGGATAACAAAAGCTTTAAAACCATGTCGGTCTTTTGGAAATTAGTATTTGGGTATGGAATGGCATAAGGGTGGGTGAATGATAACAGAATTTTCATTTTTATGTAAAATAACCCTTTAAAGGAGAACTCCGGTCAATTTTAACATTGAGCTCATTTTTTTGTAAATTTGGAGTGCTGTCAGTACAGAGAACAACGACAAAAATCGGTGTTGCCTACACCGTGTTATCCTCTTTTTAAAATTTGCACCCTGTTGACTTCAATGGGGCAAGTTTTAAACCTGCTTTTAGTCTCTTAACATCCTTGATGTGTCATTACAAGTGCACAGCCAATGTGAGTGAGTCCTTCAGAGTGAACGCGGGTGAATGTGACTGCAGTAGATGTGCAAGATATGAATAAAAATGATGTTAATTCAGCCAGCGCACATACCTGTATTTACATCCTGTTTTCGGTCGAAGTCCACAATAGTCGATTGTCGAGTTCACACGCATAGGTTTAGTTACCTATGATCACGCGCGTGAACTCGACATTAAAATTGACCGGAGTTCTCCTTTAACGTTTTGAGCACAGACCAGACATGGGATATCTACATGGACAAATACAAACTTTGGGGTTTCTTGTCAAAAAGAGAAACTTAAAGGAATAAAGAGAAATATTTAAAGAACTAGAATTTATTGTAATGTATTTAAACTCTTTTCCAAAAAATATTTTACATTTAAAGTGCCCCTATTACGCTTTTTACGCGGTTTAGAGAGACTGAATCTTCGAACGAACCATTTTCAGAATCTTTGAGAAATGAGGTGATATGTATATCATGAGTAAATTAAAGTGTTACCTTTAATGCATGTCAATCAATTGTAGGAGACCTCCAAAACTAAATTAAGAACCTTTAAAATAGCATGATAGGGGCACTTTAATAGGCTAAACCACATCCTATAAACACGTTTAATTCAATGGCACACATTTTACCATATTCTAATGTAGGTTTGAGAACGTTAACTCTCCCAACTCCAAACACTTTTATGCATGTTTTTATTAGACAAATGAATTTTCACAAAATGAACATTTACAATGTGCACACATTCTTAATCTTTTGTGTAATATGCTTTGCTAATGTTTGTCTTGTAACATTCATTTTGAAATTACATGTATCATTTAAAATGCTGAATGTCGTTTATTACGTTTTATATACTTACATTTTATCTCACTCTTTTACTGTTAAAACTTGAAATGTTGTGCTGAAATTCATGTTCTGCCTCTATAAAGTAAAGTTTCTTGTCAAAAGGAGAAAATGAAAGAAATAAAGAAATAGATGAAGGAAAATAGTAAAAGAACTATAATGTACTGTAAAGTAATGATTTTGAACTATTTGCAAGTAATGTATTTATTTTAATAGGCTAAATGACTGTCCTAACCACAACCTATAAACACACTTGAGTCAAAGCCATACATTTTTCCATGTTCTAGCGCAAGTCTGAGGACAATAACTCTCCCAATTTGAGTTTTATGGGTTTTTTTTTTTTTTTTTTGACAAGTGAATTATTTACAAAATTAACAATATGAAAATTTTCAATGTGCACACATTCATTCATAATCTTGTGCCAAATATACTGAAAACGGCTCTGTTAATGGTTCTTGTCTTGTCACATTCAGTTAGAAATTACATTACATTAATCAAATCAAAATAGACAATTTTGACAATGTTGAGAAGTTTGCATCCCTGGATGTTGCTGTTGGTCGTTTAACGTGACACGTAGCTACATGCGCTTTATCTCAGACTCTTATGTCACATATTGTCATTGGCAAGCGGTCTTAGACTATCTTGCCGTATTGGTGTTGTGTGTCACCCAAGTACATTATTATTAGGCAATTATTTCACACATTTTATTATACAATCACAAAAAATGCTCCCTTTGTCTGATAGAATTGGCAGACAATCATCTGTAGTAATATTACACTATGCAATACGCAATGCTGTCACTGTATTTCTAACTTTTATAGAACCTTGTCAGCAACAAGAATCTTGTCTCTCTCTCTCTCTCTCTCTCTCTCTCTCTCTCTCTCTCTCTCTCTCTCTCTCTCTCTCTCTCTCTCTCTCTCAGGGATGAGGAAATGGATGGAGAATGGGAGGCTCCTCAGGTGCCAAATCCAGCATGTACAGCTGCTCCTGGATGTGGTGAATGGAAGCCACCCATGGTCAATAATCCTCAGTATAAGGGCAAATGGAAAGCTCCTCTCATAGACAACCCTAACTACCAGGTACTGACATCTGGAGTCTGGAAATGTTGCCGAAGCTCCCAGATTTTATTCAGTACAAACAAATGTGACACAAAGCCTGTTCTTGAAAATTAGGTTAAAACTATTGCATATTACTGCTTACTAATTACTAAAATATATATGTTATTAGTTATTTCCCCTCACTTAAGCTGTACACTAAAGTATACACTGAAAAAGTGGGTGTTCACTGTTGCGCTCGGTGACCACTGAAAATGTTCATTTATCTTTGTGTATTTGTTAACAGGGTGTGTGGAGTCCACGGAAGGTTGCAAACCCTGATTACTTTGAGGATCTTCACCCGTTTAGGATGGAACCATTCAGAGCTGTAGGTCTGGAGCTGTGGTCTATGACCTCTGACATTTACTTTGACAATTTCATCGTTACCGCCGAGAAGGAAGTGGCGGACCGCTGGGCTGCAGACAGCTGGGGACTCAAAAAACTGGTGGCTAGTGCCAATGAGGTATGCCTCTGCCTTACATAAGCTTTGCTCTGGTAATTATTGCTCATTGGGCTTTAGTTCGGTTGACGTACTCACTGTGTTGACTGTCTTTTTCTGTCGTAGCCTGGAGTGTTGAGTCAGTTGGCTCTGGCTGCAGAAGAGAGGCCCTGGCTGTGGGTGGTTTACATCCTTACTGTTGGTTTGCCTATTGGACTGGCTGTGCTCTTCTGTTGGCCAAAGGTAAGGCCTGACCCCATAGAGGAGATCCCATTGAATGCAAAAGGAAACACTTGATATAGCAGGCACAGCTATATTTAAGCTGTCAGTATTTTGCTCTGAATCCTATAGGTGTGTGTGTGTGTGTGTGTGTGTGTGTGTGTGTGTGTGTGTGTGTGTGTGTGTGTGTGTGTGTGTGTGTGTGTGTGTGTGTGTGTGTGTGTGTGTGTGTGTGTGTGTGTGTGTGTGTGTGTGTGTGTGTGTGTGTGTACAGCATAATAACCTGTTTTGATCACAATGGCAAGATTCTGTCTCGTACTACCATAAATAAAGCAGATATCAAGAGCAGCAGAATGAAATAAACACTCATGCACAGTCAACCATACAAATTTACATTTTACATGTATTCATTTAGCAGACACTTTTATTCAAAGCGACTTACAAAATTAGGTTTATACAAGAGATTCATTCTGAGGAGACAGTAAGAACTGCTGTAAAACACAATACCAAAATGTACTGGAATGTTCCTCTGCATTTATTATTTATATGCATCTGTTTGAGTACAGTAGAATGAACATTTTTGATTTATTCTTCAAACCATTGACAACATTTCTTCCAAATGAAAATATTGTCATTTAGAGCATTTATTAGCAGAAAATGACAACTGGTCAAAATAAGGAAAAAAGATCCACACATTGATTGGCCTGGCTGTGTGGATTGGATCATTGTCAGAGCAGAAAGAAGCTATTTTTCTTTCAGGATAATCTTGTATGCGGCTTGAGTTATGCATCCTTCGCGAAGACGTATCTGCCCGATCCTGGCCTTACTGAAGAACCACTAGATCATCACCAATCCTCCACCAAATTATACTGTGGGTGCAAAAGACTGTAGGTTGTAGGCCTCTCCAGGCTTAGAATTGTTAACCATTAGAGGACCAGCTGAAAACTGGACTCATCAGAGAAGATCAGAATCAGGCAGATCTGTCTTTGTGAAGGACACGTGACTCAAGCCAAAGCCTTGCTTTATATATATATATATATAGGGGGAAAAAACAAGGCTTTAGAAAAAAGGTACTTCAAGTATAGGTCATTCTGAGAAACTTGGCTCAAATCCAGTATTTGTTGTGTGTTTGCTATGTGACGAGATCCACATAAACGGTACGCTTGAAATATAAACAATACAGCTGATTAATCTGGTTTACTATGTTAACTCAATTGATATGTTGCTAAAGATTATAGTGTTTAGGATTAGCTTGCAAGCACAAAATCCTCTTAATGAGTATTTATCATTGGTAGCATAGCAACAGAGTATCAGTGACCTGCCCTGAAGCGTTCAGGTTTGTCTCCAGATATCTGTGATGACAGACAGGATGGTGCACGTCTTCCTCCTTCTTCAGTGTGACCGCGGTGATAGTGCCTTTCATGGTGAAGTGGACTTGGACAACTGCTTCCTGAATATTCTTAAAGTCCCCATGAAATCAAAATTGACCCTATTTACTTTGTTAGCGCATATTACTAGTCTTGTGGTGAACAATTAATCCGTGCAAGTAAATATAAAAACCTTTTTTTTTTTTTACCATGGTAATCTTTAATCAAAATCTGAAAAGTTACTTCCGGTCTGGAATGGCGTCTTTTTCTGATGACATAGGTTTGACGGCTTGGTTTGAAAACGCTTAACCACTCCCCTCAAACCGTTAGTCTGCTATGAGCGAGAGATGGAGAGGAGGAGCGCTAGAGTAAAACCCTGCCCTCTGTTCAATATTCCGTTTCACTTGGAAATACGTCACAACACTGGAGAAAAGTCGTTTGCAACTTCCGGTTCACGGGGACTTTAACTTGCACGTTTATATGTGTATTGCAGAAGTCAGATGATGACTACGTATACAAGAAAATTGATCAGCCCAAAGCAGAACCAGAGGAGGTAGAAGAAGACGAGGAGGAGGAGGAGGAGGAAGAGGAAGAGGAGGAAAAAGAGGAGGAGAAAGGGAAAGATGAAGAGGAAGCTAAAGCAGATGAAGCTAATGGTTTGTTAAATGAATCCTTTTTTCCCATTTTAAGTTATTTTCCAGTGTAGCTGTTATTCATAATTTTCTTCTTTTGTTATTCCCTCACCAGTGGATAAGAATGGGGACGGGATGGAGAAGGACATTGGAGGAGATGGAGGAGATACAGATGAAGAGGAGGAAGAGGCCGGTAAGCCAAATGGCTCAGCCTCAGAGGATGAAGTAAGCAAGTTTGCATTGTCTTTTAGTCTTCTGTAGCCAGACTTTTGATCAACATGAAGTCGATTACTCCGCCCATTTAGACAAAAAGAGTAGGGTCCTATAAAAATGTGCTGTTCATACAAGCAACAGCGTTCCATCTTTTTACTGGTAAGATACCATTCACACATCAGTACCAAAATACCAGTAAACTCTGTGATGTCAATCATCAGAAATGACCTTAAAACGCTGAGCCGTTTTCTTCATCCACCTGCTTTACCGGTAATTTAACAGTAATTACTGTTAGGGTTGGGTATCATTTGAATTAATACCACAGCAAAAACACAGACTAACTGATAAAAATTTCAAACATTGTTATAGACAAGTAAACAGTAATAGCACAAACAAAGAACAAACAAACAAACTAGCAATGGCACAAATAAATACAACGGAACACAATTCAGGTACAGAAATTGAAAATAAATTTAAAATCACTGTATAGTTTAATTATTAAATCTTATTAAAGTTACAAAAGTCATTCAAATTCTTTTTCTTTTGTTCTTTCATTAACATGCGCTTTCTTTCTCAGCTGTTTACGTTCACTGAAGACACTTAAGTTCACTTAAGACATTCACTTAAGACTGTGTTTACAAGGACATTTTAACTTAATTTTGTGCGTTCAAGCAAAAGAAGACGCGTACCAATTCTGGAATCGATTTTTGATTCCCAATCCTAATGACTTTATGTGTGAAAGGAGTTTATGTGTACTAGACGAAACCTTTATTTTTGTAAGAACAATGGGTCGTACATTAATATTAATATTAATATTAATATTAGCTCAAATTATCTATTGGGAATTTTAATAATTAATCATGAATATGATTAATATGTTGTATGTTACAGTTACATTAATTTAGCGCAGCTGAACTAGATTGATATATGAACGATTACCATAACGGGTTATGGTTCGTCATTAATACATCAATTGTGCTTATTTCAGCTCGAAGTTATGGGATAACTTTAATGGAATTAATTTAGTTATCAAACAATCTGTTTGTCCAGCAAACATATACGTAAGATTAACTTAACTCTCAAGGAAAATTATCCTTCTTACAAACACGAGAAAGAGTATCTTTTCCAGGCCTTGAAAAGACACTCTCGGTGTCTGTAGACTAAAATTAGGTTACTTAAATCGTAGCCTACCAAGATAAAGCATATAGCTAAGATCGAACATTTCAGGGACTAAGTAACATGGGCAATTAAATCAGAGTCAGTCAATGGCATATGGAATTTAATAATTGGACCAATACATCGAACTAAGGAATATATCAAACTACACAATACACACGGATTATATGTCTATGTACATCAAATACAGTTAAACAATACAAGATAACGAATAACGAAAATGAGAGAGAGAGAGATAGATAGATAGAGAGAGAGAGATCGGAAGATGCGAGAGATGGAGAGAAGGATGGGGGACGAGATCGGAAGTGAAAGCAAAAATCTGCGATCAGAGATCGCAGTTGGCTATGGCAAAATCACAGACAGTAACCCTTAAGACACAACAAAGAAATCACATCATAAGTTCAATTCAATAATCGATACTTGCATGGCATATGGTTCTCTTTGTATGAGGTGTGTAGGACCGCAGGGTTCTGCGTGTCTTTAAAAGCAGCGCGAGTCGTCTGAGGGGAGGCGTGCGCGTGCTGTCTTCCGGCGCGCGTGCGAGCGCGGGAGCTTCAAAGAGTTGCCGGGAATGATTCAGGCTAAGTTCATTCAGCTCATGAATGAACAGAGGCGAAGAGGAAAACGAAACTAGACTATAGAAAAACATAAAAGAAATAAATAAAAAGAAAAGAGAAGCAGGCCGAAGCCGGTCCGGACTTGGGTTTTGGAGGAGGAAGGAGAGAGCGTAGGCATGAGAGTGAGAAGGGTTTTCTGAGTCGGTCTTTTATGGACAATATGGGTTGACGCCTCTGTTCGCGCGAACAACCAATGAACGTCCAAAGGTCTGAAGCGGGAAAAATGTCTTTGTCTTAGTTCCCAGTTTAATTTGCATGTTTTATGGCAGCGTTATTATGTGATCAGTTATACTCTAACGAGGGTAAAAATAGTATCATACATTTTACCAGATCCTGATGCATACATTTGGTTCCAGTACAAGGAGAGCTTTACGTGGATACCGAATTAGATATGTTTCGAAGGTACACGTCGAGATAGATTATTATTCTGTAAAAATAAGCTTAAAAGTTAAACTAACAACCTAGGAATAAAATGAACCCAACATGTGGTGTACATTGATAAGTGGGCATTGAAGATTGGACTTTAGAAAGATCCACATGGCATATCTATGATTTAAAAAGGGTGCACATCCGCAACATTATTCCTTTACGGTTTACAAGAATACAAAAACCCATCACAGAGAAGAACAATCATGAAAAAGAGAAATTACATTCAGGCTTACATATTTCTTCAATGGTTATACATATAAAATATCTAGGATGAACACCTAATTCTGCTCTTCTGGCTAACATTCCGTTAGGTAATAAAACACAGTTCCACACAGGGGGGAAGGGATTGCCAGAGAATGTTAGTGAACCCTCTCTAACTAAAACACTATTGATTAAAGAATACATTTCAAAACCACACCTCTAGAAAATCATAATTATATGGTCAAACGAATTAATAAAACATGCGTACAGGAAGATCAAACCCAAATCTGAGTTACATACATTAAAACTATATTTCTATAGGAGGATGTTTGTGTGTGTGTGTGTGTGTGTGTGTGTGTGTGTAGAAGGTTTCAAGTTTTGTTATCTCTCTGTGGTCCAGAGAGGGGAAAGGGGGGGTTTGGAATGTCTCTGAGGTGACATTAGTGTCGAAAAAGTCAACTGGTTCCAGTCTTTATGGAGCCAAAGCCTGATTTGCACTCACGAGTTCAAAGTGCACCAGCTTTTGTATTCAGGAAGAAATGTTTTTAGCAACACAGAGTATTTGAATTTGTTAATTCAAACCAACGACGAATGATTCGATAGCCAATGTTGTTACATTTTTTATACATTTTT
Source organism: Squalius cephalus (assembly GCF_949319135.1). Classification (NCBI taxonomy): domain Eukaryota; kingdom Metazoa; phylum Chordata; class Actinopteri; order Cypriniformes; family Leuciscidae; genus Squalius; species Squalius cephalus. The sequence goes on from NC_137123.1 coordinate 26,495,672, forward strand.
ATTCATTTAGCAGATGCTTTTATCCAAAGCGACTTACAAATGAAAACAATAGAAGCAGTTAAACTAACAATAGGACAACAATATGCAAGTGCTATGACCCTTCCCAGTTTAATCTAATGCAGTAATACATTATTTTATAAATAGATATAGAATAGAAGAGAAAATGTTAGTATTAATGGATCAAGTGTTGCCGAAAAAGATCTCCAGCCGTTTCTTGAAAATGGCTACGGACTCAGCCGCCCTGAAAACTGCGCCGCTTATTTACACAGAGACACGCAGAACATTCATACTTTATATTTAAATAGCTGTCTTTTTACGCTTTAATATTCAGACACTGGCTAATCCATATCACGATTTGATTTAGTGTACAGCCTTCATTCAGCCAAATTCGTGACATTCCGCTTTATACTGGAAATTCCATTTATATGGCTGGATTTCGCGATTCGTCTGCGTTTTCTGCATTGCGAATATCATAGTGGGACGAGAAGAGACTGTTTGACTGATAACGTAAAATAATAATAATAATGTTTTATGTGACATTAAGAAGCATGCAAATCAGAAATCGATAACAGACCAGTTAGAAAGAACCTGCTGGAAAATGGTCACAAATGGAAACACTGTCCTAACTTAAAGTTGCAGTCCGTAACTTATTGTGTTCAAACTTTGGTGAGCGAGTACATCATGAATCCATTTTCCAAACCGTGTTTTTGTCCTATCCTGAATCACTACGGTCCACCTATAATAAGTGTTTATATTCGGACTATTTTAGACTGGTTCGGGTCGTACCACTGCGGAGTAGTCCAGTAACCGCGTGACTCGTCATAGACATAAACAAAGAGAAGTTATGTTTATTAACCGCAAGAGCGGCAAAAGTTACAGACTGCAGCTTTAACATCAATAATCATTTTGTTTTGTTTTAAGTCGGTTTGTACTGATAATCTAGATCCACTGATTGTTGTTAGACTGACCCTTTTTGGTCTTTGCAGATGAAGGACGCCATTGAGGAAATTCAGGGCTCAGGAGAAGAACCTAAAGCTGTGAGAAAGAGAAGAGTACGGAAGGACTGAAGAACCACATTTTCCTCGTTTCCTCCTCCCTTCTCTCAGTCCTTTGCCTCTTTTTGCTGCATGCTTTCGGCTTATGCCCTTTATCATGCAGAAAACGGCAAACCTAGCCGCTCTCCCGAAGAGGTCATCCTTCATTCGACTAAACCTCGCCTCGACTCTTTCAGTCTTCCGCTTAGTTCTTATCAGTTACCGTTGGGATTTGGATTTAGATACAAAAGTCAGACCTGCTGAGTTTTATCTCCACATTTTTTTCCTATTTTATCTTTTTAGATTAGAGTTCAAGAAGTTTTACTGGGCCAGTCTTTTCCTACTAGTGATGAAAGTCTGAATACTGTGAAGGGAATTCAATGGATATTTTAAAGAGATAGTTTATGATCACCTCAACGTTTCAGTTTGTTAAGTTATTAAAAAGAGGTTGGTTCTTTTGTGAGTTTTTAAGTTATGAGCTTTGATCGTATTTATTGTTTGTCTTGTTTGAAAATTGATGCAATTTAGGCATAGAACTTTTTAATCTCGCATTCTACTGCGTTATTGCCACAGTTGGCTGCGGAGAAGAGCTCCGTGAGACCAGGGGCCGTCTCCACCAAACATCTAGGTCAGCGGAGTGCTAGGAACGCAGATCAGTATTGCTTTTCCGCCATCGAAGAAAGTCGTTACGCACAGTTTTTCCATCACTGACACTCTCTAACCGCAGAGTCAGTCATAAGCACACTGAAAACACTCCCACTGACATCAGACTGACCGCCATCTATGAAACCATAGAGCTTTGGAAACAAACAGGTTGTTTTTCAAGTGATGAACAGTTTTTTTTTTTTCTGCTTTTTATAGGTCATGTGTTCAGCCTTACGAGGACAGCCTTTTGTTTACATGTTTGCGAACTGTTCATTGCTCTTGGAAATAAATATTTACTATAAACATCTGTGCACTGTTGCCATGACTTCAACCAGGAACAGTTTACTCGTCTGTGCAAAGGCAAATTATTTTATTAAAGGCATAATAGTTACAAAATAAAATGTACACTTTCAGAAAAGGCAGGTATAAATTACATAAATGAAAATTTTCACAAAAGAAATACTGAACAGAGTATGTAGTGTCGTGGCAGATCCTTCAGTGTCATGTCAATAATTCCAACGAAGTAAAATTTCACATCAGCAAACTCTGAGCAAAGAGCAGAGCATCCAGATTCATAAATGTCGCTCAAGCAGACGCTTCGAAGCAATCAGATCAATATCACTCAGCAACCTCACTTCAGTCTTTGAAAGCAGTAAAAGCTAAAAATCCATCTATTTCATTCATTTTAAGTTGATCCAAAGGACATGTGACCATGAAGAGCGAACTCTACAACACAATGCTGCCGTTTACACTGTGGTATATTGATCCTACTCAAAAGATGTCGGGTTTGTGCACTAGTCAGATCTTTTAAGATAAATCCATGCAATTCAGTGACTCAAGGTCTCTTAAAATTAAGAGGCCAATAAAGGAAGTCCTTATATTTGTACAAGTACTTAAATATGGATCAGGGACCACATTTTATGTATGGCAGAATTCAATTGCATATTTTCTGTGCCAACTGAGCAACTGTCATGGAAATTTTGTAAGGGGAATGTAGACCTTGGTTCAACAAAAAGACATACTAAATGAGGGAGGACTAGTTTGGGATATCCATTCAGCCTTTTAAATCATGCAATTTAGTTTTGAGTTATGGGATGTCATGCACTTTCAAGGGAACATATCTGTGTACAGTCTGTGCTTGCTTTGAATTTACATAATGCATATTAAATGTAAATGTTAGTAGTGAAAGGCTAAAATGGCTCAAAAAATCTTTTCAAAAGAACTCAATAGCAGACTTTGGCTTTCTAGTACTTGAAAAGGTGAAGTCGATGAGAGGGTCAAATGAGATTGGTTATGTACTAAGTGAATTATACAGAAGAGGTGCTATTACACCAGCTCAGTCTGTACTTATCTGATCACAAAATGCATCATGCATCCTTTTAGGTCTTGTAACACAGTTAGCTGACAGGGAGAGGCAGCAGCTCAGTCCATTCAAGTATTACCAAATCCATGCTGAAAGAGGCATCAGTATAATTTTACAACAAAATAAATACAAAACAAACAGCGGCTTATGTACGGGCTAGTTGTTTGAACGTTGGGAAGAGAGGAGATGGATTAAGCTGACGTGATCCACATGGTCACTTATTTTCGTTTGCTTTTGGTGTCGGTGGTCTGAAACACGCTGGAGGCTGACATCAGGTTCTCTATGTACTGCCCGAGAACCTGGTTCTCCGATTTGAGCTTAAGGTTCTCCTCTTTTACTGCATCCACACGCGCAGAGAGATCTAATGAAGACAGACAGAAAGCATTAGAGTGCATCACTTAGCCTTAACTGGCAGCCATTAAGAGTGCTCAGTTGAGTCTGGTTATTGGAAAAACAGCAACATGAAGGGTGTATGTTGAGTAACAAAATAAAACAGTGACAAGAAACTACTGGGACTAGATGCATTTGAAAAAAAAAAAGTGCTTTTATACCTTCAAGTGTGTGTTGAAGCTCCAGCACTTGGTTTATGAGTCTCGACTTCTCCTCCTGCTCAACCTGATTCTCCATATCTCCTGAAAAGATACACCAACATCTGAAACTACTGAAACTGTAACGGAAAACATGCATTTTAACAACACAATATAAAATAATTATAATAAATTGCGAGTGATATTTACCATCAATCTCGCAGTTCATGATGCTGTACTGTTCCTCCAGTATGAAGCGCTGCACTGTCGGTTCTCCGTCAGCTGTAAGAGATTGTCAATGTGAAATAAAATATACTAATACAAATAAAACCATGTGCTGATATTTTTGGACATGTTCTATAGTAATTTCATGGTATTCGTTGAATTACCTCGCGCATAATGCAAACTTAGCCGTTTCAAAGTCCCAGCGCATCAAAACAGTTGGCTAAGTTAACGTTAGCTATTGGCTAACAAAACAATCCATCGCCTGACATAAATAAATATAAGTCACAGAAAGCTAAGATCACTGTAATTAACATAGCACGCTTAAAATATAATTATATAGCTATTAGTAACGTTACTCGAGACATAACATTACTACTCTGGTTTTATAAAGTTTTAACTCATGCCACGTCCAAAACTAAGTCTCCCCTCGTTCTCATGCATTACAGCCCGCTGCACCCTGGACTCGAGAGGAAAGACGGCTTTAAAAGGCCCCAATAACAAGTAATTTGAAATGATTAGCCACAAATAAAATTGGTAAAGGGGCCTTTAGGAAATATTATAAGCTGAATCGAAATTAGCATGATCGCATGAAATAGTGAAGCCCCGAAGTAAATATACAATCACACAGTCCTACCTGATATATAACACTAAACCTCTCAGCGTTATTAAAGATGATCAAAAATAAGCAGGCCTCCAAAGCAGATGTCAATGTAATGGTACAGACCGTCCGTTACCTCATCACTTCTCTCTTTTACATTCACTCACTACAGAGAAGTACCGACAGAGGGAGACAGAAGCTCTCTGTTAAGTGTGCAACGCTAGCATGCTACTTACTGCATACTGCCCTCTATTTTTTAAATAATAGAATAGTAATAGTGAACACAATAAAACCACTGCTCTCTATAATAGTCTGTTTAATGTCAGATTCCACTGTGACAACTTACCCCCATACAGTTTGACATCATGTGCTATTGGGGCAGTGGAAATGTCTCCTTGCGTTACAGAAAAAATAAATAAAGTCATACAGGTTTGGAACAACATGAGAGTGAGAAGGCCTAAATGACTGAATTTTCTTTTTTTGGGGTGAACCATCATATTAGCACTCAGGGTAGATTATGAGTCATCTGAAATATGCAGCCTTTGTTCTACTTACTGCTCTGACAGTAGCTTCATTCACACATGCTCACTGTATGTGTTGTTAGCCCATCTCTACACAGTCCCTATTCACATGCACAGTACACACTTACTGGCCATTATAGCAAGTGAGGTTTCTGACATGTGTTGACTCAATGCCTAGCCATTCATTCCTGTATTTGGACAAGAAAACTACATGCTGCACAGCACTAAAGCATTTAGACGCCGAGTTATTATTACTTAAAAAACACAAGTTAAATCATTCTGGTCACACTTTATAATAAGTGTCTTTAACCACTATGTAGGCCTGTATACTTACATCAGAAATATAAATTGTAAGGTACAATATACTTATTGTGTTCATGTTGTATTGCAAAACACTACTGATAGAATACAGTTAAAGTTACTGACAGGTTTGGTGGTATGCATTTGTTTAAGGGTGGGTTAAGGGGTAGAATAAATAGTGTAATTATAGATGTCACTACATAAATTAATTACAGATGGAATTGCATATGTTTTTGCCATGGGCTGACTTGTATAAACATTCCACAGACAATGCATGATGCAGAATGAACAACAAGTTGAATGTGCACCTGTGTGCTTTTTCATGCACATTTCCCACTTCCATCACTGATTTGGTTTCTCAAAGAAAAGAAAAAAAAGAAAAGGGAAAGAAGGTTTCAGATCCGCGTCTTACCTGATTCATCATCTAGTGAAATGTTAGTAAAAGTCCAATTCGCTTCATCTACGTCATCCTCCATGACTTAATGTGTGCGCAAGCAATTTAGTTAAGCAATTTAGTTCAATGTCTCTGGAAAAGTATATTCACTCTATCTAGCTCTCTCTCTTCCTGAAACGCTGTGTGTGTGTCTGGTCGTGCCCTCTCAATTATTCACCATCACCACGGTTACTAACCAGACCTGTGTGGCAACTCAGGTGACTATGCTAAAGCAGACTTAGGGCAACGCCTGAAAGATCCAAAGTTTACTCGTTCACTTTCTCAGATTACAGTGAGACGCCCCCCCAAACCTTCTCACCCAAAGGCGCACACCTTTAACTTTCTCGTGCCATCTGTCCTATTTTATCTGTGCTATAGTGTGACACGTTAACTAAAGTGACTTTCTGATGGCCGGCCTCACACAAACAAAACCACATGGCAGTGCCTTGTTGTTTTGCACTTTGATCGGTGTTGTAAAAAGCCCAGAGTATTACTTCAAGCTATACTGAAAAGGTGTGCCATCATGCACTGATTGTTCAAATGATGATTCATAAAAAATAAAAAATAAATATAATTGTTTTATTTTAAGCTGCAGAAGTAAGAATATGTTGTTAGTCTAGTTTCTGATTCACAGTGCAGAAAATACTTTGTATGCACAGTCTGCATAATTTCTATAATAGCATAACAAAACAGTTTTTTAATTGTATACAAATTCAAAGATACATATCTTACTATATATCTGCATAAAACAAAGCTAACAGACTTGAAGAGGATCAGCTTTAGTGAGAATGTAAATGAGTTTAAGTGCTTGTAAACTGGGCAAATAAGATGAATCACACACCCAGTGCACCTGTCTGTAAATGTGCCAAATAATGAGATTAAAGACTTATAAAACCAAAACTCACGTCCATATATGTCAGTAGAGAATTTTCTAATGTCCAAAGAGCTAATTTTATTTTTGATGCTACAACACACTTCAATAGCTTACCTATATTTTCTTTTAATGGTAACTTTATAAATGTTTAACAAATTATTAGTAGCCTAAATCTATTTGAGAGCAGGAACGTGGATGAAAGTGTAGTGTAGAATGTTATAATATTAATATTTCTTGGTAAGGATCATCTGTGCAGAATCACCTTTTCTGGGTTGGTAAAGTCTGTCTTTTGCCCCCCAAAAAACAAGTATGACAAGTATGTGTGAAGTGCCTCCTAGTGGTTAAAGCCTGCCCTAAAATAAAGGAGGAACTGACTGTGTTTCTTCATCATCTGTACTCATGAAACACATATGTAACGCTTGTCAATAAATAAATAAACAAATGTACTAATGCATCACAGCTAGACTGTGAAATGTTTGTATCATGTCTATTAAATAATAGTCATATTTTATTTTTAATATATTAATTTTGGCTATTAAATGTAGTAATATTAATAAATAGATTTGATTGCATAAACATAATTTGCATCGAATTTATAATAAATCGTCAGCTTGGAAGTACAATTAGCAGCTTCACAAAAAATACTAGCATGTAATTGCTGAAACTGTATTGATAATCCTATCAACACCAATTAATACACAATATCACTCCAATAGACTGGCCTTTATAGTGATTGCAGCATCATTTTTATGAATACAAAACTAACTGTGGTTCAGTTGGACTGTGCCTTTGATTATATTCACGGTAATTGAACAATACGACATTCCTGCAAATGCCCCAAACTTATTCAAGCCTATAAATGATGCTATTTCATATAATAATCTTTTTTTATTGCAAGATCCATAAAGGAGTGTATTTTCGGGGTTGGGGTTTTGGACAGGATGTTCACACTTCCGTGGAAGCCTGAGCATTCACAAGATAGTGATTACATGGCAGAGAAACACAGTTAATGCAAGATTAATGAGCCTAATCAAAACACACACGCAGACCAAGCTAAAATAGCTAAACATATAAAACTAAACAGAACAGAAGTGATCATAACAATACTTATTTGAGTAAAGTAGGAATTTCATGTCTTTCTCTTTGAAAGTTTAGTACACTCCTGTCCCAAAACGTTTTGCCCAATATGCGTCTTTGAAAACTTAATGTTACTTAATGTTAAAACCATACCATTTAAGTAAACTAGTTGCAAGTACACTTTACCTGTTTGTAATTGAAGTATAATGTTTTCACTCAATTATTTAAATTGAATTGCTTTAAACATAATAAAAACATGAAGGGAATGACTGGACTATGCAGTGTTATTTTATTATCATTCTTATATTATAGTTATATAATAGTTATATTAAACTTAAATAATATTTTGAATTTTTTATTATTATATTTTACAATTTCATTTTAGTTAAAGTTTTAGTAATTTTGTTGTGTTTTTTGACATTTTTATACATTTTATATAATTATTATTAAGTTATATTTCAATTTTAGTTTGAGTTATTTAAGTACACCAAGTTAAACTAAATAAAAATGAGAAATGTTGCCCTGGCAACTTGCTGAAATAAAATAAGTTTAAGTATTTATTTTATTTTTTTCAGTTCGTTTATTTTATTTAAAGCAACAAAAATGTTCAGTGGCGGCTGGTGAAAAATATAGGGCTGTGCCATATTCAGTCAGTTTCAATAGTTTGGTAACCATGGGAGCCATCAGGTCTTTTAGCGTTGTGTCTCTTCCTCAAGACATCCGTCAAGCATCCACCCTTATTTCCTTCAAAAACCTCTTAAGAAAATGTTTTTCTTTGAATTTTACTCTTCAGCTCACAGTCTGTAAATTATTTGCTTGAATCCCTCTTTGTTTGTATCTTTAACCTACCGTTGCAAGTGACCTCTGTATAATACTTTCTGCCCTTGGTATTGCTTTTAACATCCTTCTGCACCCCCTTCTCTGCAATCACACCTTTTTCAGTAAGGGACCATATTTGCCCCCTTAAATCGATTTTTCCAGTGCATTTTTTACTTACCTTTATAAATACCTTTATAAAATAAATAATGCTTTAAATTTAAAAAAAAAAAAAAAAAAAGTTCAATAGAGAAATATGGAATGATGGTAAAAACGAAGTGATGCTTTTAAATATGAAATCAAAACCGCCAGTAGGTGGCAGTAAGTCACTGTCTTTATGAGTGAGTCATCGAGTCATTTATTCATACAGTAACAGCAAATGGCTGTATTTATGTATGAATCATTGACTCTCACGATTCGTTCAAAGCCGCAGATTCGTTCACAAACACTGCTGTGTGCTGCCCTAGGGCCCTCTATTGGCCAGCCGCCCCTGATAAATGGGTAGGTGGGTAGTACTGAAGTACAATACTACAACATGGCGAATGGAGTACGTATGGACTCTGGATTAGATTCATACTACACACACTCATATAGAACAAACCTTTTTAGCGGTCGCTAAGTAATTACCTATTTAAAATAAGTACAAGAGAGTAACCGATTTCGGACACAGCCTTTATTTTAAAAAAGAAAGAAAAAAAAAACTTGAAAGTGGTAGTTGCTTAGGCTGAAAATGAGCGGGGAAAGCTCTCAGATTTTATCAAAAATATCTTCATTTGTTTAGAATATTAACAAATGTCTTACGGGTTTGGAACGACATGAGGGTGAGTAATTTTCATTTTTTTGGGTGAACTACCCCTTTAAAACTAAAACAGTTCATTCCAAAGTCAACTAATTTAATTTGAGATATCTTATTTGTGCCCAAATTTTTCTGAATGGTTTCATGCATATAATCGTGTTAATAGTGTCCTATGTGAACATGTTCTGCATTTATTTTCCCCAGGTTTTTTTTTTTTCTTTCTTGAAAATCATATTTGAATGTGCGGCAACTAGTTGCCGGTGGGCAAATATGTTGTATGCACCCCTTCAATGTAAAATATGAATAGGAGGAGAATTTATCTCGAAATAACTGCTTTCAACAAATCAATCTTTATTCATAAACAAATTTATTATGTATAAAAGTCGAAGAACATTTGAAGCAGACCCAAAAAAACTGCATCTAGCTTATAATCTCTTGAATATGAAAACACAACAAACAACAAATCCATTTGCCTTAACCATTGTGCGCTGTTCAGGGTCTTTTTGACCCACATTTCTGACTTTCATTCATGGGGATAACATGGATAATTTGACATGGTTTAGTGTAAGATTTTTGCCCATCTTTTGGAAAATGCTGTTTTAAAAGTAACAAATTATCACTTTAACCAGTAGATGGCTGCAGAACTATTTGCTATTTGACTAACTGAAAGACATCTTTTCACAAGTTTTTCCAGTTGTATTCATATCTACATATTATGAAATCACAATTATAATAATAAAAGTTACTTTTTGTCAAAGTTTAGGCACTTTTTGTACTGAAAAAAAAAATCTGTTTTTCAGTAATGTTATATTATGATTAGAATCAAATGAATTTGATCAATGGACAAAATTCATCCTCAAAATCAGAAACAACACAGAACACACATAGACAGAAATGAAGTGGCACACTTTAAATTTGTAGAATTATATGAAAAACAGATGTTTGAAATAAATGATAAACTCTAAAACCTCCAACTTTTCTCTTTGTAACATCCTGATCAGGTTTGATTCTAATCATAATGTAACATTATTGAAAAACTGTTTTTTTTTTCAGTACAAAAACTGCCAAACTTTGACAAAAAGTAACTTTTATTGTTATAATTGTGATTTCATTATATGTAGATATGAATCTAACTGGAAAAGATAACTGGAATATGTCTTTTAGTTTGAAACTTTTAGTACTTTTAGAGCTCTGCAGCCATCTACTGGTTAAAGTGATTTTTTATTTTTATTTTTATTTTTTTTACTTTTAAAACTGCATTTTCCAAAATTTGGGCAAAAATCTTACACTAAACCATGTCAAATTATCCATGTTATCCCCATGAATGAAAGTTAGAAATGTGGGTATTTAATAAGGCAAAAAAATATATATATTTTTGGAGAATTTTTCTTTTCTTTTTTTGAACATTTTGTGGAGTAAAAATGTCCAAATGTAGAGTAAAAACATTAATAAACTGAGTAAATTTACATTTGTTTAAAATATATTAGGCTGGGGGAATTAACGAAATGTTTAACGCGTTAAAAAAAAAAAAACGCAATTAACGCAGCACACGCAGCATGTGTGTGTGTGTGTGTGTGTGTGTGTCGGCGGCTCTGTCGTTAACGGCCCAAACGCTCCAATCATGTACCGAGCACTGGAAAAGTAAAGTCCACTCAAATAACGTGAAATTTCTCTGTATACTTCTGTTTGCTGAGCTGGTATAGTCATGCTGGTATAGTCAACAATGGTAAAAGCTCTGATCACATGCTCTGGTAATAATAGCTTAGTAGGACTATATTTTATTTTGATAATTAGTAGAAAAAAAAATTGTGGTGTATTGGGTGGTGTAATCTGTTAAATTGATTATGTTGATTGATTATTGAAAAATAAAAATATATTGATATATTCATGTTTAATATTATTTTAATATAGGGCGATTTTCTGTTCCTTTTTTTCATGTGTTGTTTAATTTAATTAGGTGATTGTAAGTTTAAATATTGATGATTACAAGCTTGGTGGAAATGCAATTAATTGCAATTAATTACAGCAAATTGTGCAATTAATTAGTTAATTTTTTTTAATCGATTCCCAGCCCTAAAATATATATATTGTTACAAAATTACATTTTGTTGCCTGGAGTCTCTCAGACCCCAAACAGCCTGACTGTAAACCGCAAACGAACAGCGCACAAGGGTTAAAGTTGTGGAACATAGTGCAGAACAAAGTGCAGCCATAACAGGGCATTGTATATCAAAAAGTTAAATGAAAATAAATAAATACAAATAAATAGAATGAAGAAAAAATATATCTATATAGAGATGTCATTTAAATGGTTAAGTTATGTTTATGCACTAAACAAGACCAATAAACTTGATTTATAACCTATTAACACAATATACCCCATTTTCCCATGCTATATGTAGTTACAAGGCATTTGCCCACCGGCAACTAGTTGCCGCTTGGACTTTTGACTAAGTATACAAAAAACTATAGATCTCTTGTAAGATTTGTTTTGTTTGGATGATTCTAGAGACCTTCGTGATTATGTAGATATATATATGTCAACAAAAAATACTTATTAGTAACATGAAAATGACCTTTCTTTGGGAGGGTTTGCCTTCGCCATGCTTCCTGGAAGTAGGGGTAGGAAGTTGACAGCCTCATGTGACAGTGAGGAAGTGAATACCTTTTTTTTTCTTCTTGAAATCCTTTATTTGGTTGTTTGCTTGCATGTCATTGAGAAATAAAACATGGACAACATCTAGAAAAATATTTACAAAAGGAAAATGACAACTATGCACTGCGGCAACTATAGTTGCCGGTGGGCTTAAATGGGTTAACATATAGCATCAATGTCTCTTCAGACGAAAAGTAGAACATGAATGAATGAAAAGGAAGGAATGAATGGATGATGAAGGTTGAGATGGGAAGGATGAGATGAAGATAGGAAAATCAGAGAGATGCAGGAACAAAATGATACATTGACAGGAGATAAAGAGTTTGACAGATAGACAATGGCACAGTATGTGACACAGGGGCAGACTGAAGAATAAGCACTAATGGAGATGTATAGGCAATCTCTCATTCTATCTCTCATTCCTCTCAGACTGCAGAGTTAACAGATGCCCATGGCTGGCAGTGGCTCTCTTGATGCTTGTAAAGGAAGCTCAACCCATCTGCACTGTGCATGAGCACCAGCAACAGTCAACCCTGTACAGACCCCAAATCAGCTTTGGGTTTAGGAACACCAGCAGAGCAATGAGAATTAATGTTATTTTTTGACTGGTGCAAGAACAGTTATTAACCATGTTTCTTACTAGCACATGCTGTGACGGGATCTCTCCCTGCACAGACAGAAATAATGTAATGCTATGAAAAAAGAAGTTAATATCGAGTAAGTTACATTTCAGAATAAATCAGGTAATCACAGCCATGCAATTTAGAACAACAGAAACAGTGTGATATTGCTTTTACAGCAGTTCAGTAAGCAAGAAGGTATTGACTAACAATGTTGACACAACATTGCCCGTTAGTTTGTATATTACAATCTCCGCTATTGAAAATAGTTCCAAATGAAGCCATAGCAGAATGTCTCCAAGAAGATGGTAAGCATAGATGGGTAGTACTGAATTACATTTACTTTGTTACATTTACTTGTATTTTTTGGAGAATTCGTACTTTTAAGAGCAGATTAAAATGTGGTTACTTTTACTTTCACTCTGAAAAAAACCCCTGTACTTTTACTTTGTTACGCTGGGCGACATTCCGTACGTATAGTAAGTAGTTTTTCATTCCTGAATCACTGTATTGAACAAATCAGTTGCTTGAATGATTCAATGACTCACTAATACAGACAGTTACTTAGCTGCATTCAAGCTACTTACCTAATATATTCTTTGCTAAAAAAATAGTTTGTGAAAAAAGTAGTATGTCTGAATTCACAAAAAGTACACCCAGATGACCTACTGCTTTCGGCAAGACTCAAAAGTGCACATCAAATTGACCCTTTACTCTCCCATGAAGCCACGGGAGAGGATTTGGGAATGGCAATGAGGCTGGTAGATCACATGACAATGACAACTTGACGAATGTAGTACGTCCAGATTACACAAATTAATATAAAACATACTTTTCTTAATGGTGGCAAAGTAAGAGCTTGTTCAAAAGAAGCACCTGCTCAGAGAACATGCAATATCAGATGTATCCAGTCAGTTTAATTCCTGAATGAGTCAGTGTTTCAAAAAAATTGAGTGTAATTCAAAACAGTCACTTGTCGCCACCTACTGGCAGAACGATGTACACATGCAAAAAAGTCACTAAAAACTATCTTCAACCACACTAAAAAATAACAGCTGTATAATATATTAGGCCTATTTGCTATTTTAATATTATGCACTACAGCCAGTACACACCTGCATGTGGTGTAACAGTTTTCTGTTTTTCAAACCAATTATGTCTTCCTCTTTTTTCACGAGGCATGCAGAACTGTCCTCTCTATCAGTGGAAATCACATTCCTGTCCACCATTCAAATGATGATTTGCTAACATAATGTGTCCAGACTGTAGGACACACCAGGGAGTGAAGGTGCCCCTGTGCCCACGTTTTGGTCAGCCAAGCCAGGGGAAGAGGAGGCGACACAGAACCTGGCTCCAGTGCTTTGAGGCGTGACATCCAGCCGAGGTTCAATCTGGCTGCACTGCAAAATAATGCAGTAAAACTGAACCCCAGACCCAGAAGGCATGTTTCAAATCAATTCCCTTCTGTGTAGAGCACAAAATCCCTCAAGATACCTAACAAGACCTCAAGAAAGACAAAAATGGTCTTGCTTTTTATGCAATGACACAGACATGAAACAAACCAAACCTATAAAAGCACTACTAAAATCAAAAGATTGGAAGAAATGCTCACCAAGGCTGAATTTGATTTATTAAAACTACAGAAAAAACAATAATATTGCAAGACTTATTTTTAGTTACCAGTTCCACTGTAGAAATGCAGCAGTCAGCAGCAATGCATGAGCAGAAGTGTATGATAATAGGGGTATTTAATAGTATTTGACTGGACGTGTGATTTGAACATGTCAACCATGATAATTAAGAAATGTTTCTTAAGCTCCAAATCAGCATTTCTGTATCACGTGACACTGAAAGCATCACCTAATTTCCAGTATATAATGTACTGATGTTGTCTGAACATGTTTACGTGCTCATGCTGAGAATATGATATGGAGAGTTTGGGAGGGTTGGTCCTGGAGAGGCTTCAGGAAGGGGAGCACGAGGCGTTGTTGCTGCGGCACAACAGGAAGAAGCTGTTATCGTGGTGGAGTGCCAGGGCCATCTCTGCAGAATGATGGTCTCTATGACATTATGATGTCATCTTCCTCTCCTGACAGAACCTCCACCCATAAATTCACATGCAATGCAAGTAAATAACACACTCTTTTTTTTTAGATCCAGTGGACTCGTGGTCAGTGTTATTATCCACAGTTTGCACTTTCAAATTCTCATTTTGTGTGGCCCATGTTGGTTTTGGTTACTCTGTTATGGTCAATACTGGGCTCACTGCAATTGGACAAGAACGAGGTGGTTCTCAACCAGGGGGCCAGAACCCACTAGGGGGCATTAACAAACTTCCAAGGGGCCTCAAGATAACATATAGTCCCCCTGTAGTCAATAATTCTTTGATCACCAAAATTACATATTTAAACGTTTTTTCCTGTGACAAAAAAATTATTCATGCCTTAAAAATAGCTTGAATGTAACTCTACACCCTTGCTTCGTTCAGTATACGCGGATGCGGATCTATGAATATACTAATTAGCACTGTCTCCACTCGTTCACATACGGTGGCCCAGTCGTGCACAACACAATGAAATTTAAAAAGCAAACATAAGTTCACAACACAACGAAATTAAGCCACAACACAATGGAAATGAGCCACAACACAACGGAAAATGTACAACACAGCGGAAATAAGCCACAACAGACACTAGACACTACACTCACCTAAAGGATTATTAGGAATACCATACTAATACTGTTTGACTCCCTTTCGCCTTCAGAACTGCCTTAATTGGCATTGATTCAACAAGGTGCTGAAAGCATTCTTTAGAAATGTTGGCCCATATTGATAGGATAGCATCTTGCAGTTGATGGAGATTTGTGGGATGCACATCCAGGGCACGAAGCTCCCGTTCCACCACATCCCAAAGATGCTCTATTGGGTTGAGATCTGGTGACTGTGGGGGCCATTTCAGTACAGTGAACTCATTGTCATGTTCAAGAAACCAATTTGAAATGATTCGAGCTTTGTGACATGGTGCATTAAACGATGCCCAATTGGCACTAAGGGGCCTAAAGTGTGCCAAGAAAACATCCCCCACACCATTACACCACCACCACCAGCCTGCACAGTGGTAACAAGGCATGATGGATCCATGTTCTCATTCTGTTTACGCCAAATTCTGACTCTACCATCTGAATGTCTCAACAGAAATCGAGACTCATCAGACCAGGCAACATTTTTCCAGTCTTCAACTGTCCAATTTTGGTGAGCTCGTGCAAATTGTAGCCTCTTTTTCCTATTTGTAGTGGAGATGAGTGGTACCCGGTGGGGTCTTCTGCTGTTGTAGCCCATCCGCCTCAAGGTTGTGCGTGTTGTGGCTTCACAAATGCTTTGCTGCATACCTCGGTTGTAACGAGTGGTTATTTCAGTCAAAGTTGCTCTTCTATCAGCTTGAATCAGTCGGCCCATTCTCCTCTGACCTCTAGCATCAACAAGGCATTTTCGCCCACAGGACTGCCGCATACTGGATGTTTTTCCCTTTTCACACCATTATTTGTAAACCCTAGAAATGGTTGTGCGTGAAAATCCCAGTAACTGAGCAGATTGTGAAATACTCAGACCGGCCCGTCTGGCACCAACAACCATGCCACGCTCAAAATTGCTTAAATCACCTTTCTTTCCCATTCTGACATTCAGTTTGGAGTTCAGGAGATTATCTTGACCAGGACCACACCCCTAAATGCATTGAAGCAACTGCCATGTGATTGGTTGATTAGATAATTGCATTAATGAGAAACTGAACAGGTGTTCCTAATAATCCTTTAGGTGAGTGTATATAATGACATATATAATATAATATCATTCTATATCAGTGATTCAAGAGTATAAATGCAGCTATAATGCACGTAGGCGATTTTGAATTAATAAATGTCGATATACAATGGCTACATACTGTTAAAACTAATTGTGGTGTTGATATATTTGTTAGACTGCTATAGAACAGTGGCATGGAAAACTAACTTTATCGTTCTCCGAGAGCCCTCTAGTGGTCGGGAGCATTTCCATTGTGTTGCGGCTTTATTTCGTTGTGTTGTACATTTTCCGTTGTGTTGTGGCTTACTTCCGTTGTATTGTGGCTCATTTCCATTGTGTTGTGGATTAATTTCGTTGTGTTGTGAACTTATGTTTAATTTCGTTGTGTTGTGCACTACTGGGCCACCGTATTCACACCAGCTCAGAGATCCACTCGCTCAACTTTACTGAGGTAAACACTACACAATGGTATCGCTCTTTACAATGTCGGACACATAACGATAATATGAGTAGCATTTTGTTTGACTATGTTATCAAACAACTAATAGTGCGTTGCTAATGTTACATGGACCATGTTCTCGTTCGCCACCTCAGAGTCAGACCGCTGCCTTCTCACGATCGGTATCCTTACAAACACTTTCAACAACTCAGAACGCAGTGGAGAAAGACATATAGTTCATCATAACATCATAATACATCATACACCTGCTATATTGCTAAATCTACACAATTTTTCACATCAACAGAAAAATATACCGGGATAACCTGGCTTCTCTTGAGACTTCACTGCTTCAGAGCGGTCATATAGTTAATGATATGCTAAAGCTCGTCCCCACGTTGACGTGATTGGTTACAAGGTAGTTTGTGACGTCAGAAACACCAGCGATTTCGAACCGCGTTTTTGAGACTGTCTTTGGTTCACTGCAGTTTTAAAGAGAAAATACTCAGCAATGGTGTTGAATTATAAATTTGCGCATGGTTTGTCTTAAATCATATTAAATACACCACATAGACATTTAACAACATTAAAAGCTTGATTTTCACCACAGGGGGACTTTAAAATGATTTAAAATAAGACAAAACAAACATTTAATTATTTTGATTTAACTGTTTATTTATTTTTGTTTAAAGAACCAGGGTTCCTACTGTCTTGAAAACTTATATAAGAAGGTTATTAAAAGTGTGATTTTTAGACCTGGAAAAGTAGTGCAAATGTAGCCTATAAAATCTTAAAATATCATGAGTCATTTTAATATACAGTTTACTAGCTCTAAAATTGCAAGTAAAACATTTTTTTTTAATCCTCATCCAGTAAATTATGAAGAAACATTATAGGAAACATTACTAAAAATTATAGGGCCTTTGAATATTGTTGTGGACAATAGAGGACCATTAAAGCAAAAAGCTTAAAGGGATAGTTTACCCAAAAATTTAAATTCTGTCATCATTTACTCACCCTCAATTGTTTCAACCCTGTATAAGTTTCTTTCTGCTGCTGAACACAAAAGAAAATATTTTAAAGAATGTTGGTAACCAAAGAGTTGACGGTATATACTATGAGTACGATGAGTAAATCATGAAAATATTACAATTTTTGGGTGAACTATCTCTTTAAGAACCACTGCTCTAAAGTCTGACTTTTTGTCCGATTGCTCCTGTGGACCCCTAGTGGTCTGTGAAGGTCCTGCAGGCTATCTTTTACCCTACATGGACAACATAGGATTGGCTTACAAATACAATATACATTTCAAAATGTATTTATTTTAATAACAATTAACAATACAATTAATTAATCTTTATTAATTACAGTTGAAGTGTTTTAGGAGTGTCCAGATGACAAAAACAAAGTAAAAAGAATACCCAATGATAAAGTTGATAATCCCATAAGTCTGTATAAATAGCTTCAGAGAAACCTCGCTCACACCCTCCACATACAGTGCATGGAAGAGAAAAATACAACAGAAACATTAAAGAATCAGGATGCTTCTTTGAGCACAGTAGTAGAACAGGGGAAGGTTGAACGAACCCCTGCTCTAAATGACCAGAAACAGGTCTATTAACATTCTGATTGTCATTCTCCCTTCTATGTTCTCTCGCCACATTTTTAAGAGAGGATCAACATATGAGAGCAGTTTAGCAACCCACTTTCTTAACATCCCACCCTCTAATTAGTCAAGGAAGCTTCAGTGAACACTCTAAATGACCTTCTTGGAAGTTTACCTTTCCTCAATCTGCAACCTGTAGTTTCACATTCCACAGTTCAGCTCAACTCAGTCCTCTTCATGTTTCGCTCTTCCACTCTACCAGCTCACACAACTGTAATAATTCTGCTCACCTCTACACTCAAGTTCCATATTTCTGTTTAAAGTCCCAGTTTCTCCAGCTGACCCGCGTCTCTCATTCCATCCTTTATTTTAAATGTGCAAATGCATTTATGTGGATGACTCAGTTAGCTAAAAGCATCATTGCCAGTCACGACAGCAAAACATTATAGTATCCGAACAGTTGCGGCCTTTGCTATGTCCGCTTGTACTCGAAAAAGAGCACCCCACCATCAAGAAGCGGACACACACCAGGGTGGGAAATTAACACATTTCCGGGCGTGGGGCAAAAATGGCATCAAAATTAATAAAAGTGCTTAGAAAAATCAAGATATGGTGCAAAAAACTCTCCAAAGTTATTGTTTTTAATATATAAGCAATATCACACGAGCAAAAGTGCCGTTTTCCCGAATATCAGCACAATGTGGTATTGATCTTATACATCAATTCAATAATTTAATAGGTTTTTAGGTGACTTACTGAATGACCATACAGAATGCATGCACAGACCATACTTGTCCAATTTTGTCCATCAGGAATTGATTGGATAATTGTGACAGTTGGTCCCACTGTAGAAGAGATGTAAGAGGGAGGTGAAGTTATTACAAATTTAAAGGTGAAATACATATTATGCCCCTTTTCACAAGATGTAATATAAATCTATGGTGTCCCCAGAATGTGTCTGTGAAATTTCAGCTCAAAATACCACCCCAGATAATTTATTATAGCTTGTCAAATAGGCCCCTTTTTGGGTGTGAGCAAAAACGCGACGTTTTTGTGTGTGTGTTGTCCCTTTAAATGCAAATGAGCTGCTGTTCCTTCAGAAGAGGGCCAATCCTTTACACGAGCTTTGGATACATTCGGCAATAACAAAACAAGCGAAATTTCAGTCATCCAAAATCTCAGAAATAATCAGTAGCGGAGTGCAGCCTTACGGAGAGACCCAGGAAGGGGTTGCAACTTTTAGACATCACCTGGACGTTTCTGAATGGTTAGTGTTGTGGAGTTACAATGATTAATCTGTTTCTGGGGATTTCCGTTGAAAATAAAATGAATCCACTGCTCTCTTGTCTCATCTGAGGCTGGGACTCTAAGTAGTGTTCTGTGCTCGTCTGTGCAGCCAAAGACAAATAAATTTTTTGCTTACTTTGCTCGAACCTTTGCCATTGCATTTACAACTGGTTACACTGTTGTTGCTTGCGAAATCAAAATGGCGGCGCCGTGGGTGGAAACGTGCAGATTAAGGGGCGGTAAAATTATAATAACATTCCCTTCTTACGTTAGAAGGGGAGCGAAATCTGATCTGTTTTTTTTTTTTTTTGACATGCTTGCAGAGAAAGGCTGACCAAAACTTACTGGGTTGTCACTTTTCACATTTTCTGGGTTGGTAAATGCACCGGGGACCCGATTATAGCACTTAAACACGGAAAAAATCCGATTTTCATGATATGTCCCCTTTAAGATTATGAGGGCACATGAATAATAAAATAAAAGATGCACAGATAAACCATTTAGTAGTCTGCAATATACCATTAACAAATTATTTCATGGTGACTTTAAATGTGAACAAGTCTACTTTAAGTGGGACGCCGACACGCATGCGCACACAGCTCAGATTAAATTTTAATCCTGACTGCAACTTTTCATGTCCTCAAATGATCAGCTAATCACCAGGGTTTTCCCTACCATTCAGTAGTCTGCCTTGGCACAGACTCACTTTAGTGTGTTTGTGTGTGAGAATACATGAATGTCTGTGTGTCTTTCTTATTCTTCCTGTGCAATTCATTTTACTAATCTCATTTAATCTAAGTTTGTGCATGTGTGTATCTATTGTGGGTTCAGTTACATTTTGATCTGTGGATGTGCTTGAGTTTGAATACATGGTTTATTAAAGCTGTACGCTTCTCTCCTGGGATAGACACACTGATGTGTAGGCTATAGGAGTTAAAATGTGAGTCCTACTTACCTGCTGTGACTCCATTTCATGTTTTAGAAAGAACTGTAAAAGTGCTACAGTGTTATATTATGAGTTTCACAAAAAGTCACCTTTCTCTCACTCTTTCCCTTTTGTCACTCAATCATAGAATTTACATTGTCAACATGAACTTCTTTGTCTAATAAACTGACCTCTGTATTTTCTGAGTGTATTAGGCTAATAAAGTACACAACATTTTTACACGTATTAGGCACGAAATCCACTTTTGTGAGAATTATTAGATATTTAAATAAACTATTACCTCGCATGAAAAGCTGCTAATTTTATGTCAACCCTCAACGTTTAAAATTGTCCTTGAACAATTAAACCATACACCAGTCATAATTTTGATAATCTTTTGAAATTATATTCAGTTGATATTTAATATTTGACATTTTAATTGATACATTTAGTTTCATGATTTCACCCCATAAAAAAAAACTTAAATGTTTTTCAAAGCTGCAACTACTGTAGGTGTCATCATTTAAACCATCTCATGCCTTGAAGACAATTAAATAATCGCATTCAATTTAACATTTTTATTTACAAATATTGTTATGCTTACTGCATTCGTCAATCATTCAGATATGTTACCCAGGTTATTGTAAGAATAAATAATCAAACAGATATTTATTTTATATGTATCAACTGCAAGCCATTTTGGTCGCAAATTTGCTAGTCCCATTTGATTCAGGTACATTTTTCGTAATAAAATTATATATGAGAGTTTATATATTTGACTTTAAAATTTATCAATTACAAAATCACACAAATCTTGTTTTTAAACTTTATTTTTAAGTCCCATATTTTGCTAGGAATATACATATAACTTCATAAATAGAGATTAAACCATCTCATATAATATTTAGCTTGACCTCCTTGATGTTAAACATCACCATTTTCTGAAGGTTAATCACTTCCATTCACTGCTCATCTGTTCATTTATTAAGAATTCAGGCCTTGTCTTGTGTTCACTAAAATATGCGGAGTCATTGGGTAGCCCATAGACAGTCCAGGAGTCCAAGTAGTCATATCTCAGCATGACTAGTCAAATGTGGAAAACACTAATCTGTAGGATTGAGCAGGTAAACAAAAAATGAGGTCATGCTCTTATTTTACACTGTTGGCCACATAGGTCATCAACTAATGCCATCAACTCAGACACAGAGAGACAGAGCAGTTCCACTATCTCTGTGAGCACCTATAGTGTGCTGAGAACACCTGGTCACTACACAACAATGCTAATTGCACCAAACCAACCAAACTGCTATTAGTGGTTTGGACAGTCATCATTGCAGCCGTGACTGTGGTATGTATGTGAAAACAAAGTTGTCAAAACAAAATTTTGTTTTCGCAAATAGGGTTTCTGTAACCCCCATTAAAGGAATAGTTCACCAAAAAATGAAAATGTTGTCATCCATGGAACATAAAAGTAGACATATTGAAGAAAATGGCGTCACTCTTTTTCACTTTCAAGCTTTAAAAATGATGCAAAACTATCATAGAAGCATGCAAAACAATCGTCATAAAAGGAAGAAAGAAATGTGCGAATGGTATTTATGAGCATACAGTAGGTAGCATACTTGGCACAGATCTGAACTTGCTTTTTTTGGTAATCTAAACTTGTTATGACTATTCCGTCAAAGAATTTTAAAGAGACATTTAATGCATGTAGGAGTTTGCGGCAATTAAATTTGCATGTGGACAGTTGAATCATGGGAAATGTTCCATGCATCTCATTTTCTTTAATTAGAATAATTAGCACAATCACGCCTGAGTTCTTTTGTCAAGATGACAAAAGATGCATAAATCTGTTCTTTTGGGAAAAAGGAATGTCTCTGTTTGAGTGTTCCGGGGAAAGGTTGTCTTTCCAGTGTAATCAAACCATGGCAAATACACTAGACAGATCTCAGAGCTCAGTCTCATGTGAGCTGTCGTTCTTACAGTATGTTGTTGCCACTTATGCTGTACCTCTTTTTCCTGCTGTAGATGACAACTGTACGAGAGCTTAAAGAGCTATAGTAGGAATATAAAAATAGTTTCCTCTCCATATCTGTTTCAGACGAATATTGTAAGTCACTGTATTTGTATTGTGTTTTGGGGGTTTGGGAAGAGTAAATGCAACATTTCTTATGAAAGTATAAATGTTATGTGATTAATTCTATTTAAACAGTTTGACCTTATATTTTCAAAAGATTTTTAATCAATGGCCTATGCATGTGACTTTTCAATGGGTGTGGTGTCCAAACATGATTTCAGGAGGAATTATTATTATTTTTTACATTTTTGGAGAAATAAACTTGTCTTTTTGTTTTCTGTTTTCCTATAAAAATGAAAAAAGAGGAGAAAGGCAGCAAACAAGAGCGTGGTTGAAAGCACAGGCCAAACGTTTGCTCGCCTCTGCTGTCTGCTGCAGTCTGCTGTTCTGCCATTGATTCTTCAGCCAAGATCCTGGAGCGATGTGCGTTTCCACACAGGTCAGAGAGTATATGTGCAACACATGTTGTCTTTACTTCACTGTAAACATGCTTTGGCTGTGGCAAAAAGCGACAGTGTAAAACAGATTTACTGTGAACACCAGCTGCAGGAAATAAATGAGAAAAAAAACATATAAATATATACAGTGATACAACTGCTCTGGTTGGTAATGCTTCTTTTTTTATGGTTAACATGCTGTAAGAAGATACGGTTTTGTGCACATTTTTGCGCTAATTTTCAAATGTGTACCATACAATATATTCTAAATTTAATAAATATTTTAAAAGTACTGAATGTCCCTTCAAAGATTTAAATGGCTATAAATAATTAATGTAAGTCAAGGGCTAGAGGTAGTGACAATGTATAGGCCTATGTATGTACAGTGAGGAAAATAAGTATTTGAACACCCTGCTATTTTGCAAGTTCTCCCACTTGGAAATCATGGAGGGGTCTGAAATTGTCATCGTAGGTGCATGTCCACTGTGAGAGACATAATCTAAAAAAAAAAAATCTAGAAATCACAATATATGATTTTTTAACTATTTATTTGTATGATACAGCTGCAAATAAGTATTTGAACACCTGTCTATCAGCTAGAATTCTGACCCTCAAAGACCTGTTAGTCTGCCTTTAAAATGTCCACCTCCACTCTATTTATTATCCTAAATTAAATGCACCTGTTTGAGGTCGTTAGCTGCATAAAAACACCTGTCCACCCCATACAATCAGTAAGAATCCAACTACTAACATGGCCAAGACCAAAGAGCTGTTCAAAGACACTAGAGACAAAATTGTACACCTCCACAAGGCTGGAAAGGGCTACGGGGAAATTGCCAAGCAGCTTGGTGAAAAAAGGTCCACTGTTAGAGCAATCATTAGAAAATGGAAGAAGCTAAACATGACTGTCAATCTCCCTCGGACTGGGGCTCCATGCAAGATCTCACCTCCTGGGGTCTCAATGATCCTAAGAAAGGTGAGAAATCAGCCCAGAACTACACGGGAGGAGCTGGTCAATGACCTGAAAAGAGCTGGGACCACCGTTTCCAAGGTTACTGTTGGTAATACACTAAGACGTCATGGTTTGAAATCATGCATGGCACGGAAGGTTCCCTTGCTTAAACCAGCACATGTCAAGGCCCGTCTTAAGTTTGCCAATGACCATTTGGATGATCCAGAGGAGTCATGGGAGAAAGTCATGTGGTCAGATGAGACCAAAATAGAACTTTTTGGTCATAATTCCACTAAACATGTTTGGAGGAAGAAGAATGATGAATACCATCCCAAGAACACCATCCCTACTGTGAAGCATGGGGGTTGTAGCATCATGCTTTGGGGGTGTTTTTCTGTACATGGGACAGGGCGACTGCACTGTATTAGGAGAGGATGACCGGGGCCATGTATTGCGAGATTTTGGGGAACAACCTCCTTCCCTCAGTTAGAGCATTGAAGATGGGTCGAAGCTGGGTCTTCCAATATGACAATGACCCGAAGCACACAGCCAGGATAACCAAGGAGTGGCTCTGTAAGAAGCATATCAAGGTTCTGGCGTGGCCTAGCCAGTCTCCAGACCTAAACCCAATAGAGAATCTTTGGAGGGAGCTCAAACTCCGTGTTTCTCAGCGACAGCCCAGAAACCTGACTGATCTAGAGAAGATCTGTGTGGAGGAGTGGGCCAAAATCCCTCCTGCAGTGTGTGCAAACCTGGTGAAAAACTACAGGAAACGTTTGACCTCTGTAATTGCAAACAAGGGCTACTGTACCAAATATTAACATTGATTTTCTCAGGTGTTCAAATACTTATTTGCAGCTGTATCATACAAATAAATAGTTAAAAAATCATATATTGTGATTTCTGGATTTTTTTTTTTTTAGATTATGTCTCTCACAGTGGACATGCACCTACGATGACAATTTCAGACCCCTCAATGATTTCTAAGTGGGAGAACTTGCAAAATAGCAGGGTGTTCAAATACTTATTTTCCTCACTGTATGTGTTTATATGCACTTTATGCTAAATTACAATAACATAATTATAGGGGTTTTACAAGATATATATATTAGATAGATAGATAGATAGATAGATAGATAGATAGATAGATAGATAGATAGATAGATACCCAGACAGCAACATAGTGTCTGCACAGATCTGGGCCACATCTGGTACATGTGGATTCCATGCGTACCAGATGTGGGCCGGATCTGGGCCGACACTATGTTGCTGTCTGGATGGATGGATGGATGGATGGATGGATGGATGGATGGATGGATGGATGGATGGATGGATGGATGGATGGATAGATAGATAGATAGATAGATAGATAGATAGATAGATAGATAGATAGATAGATAGATAGATAGATAGATAGATAGATAGATAGATTGATTGATTGATTGATTGATTGATTGGCATGATGCTTCATGGCATGATGCGTACACCACTAGGTGTCAGTATCCAAGTCCAAGACAACTGATAGATCAGCCAATTGGCAACATAAAGAAAAAATGACAGAGTGAGCCTTTGTAAATGTAAGCAGCACTCGTATCTTGGTGGATTTGAAGACCTGTGTAAAGTGTCATGATTTAAGGCAGAGCAGACAACGCGCAGTCATGACTGTGCAGAAACTAGGACACCCACACACCTCCCACCCTCTGTATGTTAAGTGACTGCATGTTCGATGCGTGACTGGGAGCATTTCCACGGATCCACGGCACACACCACACACTGCCAGCTCACCTGCCACGGCTTCTCTCCTCTCTTTCTTCTCATAATTCCTCTCCTCAGTTTTCTCCCTTGTGCACATGCCTTTCCCTTTTGTCCTCCAACCTCTTGTCCTAAAAACTCTCATTAATTCTTCTTCTTGAGAGATCCGATTCTTTTTTTGAATACCGAGGGAATGAGTCAGAGATCCCCCTCACTCCTAACACACACACTGACACACTCACACGAATGTCAGTTACTACACACAGGAAGTCACGTATTCAGCGCAGAGCTGCCTGCAAAAATCGCACACACACACACACACACACAGCAGTGGAGTCATGTGTTCAGATTTACCTATGTCGTGTCACACTGTTTTTCTAAACTCCCTGGCTTTTCCTCACCAACGCTTAAACATATTCAAAAGAGTCCCTCTGAAATGAAACATTTAACCCCTCACTCATAACATTATCTAGTATTATTATTCCTATAGATTATAAAAAGCGAGAGAGCATAGCAGTGAAATAACTGCTAAAATGCTCCCGTTTATCCTCTCTTGTGTTTTCTCTCTCCATGGATAGTCAATCTATCAGCTCCATTGATTCTGTTTATCAGCACTCTAATGGATGGGTGACCACATTAAATATTTACAACGTCTCCCAACATCACAGAAAACGTGGACCATACCACTCCTTTCTTTTCCTGATTCAATGCTCGTCCCACGTTTTATGTACTGCAAAAAATGAATAATTCCCGTTATGCTTTCTGAAAATTGTTTCTAAATTAAATTTACTGAGGTTTATGCTTGAAATGAGAAAATGATTGTGGTCAATCAAACAATCAGACTCAACAAAAGGGAATGTTTTTTTTCACCCCCTTGGAAAATAGTTTTTTATACCTCATTAAATTTCATTACAGCATAGATTTTATGTCGTTTTGCTTCCGATTTAAATGTCTCTTGTTTTAAGGATTTTGAAATATACCAGAAAACAATCAATTTTTTTACTGTAAATAACTGTTTTAAATATATTTTAAAATATTATTTACTCCTGTGATGGCAAAGCTGACTATTTTCATTACTCCGGTCTTCAGTGTCACATGATCCTGCAGAAATCATTCATTATTATTATATTAATATTATTATCAATGTTGAAAACATTTATATTTATATTTATATATTTATATTTATATTTTTTCTTGTGGAGACCATGATTTTCTTTGATGAATAGAAAGTTCGAAAGAAATCTATTTTTGTAACATTATAATGTCTTTACGGTCACTTTTGAGTAATTTAATGCATCCCTGCTGAATAAAATTAATTTACCCAGGTGAATAGGGTGAAAAATGATTACTAATAGATATGACCATACTTCCCCAGTTGATTAAGAATTGCAAAAAAAAAAAAAAAAAAAAAATGTATTACAACTGAAATGTTATGTTTAAACATGCAGATGAGGCATTATCTAATTAAACATGCACTAATTTGCAACAATTTCTTGAACATAAACCTGAACATTGGATTAAACCAGGTTCAAAATTCTTGTTTCGTTTTGTTGATATATTAGTGTTGAAGGTTTTTACAGAGGGGATTTTGGATTTCTTTTTTTTTATTACTCCATTAATTAGAAAATACTGCCATCAGTCAGCAAAATAAATACATTTTCACAATTTTTTAAAGAATAAAATGTTGTATAAAATCAGGCAAATTATATGAACAAACCCCTCTGTAGAAACCTTCAGAATATAGATAGGAATAAAACAGTTTGTTGTGTAAGTTCTATGGAAATAGAGATTTCTGACTCATTTTGTGAAAACGACCTTTAAAGATATGTACTGTAATCGAAATCTACAGACACAAATAGATAAACTGCTATAAAAGATACACTTAAAAGTGTATTTTGGATGTTTTCTTTCTACTAGTCTAAAAAAGCACTTTATGAAAAGCCCCAAATTTCAAAATATAGATGCACGAATAAACAGTGTTTTTGCCTGTAGTGTCTCACCTTAAAAAAATCGTACTGATTTTACTTACTAACCCAAAACTTTGAATGATAGTGTAGTCAAAGTAATCAAATTCAGATTCTACAGAGATTCAAGAATAGAGAAATAGATTAAGAGTAAAAGGAGTTCCTGATGAACAAAATTATTGCAGGAGAAGAAAAGTTTTAGGGTCAGATGGGTGATTCATAAATGTTTCATTATAGAGGTTCTGAACATATATGTCTTAAAACAAAAACATCACATCACTGCGCTTTTGTTTAGTTGCTTTCAGTGTTTATATTCAAAGCAAATTTCTGGTGATCAAACAGCTCTACTTCAACAGTTACAGTACATACTGTAACTCTTCGTTACTCTGTAAATGTTACATAAAAGTAATTGTTGGTAATGAATTGTTTGTACGTGCTACAAGTAACAACCTGCTTTAATTACAAACTTTAGGGAAAATGCATGAAGTTAAACGGTCCTCTGACTATCATTCCACGCGGTGCGTTTCAGATAACGTGAAGTGTTTGACACACCTGTTTGTTTATAGATCTGATTGAGTTCTGTAGCTGTTAAACCAAGTGAAAGAACCAGACGTAAAACAAACCAATATCTCAAACACTAAAGTGCAGTTTAACTCCAACAACTAGTGTCAGTATCAACCATTAGAGAAAGTACAGAGAGTCCCAAACCTGGGTGGATGTATTGTTTATATTCCTAGAACTTTGGAAGTAATAGCCCTACTGCTTTTTTTCCCATGAATTGCACTGTGAGGTTGAGATTTACACTGAAAACATTTCGCTCACTCGTTTCCTTGATGGACACGAGGGCAAATAAACATTTGGTTCCTGGGCTACAGTATCACATATATTATTCTTCACCAACAAGAAGTACACAAAATCTTAGAACTACCCACACACATAAACACGGTTCCTCTAGTCTAGAATTTATTTTCAATGCACAATGTATCAATTCTCTTTGCTTTTCTTTAACACTACAACAGCAAAACTGTTCAGAATGTGTTGTGTTGTTTGTCCAACAAGTAAGAGTGAGACCTTGTTAATTAATTGTGATACCATATTTAGAATGACTAACAATTAAAAAACTTAAAGGGGTGGTTGATTATGATTTCACTTTTCTAACTTTAGTTAGTGTGTAATGTTGCTGTTTAAGCATAAACAACATCTGCAACAGTTACAACGCTCAAAGTTCAAAGTAAAGGGAGATGTTTGCTTTTAAAGAAATTTCTTTTTAGGGACTACACTGTAAAAAAACTGCAGCTGTGGTTGCCAGTACTTTACCGTCAAAAATACGGTAGCAACGTTATTGGTTTTACAGACTTAACTTAAAATTTACAGTAATAAACTGTAATTCATTATCTGATATATTGTGAATTTAACATCCTATTGAAGTATTAATATCTGTTTTGTACCATTGTAATACACTGATAACCAACAATTACAGCAGTGATGAGAGTCACATGATCAATCAAAGCTCATCACAAGCAGCTCTTACACAAGAAATGTAATACTAATATAATAGAAGCTGCACAGTGTCATTCACACAAACATTAAACACCATCATGGTAAAACACATGAAATTTTAAAAATGCAATAAACATTAATTTAACAACATTAAATGTAACATAAAACCCTAATGTACATAACTGATTAGAACAAACTAAGAAAACTATGAAGAAACATAGTTATTTTAACAAAAATAGATCAAATGTGAAGTGTCACGCAGGGAATTGTGGGAATGTCAATTTACGGTTTTTCACTGTAAATTATACAATGAGTTGTTCTTTTTCACTTTCAAAAACTGTAAATTTAACTGTATTTTACAGTAAAATTACATTAAATGTACCATTAGATCTATCACAGTTATTTACCGTATATAGTACGGAAACTTTCTGTTAACCAATTAACACATTTTTACAGGTCTTTTACCGTTAAAATCATGATAATTTTTTACAGTGTACATGACATTCCTCTCGGGTTTGTGACATCACTAACCCTAAAATTTACATAAACCCCGCCCCCCGGAACGCGATTAATAGATTATCATGACAGAATATGCTAATCAATGACTAGAAGATAACTACACATAAGCTACAAATTAATCAACTAACCATTCAGAAACGTCCTGTTGCATTCTACATGTTGTCACTTCTTCTTGAGTCTCTCCATCTTTGTCTGACTCCGGTTTGAACATAAAAGGCTAAAAGTTTTTGAAATATTCAGTGCATGTCTGTGTGAGGTAAAAGGACACAAGCTGTTGAAGCTCCGCCCTCTGTGCCGGGAGCAGCAGCTCATTTGCATTTAAAGACACACACACGGAGCGTTTTTGCTCACCCTCAAAAAGTGACATTTTTAACATGCTATATACAAATATCTGTGGGGTATTTTGAGCTAAAACTTTACATATACACTCTGGGGACATCAAAGACTTATTTACATCTTGTGAAAAGGGCATTATACCACCCCTTTAACTTGCATGGTAAATTATGCATCAATATTTAGCCAATTCTCATGTTCAGTAAACATCCTCAGATCATTGTTCTTGTCTGAGACTGAGTTTTTAAAATATATGAAGATTTTAGCATACCTGCTAATTTGATCAAAGATAATTGCAAAAAATTAAAAAAGACAGTCTGTCTGGCACACTTTATTATATACAATTAAAACAGGAGAAAGGCTGATCTTGATGGCCCAGAGAAACAGGTCCAGAATAGTCCCACTAAAATATAGGTTGTTCGCAAACTTTTGGCCTTGACTATATCTGTATATCTGAAAGAGAGAGACAGAGAGAGAGAGAGAGAGGGAGGGAGAGAGGGAGAGAGAGAGAGAATGAATGTGTTTACAATTTGTTTTAGCCCTACTCAGCAAACTAGACTGGGCAGCAGCACTTTTTCACAATTACTCACCCCTCCCCACACACACACCACACCACACACACACTCACTATATTTTTCAAGTATATTGATGTAGTAAGTATATAGACATGTACTAGTATACTTGGAAGTGTACTATTTGCCCACGTTTTAGTGTATAAAAAAAGTATAGGCCTAAGTGTAACAGTAGTAAACATTGAGTACACAACTAATTTACTACTAAGCGAACTTATAGGTATACTTAGTTTACTAGTCAAATACTTGTAGTACATTTTTTAGTTTATGAAAGTGCACTTTGAAGTATACTCTCAGTAAACTATAGTTATAGTTTTATACTGCAGGACTTGTTACTTTTCTTTTAATGGAACGTAACATCATACTTTAGTCACAGACAGACTAAAATGTATGTTTGAGCTGTTTTAACTGAACGCAACTTGCACTGGCATATCTTATGTCAGTGCCATTGTTTTGTCTTTAATGTTTTCTTTTAAAAAATCCTTTAAAAATTAAACTAAGGCCTATACCTGGCTTAATCTAAGCACTGTCTATGAAACCATGCCATAGTTTATTAGTTATATATTATTTTTGCACTTTAAGTACAACCCCAAATCAGAAAAAGTTGGGACACTGTACAAATTGTGAATAAAAACAGAATGCAATGATGTGGAAGTTTCAAATTTCAGTATTTTATTCAGAATACAACATAGATGACATGTCAAATGTTTAAACTGAGAAAATGTATCATTTTAAGGGAAAATAAGTTGATTTTAAATTTCATGGCATCAACACATCCCAAAAAAGTTGGGACAAGGCCATGTTTACCACTGTGTGGCATCCCCTCTTCTTTTTATAACAGTCTGCAAACGTCTGGGGACTGAGGAGACAAGTTGCTCAAGAATGGGACAACATTCCTATTCCTAAACTTGTCTAATACAGGCTTCTAGTTGCTCAACTGTCTTAAGTCTTCTTTGTTGCATCTTCCTCTTTATGAGGCACCAAATGTTTTCTATGGGTGAAAGATCTGGACTGCAGGCTGGCCATTTCAGTACCCGGATCCTTCTTCTACGCAGCCATGATATTGTAATTGATGCAGTATATGGTCTGGCATTGTCATGTTGGAAAATGCAAGGTCTTCCCTGAAAGAGACGACGTCTGGATGGGAGCATATGTTGTTCTAGAACTTGGATATACCTTTCAGCATTGATGGTGCCTTTCCAGATGTGTAAGCTGCCCATGCCACACGCACTCATGCAACCCCATACCATCAGAGATGCAGGCTTCTGAACTGAGCGCTGATAACAACTTGGGTTGTCCTTGTCCGCTTTGGTCTGGATGACATGGCGTCCAAGTTTTCCAAAAAGAACTGCAAATTTTGATTCGTCTGACCACAGAACAGTTTTCCACTTTGCCACGGTCCATTTTTAATGAGCCTTGGCCCAGAGAAAACACCTGCGCTTCTAGATCCTGTTTAGATATGGCTTCTTTTTTGACCTATAGAGTTTTAGCTGGCAACGGCGAATGGCACGGTGGATTGTGTTCACCAACAATGTTTTCTGGAAGTATTCCTGAGCCCATGTTGTGATTTCCATTACAGTAGCATTCCTGTATGTGATGCAGTGCCGTCTAAGTGCCCGAAGATCACGGGCATCCAGTATGGTTTTCCGGCCTTGACCCTTACGCACAGAGATTGTTCCAGATTCTCTGAATCTTTGGATGATATTATGCACTGTAGATGATGATAACTTCAAACTCTTTGCAATTTTTCTCTGAGAAACTCCTTTCTGATATTGCTCCACTATTTTTCGCCGCAGCATTGGGGGAATTGGTGATCCTCTGCCCATCTTGACTTCTGAGAGACACTGCCATTCTGAGAGGCTCTTTTTATACCCAATCATGTTGCCAATTGACCCAATAAGTTGCAAATTGGTCCTCCAGCTGTTCCTTATATGTACATTTAACTTTTCCGGCCTCTTATTGCTACCTGTTTTGGACTGTGTAGCTCTCATGAAATCCAAAATGAGCCAATATTTGGCATGACATTTCAAAATGTCTCACTTTCAACATTTGATATGTTATATATAGTCTATTGTGAATAAAATATAAGTTTATGAGATTTGTAAATTATTCCATTCCTTTTTTACTCACAATTTGTACAGTGTCCCAACTTTTTCTGATTTGGGGTTGTATATTGCTATGTTCCTATTTAGGTATTATTTTTTTTATACTTGTAATATACTTTTAATTACTTTAACTCTTTCCCCACCAGCGTTTTTTAAAAAAAAGTTGCCAGTCAGCGGCATAATTTTTTTGATAATTTTCACAAAACTCCCAGAATTTTGTTGTATGATTATCTGAACATGTGATATATCAAATTTTTGAATTGATTCGATTTTTTGATTTGTGTAATAGCGCCCCCTACTACCGTACTAAAACAGTGAAAATTCCGTCAATGGCGGGGAAATTCCTATGTACACTACCAGTGGACTAAACAAAAATTCACATACTGAGAATTAGGAACATATCTGTTTTCTTCAGAAAATCTATATTTTCAAACAATTTAAGTAAATAAGAGAATACTTTTAAGTATATCTTGATCAAAAGATTGAGTATACAAGAATAGGCCAAATACTTCAGTATAAGTTACGCATTTTTTTAAGTATATTTCTGAGAAGTACATCAAATATATTTCTGTCCGTGTATATCTCAATCCGTGAAAATAAAGCTATTGCAAACAAGCACATGTGTAAGATCCTCACAAACACATTTCCTGTATCAGCAATAAGCACATGCACTTTTATATTGTTTAAGAAAGGAAAAAGGATTCATCATATCAAATTGTGATAGTCTTTTCTTCCCCATTGTGACATATATCCGAGCTAAACGACTTTTTGAACAAGAAAAGATGTACGGCATTTTGAGAATTGATTGGATGGTTGTGGTTTGCAATTGCTGTGATCTCATAAGTGACAGGTTTTCCCTGCACCAGTAAACATTTAATTAGAGGAAAAAAAAGAGATGTTGCTGTAAGATGGAGAGAAAGTTATTTTGATTAAATGTCATGACAGTAGAAATAAAAATGATAATGAAGTGCACAGATAAATCTTTTAGAATAAATACTGAAATATTCCATAAAAAAAACAAGACTGGTCAATTCCATGGTGACTTTAAAGAACACAGAAACCAATACACTGATCAGAAGAAAGTACAATGTAACTTTTAAACTCTGAAGAACCACATAGTCGCTGAACCTAAAAACTATACTGAAGAACCTTATTTTTTAGGTATTCTTTTTTGACCTTTCCTCTTCTATTAGAACACACCATGTAGCCTATAGGTATGTAGGCTATATAAATATATTATTATTAATAAATTTACTTTTTTATATGTTTTTCATTTTGTAATATATTTTATATGTAGGCTATGATAATAGGTTACCCCGTAATACATCACAGTCCTAGTATAGTGCTTTGTACTCTCACGAACTCTGAGTATCAGATGATTCAGATGCAGTACCACAACCCGCCAGTAAAGCGTTACACCGCTCCATCGTTCACCTCCTCTGAAGTCAACATACTGACTCCGCGTCCAGCGCACTAGACTCCGCGCCGTGTTTTCCGCGGAGCTGACGTGCTGCTCGCAGGCTGGTGGCTGCTCTTCGCTCGGCTGTTGTCCTGATATCACTCCGCTAGCATGGAGGAGGGGAGCGCTTGATTATTGTGATGGTGGCAGCTGCTGTACACATTGGCGACTGTAGGATTTCCTCTCCAGCCATCGGGACTTTTAGAAACTGCACACCTTGTTCGCGCTCGTGGAGGGTTTCGCCGACCAAACTAATGCAATGCAAGTTCACGAAACAACTCCGGAGCCTGTTCTCAGCAGACGGCAAAACTTTTTTCAAAAGGACAGCACAATAAAACGACGGGCTCGAAGCAGCGGTGCTTATGCGTGATGGTTGCGAGTAACATCCGGATGTTTGATGGAGCTCCAGTAGAGGCGAGAGAGTAACAGACCCGCTCCTCCACGGTCCCGCACTGTTGTCTATTGAATGGTTGACACGGCGATCCTCCCGGAGGAGGGATTTACACTCATTTAAACGCTTATTTCCTCCCAATTTCACTGTATCTGCCTCCCTGGCGAAGCGGACTTCTGCTCCGCTTCGGAGAGGGGAGAGAGAGAGAGTCAGGGGGGCTTGACAAAGTTCTTCCCGAATCACAGATGATGGGGGATTTTGCCAGCCCCGCTGCCGTACCGACCGGCGGCGGCATTTGCATTAATAACAGTAACTTAAACTCTGCCATTAATGCAACCAACAACAGCACCGGCGGCGGCGGCGGTAACGTGGGCATACCGAAGCACAGCACGGTGGTGGAGCGGCTCCGGCAGCGGATCGAGGGCTGCCGGCGGCACCACGTTAACTGCGAGAGCCGCTACCAGCAAGCGCACGCCGAGCAGCTGGAGCTGGAGCGCCGGGAGACGGTGAATCTGCACCAGCGGACTTTAGAGCTGCGGGCCAAGAAATCCAGCAACAGCAAACAGCAGAGCAAGCAACAAGAGCCCGATTCAACCGCGACCATCGAGCAGAGGAACAACACTCTGATCGCGGTGAGTAGGTTACTGTGTGTGCGTGACTCTTCTTTTAGAGGTGCTTAATGAACACAGTGCTAAACTTTCGCTCTGGCGTCTGTGCTTTCTACACTCGTCGAAACCGAAAACTCCGGCGACGACGGGACAATCACAACAACTTCAATCTATTTACGGACTATTTCTCGTGCTTTAGTGCTCCGAGTAACTTTGGAGGCGTTTAGATACTTTGCAGAGCAGCCCGTATAAAGTTATGTAGTAGTTGATGATGTCATTTGATCTCCTCCTACTTACTACTTGTAGTTCAGGCGTGTTTAGAAAACATGATGGGAATTGAAAATCTACATCAGCTTGCTAATAATTAAAGTAGGCTACGTGAATGTGTTTACTATAACTCAATTAGCACTGGTTTAAGTGTAAAAATTCAATTCAAATTCAACTCCACTAGTTTCAGCTTCTATATAGGGGGGCTGTTTAAAAGGATGCCACTACAGTAGTCTGTTTTTACTTTATTTTCGTAGACATTTCTCTCTCTCTGTGATGCATCTCAATGCAATACAACCCTTCAGCGCGATAATATGGACGTCCTTTGACAAAAAAAGGAAGCATAGCGGTGGTGGGGAAACAAATACACCGCATGAGCATTTATCAGTATGTTACACTCCCGGTTCAGATGCAGCCACAGAAAAGTTACAGTGTTAAAAATCAGTTACTTGAACCTCAACCCATTGCGGAGGAGCATCGTGTCGTTGCCTTTTGTGTCAAGGCGGTGAATTCCTCTTTGATATGCTAAGTGACTCTAATTTCGGAGGGTGACACAGGTAGTTCTCGAAGCGTTAATGGCCGGTGTCGTCGACCTCCCCCTGTGCGATGTGGACATTACTGTGTGTGTGAGCCGGTATATAGGCAACAAACGCTTCACATCGAAGCGATTTAAAGAGACCGCAGCCTCATTGCTTTTCTCTTTTCTCCACATAAGCACTGTGCTGCAGCTAGGTGGCTGTATCAAGTCGAGTTTTAGGGTCTTATGTGTGCGTCTGGCTTCAGACCCCACACAATGGCCGTGTGTCAAAACCTAGAGAGCTGCCTATGTAGACAGCATTTGTGTGTGGAAATTGCTGCACGTGCATGCAAGCTTTCTAGGTACAGCCAGTATTCTCCATCAGGCTTAACTAGATACACTCTTTAGTGTTAATTGATTTGAAATGGATGGATATACACAATGTATTACTCTGTAATGGATAACACAAGTAGGCCTACATGTTTTTGAGATATTAGCTGTGGCTTTGCCGTATTCTGTTCATGCATTATGGAATGGATAGTTATACTTTTTAGGCCTAGTAGATGTCAAAAGGAGGTTTGTTTATGAAGTCAGTTCTCAAGGAAAAAATGTGTCGTTTGTGTCATGTCTTTGCGAGTTGTGTGTCATCATGGCAGTACAGTTTGAAACCAAGTGAAATTTGATCTTAACCCTAAGAAGTAAAGGAGGTAGCCTTCAGTCTTGAGGTTCAGGAATCTGGGAGTATCTCTCATAGGCCTCGTTTGCACCTGGAATTAAGATCGGTCTCGGCTGATCCAATCACAATGGTCATTTGAAAGATGGTATGTTGTTTACACTTGGTACTAATGTGCGTCGTCTTCGACCACTCATTAGTCACATTTGTCGTTATGATGTCGTTACTGCATCATGAGTAATTTAGTTGTCTTTGTCCTTTTTAGTAGTTTTTACAAATATTTCTATTTAGCTTTATTTCATTTTTATTTCCGTTTCGGTTTATAGTTGCAGTAATATTAGTTCTTCAACTTAATTTATTTGCGTTAGTTGTCAGAGCAACATTTCTAATGTTTCATCTAATATTTACATTTTTATTTTAGCTTTTATTTCAATTAATGAAAACCAGTTTTTAATAGTTTTAGTTTTAGTCAACAATAACGACAATGATCTGTTACTGTGGTTTGCACTTTTCAAAGGAAAGATAGCACAGAAAAGTTAGCACATACTGTCCCAAATAGGCCACGCTTACCTTTTGGACTTAACTCACAGCTGTATTATGTGATTTTAATACCGCATGTACACAAGGCCTTTGACTACTGTATAAACACTGAAAGCGGAACCAAAAGTCAGAAAACTGCAGGATGAATTGCTTCATGTTAGTCTTGTGGATACTTGAGACTTAAGATCTTTCTCTGAAAGTTTGGTGTTCAGTACAAACTCACCTCTGGACCAAATTGCAGTTTTTAAAGTTCACAATATGTTTCTTCTAGTGTGTTTAATGCATGTCTGTGCACATTTCTATCACTTCTGAAGTCGTGTCCAGCAGCAGTGTCTCCAGCTAAAGCAGTGCTTGTGGTATCACATTGTTTTGCAGTGTCTGGGACCAGTGCCCAAGATCTAAATTTAACTCCTGAGTTGGCAGGGTTACATGAGGTTTGTGACGTCAGACACTCCAAGAGCATAGTTACCACTGTGTAACTTTCTCGTCTTCTGTATGTGTTTGCGATGAGGTCTGCGAGACTGGCGGTGCAGGTACAACTGTGTGCGATGCGTCTCACTGTGCCTGTCTGCATGTAAGCTTTTTAGCGGTCAGGAAAAACCACAGTCGTCCATAAAAATCATTTATTTGCCTGCAGGAGTTGTTTACGGCAAGAACGTAGGATACATGAAAACTTTGCTGATCAAGTTTCTGACAATGATTCTTTTTACTCTCCATTTTACTTTTTTGCAAACTTGAAAACCCATACATTATCTGCCTTAATTGAAGTAATTGTAATTTCCTCTCACTGTGATATGAAGGCCATTTGATAATTTAGTAGAAAATAAGTGTTCTGCTCTGTTTGATCCATAGAGTACAAATTTTATTTGTTTTTTTCCCCTCTCATTATAGATGTCTAAGTAATCATAATAGAATATGTAAGTTTTTCACCCAGAAATGAAAAATATTATTTTCTCGCCCTGATGTTGTTGCAATCCAAACTTTTATTCTGTTGTTTTTTTTTCTTCCTTTCTGTAAAGCACAATAGTAGTAATGTTACGCAGCCAGGTCTTCTCATTCGATGACAGTTCATTGTGACCATGGGATGCCAAGTCCCAAAAATGTTAAAAATTCTATATGACTTGTGGGTCATTGTGTTTACTATTAAACTTAACCTCTTCCGACGATCACATCAAGCCCAGTTCCATATTCAGAAATGGCAATTCAATATTGTTGATGCCATTGTGAATTTTTTTACACGAACGTGGGCTAGTAGCGAACTCCGGCAAGGGCAAGATGATAGGTGAAAATTAGTCTCAAAGCTGTATGCCTTTTCAAAGCCAGACAGCCCCTAATCACTATTAACTATCATTGTATGAGAATGCATAACAATTTATCAACTTATTTTGGTGTTCCACAAAAATAACTGCATGTGAAAATGACGAGAATGACTAAAATAATGACAAGATTTTTGGATGAATGAAGAATCCATTACTTATTAGCTATCTGTACCAGCTATTTGCTCAATGAGTGATAAAGAGAAACTTACCCAAGAGCACTATACGGGAAGTAGCCTTATATTACTGGAGTTAGTTACTGGAATCCTCACCTATTTTCTGTCAGAATGTAAAGGAGAAAATATGTATGTAATTTCTTAAATGAC
This sequence comes from Squalius cephalus, assembly GCF_949319135.1. Classification (NCBI taxonomy): domain Eukaryota; kingdom Metazoa; phylum Chordata; class Actinopteri; order Cypriniformes; family Leuciscidae; genus Squalius; species Squalius cephalus. The sequence continues at coordinate 26,534,524 of NC_137123.1, forward strand.
ACAATTTACAGTTTTCCTCTTCTGAATACATTTCAGGTACATCCGTATAGTTCTTCAGTTATTTGTATTATTTATATACTATTAGGCCATAGTAATAAATTGGCTTTTGTTTTTTATTTCTCTACCAAATGCATTGTTGTACTGTAGTAGTACTATGATCTCCCTAATCGCACTTCATGCTCTCTGCTGTGTTATCAGTGCAGTGCACACTTTTATGCTGGTATGAATGTACACATGTTCCACTGGAATGTAGTACAAGGTGTATGTCAACACTGCAGCACATAGTCCACGCAGTTCAATCAATATCGCTGCGAGTGTGATTTTTACCATCTCTTTTACACACACACCACAAAAATATTTCACTGGAGATGATATCATATATGACTTCCTTTGGCGGTATATCCTTTGGGCGTTTTTAATATTGAGGCTTATTGGATCGGCATTCTGCTGTGCATTCACACACAAATATGCACATACTGCTGATGCTTGTGCATATGTCCACACGTTCGCTCACTCACGCAAGGGCTCAGAGTCAGGAAACCCACCTCTTTCTCAGAGAGAACCGAAACAAAGTCCGCCTCAGCATCACTGACACTGAGCATGAGAGAAGACTTATTTTTTGCACTTGCAACTGGTCTTCTCATGGGATAATCAAACTAAAAGACATTATTAGTGAATATGTAACTGAACGGAGGAGAGTCAAACCTCTAGAGGCACAAAGGTTTGATAACTTTTCAAGAAAACTGTTAAAAGCATGCATCATTTATTTTGCCCAAAGCACAATCAATATGTTTCGCAAGAAGTAAGCAGGTTTTCCCCTCCTTTTTTGTTGATGCTGACCTGAATATTTTGAAATGAACATCTGAAACTTTTCCGAATTTTAATGTTTGTTTATGTCCGTTTGTTTACGGGTTTTTTTTTGCAATAGAACACTGCTTCTGATATTGTGTATTCAGGCCTCAATAGGTGTCATGAGTTCCATGCACTCATCATGGCCTACTAAGCAGACTAGGCTCTATATAGTGATATTTGGGAAGAAAAGCTTATATATAAATACATTAAAAAAAAAAATGCCATTAACAATTTCTGGCCATTTGGCATCGATTTTCCCTTTGAAGCTGTTTGATTTAGACTTTATCTAATTTGTAGCGCTTGCACTGAACCCAGGCTTTGCAGGGCTCAACTCTAAGGATTTTTTTTCTACTGGCCCGGTTGAGCCAGTGGTTGAAAGTTTTACTTGCCCTGCCAAAATTTTCACTGGCCCCAACACAAAAAAGTAATAAATAAATGAAATAAAATAAAATAAGGCTTAGTTATGTTATGTTAGTTAAGGTTATGACACCAAAAACTACTAGCCTAACTCATACATTTTAAATATTGTTAAAGCAACACTAAAGATTATTTTTTACCTTAAAATAATGTTTCCAAAATCGTTTCAGTCGTTCATCAAGTTGTAACAGGGTGAACGGCACTTCTGCATTTGCTTTGCGTCCCTATATCTGCTATAACCGCACTATACAAGTTTGCCAGATCGGGTAGCGTTTCTGTAGTTCGAATGAGACATAAGAAACTACAAATTTGACTTGCTTTACGGCAAGCGTTACAATAGTCATTATTTTGTTTTTCTTCATTTCTGGTGTCGCAATACATCATACTTTCATAAAATCATGCAACATACTCTACCTTGTGTGTGGAATTCATTCATTCCAAAGCCGGTGCTGGATAATAAGCGAGCGTGCACGACAGTAGGCTGCAGTAGGCTAAATTATTTACGAAAGCGGTAATGGACAATTCCGCTTCCAACCTGTAGGGGGACCGAAGAGGAAAAGTTATTTGGTGTTGCTTTAAAGACAGTCAGTATTAATAAGAACAAATTACAAATAGTATATTATGTGCAAAAATGGGTTAAAATCACATTACATTCTAACATTGTAACTTTACAATCTAAAAAGAAAATAATGATTTTATTTTTAAATTCACTAAACTAAAAATTTAAATAAATAGCCTACAAACAAAAGCACAGACTAATTAACCTACATTTGATTAGGTCTACCCCATTACAATTGTCACTTTACAGTTACCGCTATCATAAATACACTTATTGGTTTAAAATTCTACATTATCAAATTCTATATTGTTTAATTACCACTTTATTGTTCAACAAAAAATATTTTAGCAATATGTATATTTTAGTCAGAATTATTGCGGCCCTATTCTATTACGCTCCGTCTGTTTTTCGCACATGTGCGTGGAGGCGCTCGTTCACGGAAATCTGTGGAGTTTGGCGGAAATTCACACCTGACCGCAAAATGGAACGAGTTTACAGATGGAGAATATATAGAAACATTTACAGATGGGGAATATACCAGTGAAATGTAGGTTATGTACAGTGGAAAGCACAACTTCTCAAACACATTACACAGAAGCGCAAGTATCTATGTCAGCACAACTGTCAGAGTAGGCTATCTGACGGGGCAAGCCACTTTAAACGAACGGTAAACGTGTAGTTTGTAGCGAGGTATGTTGTTGTTGTTGAAGGAGGTGGGAACGAGCAAACATTTAAACACTTTAATAATAAAAACAAACACAAAACGAAAATAAAGGCGGAAGCCCCTCATGGACGACTGCCACACACATAAACAACACAACACATAACTGTTTAAAGGTCCCATTGCATGAAAATTTCACTTTATGAGTCATATTAATATTAATATACTCATTAATATACCTTAATATGAGTTTCCCTAGCCTGCCTATGGTCCCCCAGTGGCTAGACGTTTTGATGGGTGTAAACCAAGCCCTGGGTATTTTTGAGAAAATGAAAGCTCAGACGGGCGAATCTAGAAATCTTCCCCTTATGTCGTCATAAGGGGAAAGGTCACCTCCCCTTTCTCTTCTTTGCCCGCAAAAAGAATTTGGCCCGCCCATGAGAAAATGAGCTGTGCGAGCGCGATATTGGTTTTTCCTCGAGAGACATCATGGCTTGCAAATGAGCGAAGCATGGCAGTTGCTCAGTGTTTGGATGCACAAATGAACACACAAGTATATTTTTAGTTCCTTCATCCGAGCCTCTGAAGAACCAGTGGGTTATGTGAATTTCTGATGTGTAATTGTTCAAGTTCAGACAGATAATCTTTCTCTCAAAGTCGTTCAATACTGTTTATGCATCAGTAAATCAAGCCAGTGACTAAACAATCAACTTCACGTCGTTTCTCTTAGTAGGATAAAAATAATCTTACTTAAACTTTGATTAATATACAGAAAGCGATCAAAGAACAATCCCCTTCCAATCGCCCAAGCTGTCAATCACACAGCGCGAGTTTATCTGGACACTTGCCAAAACTCGTTATGAAATCAATGACGCTGTTACACTGCACAACAAAGCTCTTACTGTACTTACCTCATGTTTGCATTGGTGAAATCATTAGTGAGAGTGCAGAAACTGCGTTGCAATGATAAGATCTTCATTCACGCGATCAACAGGCTGTCATCTGCTCAATGCTCATCACTGCAACCTTTTATGTGATGGGAATAGATCTAAATACTTAAAAAAAAACTTATTAATCTCGCGATTCGTTAATCCCGATAGCTGTAATAGTAAAAATGTATAATGACTGTAATAGTTTTCGAGAGAGTTCCACATGTAATACTAGATATTTCATATGCAAGCATGTCAGCCAATCACAGCAGTGGGCGTTTACACTGAAGTCTCACAGCAGACACGCCCCTTCAAACAGAGTGTTCAAATCAGAGGCTAAAATCAGGCTAGGAAATATGCCTTTTATTTCTAAATTATAACAACTTTTGATCTAAAAAACATACCAACATTATAAGGGCATCCCAGGAAACATTCTAAAATAATAAAATAATCCATGCAATGGGACCTTTAAGCTGAGACGAAGCGCTCTGTATTTGTGTTGCTGCTCACACAAAACGTAGCCTATCACACATCGCGCGAGTACCAATCTGAGAGACGCGCTTGAATATTTAAATAGGCGAGGCTTAAAAACCAAGGGGGTACTGTTTCAGAAAAAACTGAAGCGAAAACACGAAAATGTATAAAAGGCTCCATTACCTTGTATCTTACGTTATGACCCCGTAGAAGCAGTTTTTGTAAAAATAGGCTAACGATTGCGTCATAACCACGCGACTCTCTGTCGCACAGTAGAGAAATTACCGTATGGACAGGAGGAGAAGCTCGCGGGCAATCGGGGGGACGTGGAGGCAAAATGACAAAATAATTAATCAGAATACTTAGCAAAAGTTGCTCCTGCTCCTAGCTCATGGACACCTCCGACTCACACTCTGTCTCTGCAAGTTTCGGAAGGGAATGATTCAGATTTCTCTTGGCACAGCTACTAGAAGACAGACAGGTTGCTCACGTCACATCTACGTCGTCAAGCTCAGTTTGAGTCTGCGCAGTACGGTCAGCCATCAGGAAGTGAGTGCTTCTAATTGACTTCACTTTCTCTGTTGAATCCAGTGGGGTCGCTGTGTCCATTTCTTTTACTGTCTATGTTAAAAATACGCAAATGATCAACTTCCGTGAAGATGCAGCACTGGTCCGATCGGGGCAAGTGACACTTCCGTCAACTGGCCTGAGTGTCTTTTACGCTGAAGTTTAGTTTTGTGTCAAAATGTAACACGCTTAAGCATTGCAGAACACTTCAGACACTTAAGTTATACCGAATGACAAAATACTTTATTTTATTTCTGGCAGGCACTAAACAGCAACAACAACAACAGCCATACTAATACATATAATAAACATACAGTACTAAAAATGTTTCATTATTATATAATATCATTAACAATCATTATGTAATGCTTAATGGATCAGTAGTTCAGAAGCGTGAATGTGTGAAACACGATTTCCTCCAAAAAAAAGATGCATTACAAGGTTTTCTGGTGGGATTTTGTACAAGTTCACGAGTTTTGATCAGGTCTTTCGCTCCAGCAAAGCCAAGCCATTTTTCACATTTGCAACACCCTGGTGTGTGGTCAGCGCTAATATTAGACTTATTGCCATTACTTCCCGATATTGTGACTTTTGTACAGTGCAACGACAGTATCAACATTCACAATTACCATTGGATTCTCATGCTTTGCATGTGTATTGGCAGTTAAAGGGATAGTTCACCCAAAAATAAAAATGTCTGTCATCATATACTTTATACAATTACAAACCTTTATAAATTTCTTCCTTCTGCTGAACACAAAAGAAGATATTTTGAAGAATATGGGTAACTAAACAGTTGATGGACCACATTGACTCAGGAAGTACTATGGAAGTCAAATGTTTGGTTACCGTACTTGGTAATATTTTTTGTGTTCAGCAGAAGAAAGAAATTCATTAAGGTTTAGAACAACTTAAGAGTGAGTAAATGATGACAAAATATTCATTTTCATTACCCCTTTAAGGAAGGTCTAAGCACTGTTGTAGCTACATTGCATGAATGTCCTTATACACATCATGTAAATTCACATCTGGTGAGTGGGGATCCTGACAGAAGTGTTAATACGTGTCTGTGAAAGTTGCGAGAAAGTTCTCAGTGGCTGTCAGATTTGTGATTATGCTTGAGGTTAGAGAGAGAAATGGAGAAAGAATGAGAGGAGTGAATACTACACTGAAAAAATATTTAGGCCTTCATTTAAAATCAATGTATTTGAATTCCGTATACATTTTCCATCCATTACACAGTTTCAACATAAACAAAAAAACATTGAGTGCAAAAATCTTACCTTTTTTGCAAACTGTTTCATGTATGTATAGCTGATAAATATACATCAAATTTAGTTTATTAGCTTGTTGTTAAAACTGTGTAATCCAAATGGATGGAAATTGTATATGCTATTCAAATACATAAATCAGTAATGTGTAAATTCCAGATGTTCCACCAGTACCAATATGATAATTTCCATCATCATCACACTGGTCACTGATCATTTCAGCACTTCAGATGCATAGACTGATCCAGAAACAGTGAAGTCTCCTGTAAGGCTTGTTCTAGGAAAACAAGTGATTCATGGCCCATTTGATCATCTTCTCACCATCTCTCTTGAGCATCTCATGTGACTCGTCTTTCATATTGGGACTTTGAGTACTGATGATGCATCATCTGTTCAGTGTCCATTCTTTGAGCAGCTATAAGGTCAAGTGACGTTGGGATTTTTTTTCTTTTTATCCTCTGTGTTATAGACAAATGGAACAAAGGCTGAAGAAGATACTTCTTGTTCAAAGACCCTATTTGCTCAGACTGATTGCCATTTCCTGCAAAAAAGAGAATATTTTTTACTATATGTGAAGTTTAATAGTCGATCTTTGAAGATAATATAGAGCTAAATTACCTGTGGAGCATCTAATCGGGTTTGTGTGTGTGTTTGTTTGAAGACAAACTGCAAACTGCTTCATTATTGATTAGAAAGATGCCTGGAAGTCAGTCTCTGCCTTTGCCTTTCTTTCATACCATATGAGAGAGCCAGTTAAATATAGATGAGTGTCATCAGACACACACACACACACTCATGCAGCTCCTCCGTGGCAAGGTTTCCCACTGCTTTGGCCTTGAGTCACACAGAAACTGGTGCAGAGACACAACACACACATGTTCAAGGCACACAAATAGATCCTTGTCCTCATTGTCTGTGGAGTTGACCAGGGCCAAACACTCATCAGGAGTCATCGGATGAATGACCAGATAGTGTCGAACACAGCCTTGATCTTTCACTCCGAATGCTATGATACTGACACTACTGCATTTGCATTAAAGGAACCACCTTTTTTGGTGATCTTTAATAGGTACACTGTTTTTAAGATGGGAAAATGGTGCAGATCATTTATACATTAGTTAACTGATGAACATGCTTCTCTTCCCAGCCGAAAAAGGCCAACTTTTGACTGGAAATACTCACCCACAAAAGGCATATGGACTCTTTTTTTTTTTTTTTATGTCTCTGGCATTTACATGAGAACACTAAATTCACCACATGCTAATCCGTGTCCAGTCTGTATGCGCACTGTAGTGCTGTCATAATCCCAGTGTTAGAATCCGGCCTTGGTCAAAAGCCATCTTATAACACCCTCGCTGTGATGCTGTCACTCACTTTATCCATGTTCAGATTAAGGACTGAGGTGGAGAAATATGTATACTCTACTATTCAAAAGTTTGCTGGTCGTTAAGATTTTTTTTTACTTAAGGCCTGTTCGCACCAAGGATAACTATAACGATAAAAATCATCCACACCACCACTACAACAGTAACGGTACTGAGGAACGATATAATTGGAATAACTTTCAAAATGATTTTTTTTTTCTAGCTGATGAAAAATAATTACGTTGAGAGCCTATCAGAATCCATCCTGCTTTAGAGAGCTCGAGCATTTAAAGTTACAGACTACATAAATGTAGTGTGTGCCTATAATAAACAATGTTATTGACTTATTGTGCATTAGTGTGTGGACGCTAATATAGTTATGCTCACCAAGGCTGCTGCATTCATTGTTTTAAAAATACAGTAAAGACAGTATTATTCTGAAATGCTATTGCAATTTTAAAATAGCTGTTTTCAAATTTAATATATTTTAAAATGTAATTTATACTAGAAATCTTTCAGAAATCATTCTAATATGCTGATTTTGTGCTCAAGAAACAGTTGAAAAGTTCAAAAAGCTGCATTTATTTGAAATATGAATCTTTTGTAATGATATAAATGTCTCGTTAATGCATCCTTGATTAATAAAAGTATTACATTTCTTTAAAAAAAAAATGCACATGTAAACTGATGGCTATTGTAAGAAACATTTGCACTTTAATTCTGCATGCACCATATAAGATGAGCAAAGCAGCATCAGCCCTCTTAAAATGAAGTTTTGCACTGACAGGATTATCTGTCATATGCGATCTACACAAAATGAGCTTAGTCCTTGTCTTAGCATTTCACTTCTGCTTATGTCGGATAAACAAGCTTTTACGTGCAGGACACAACAAAAACAGTTTTGATGTAGTAGCCGTATTACTTGATTCAGTCCGTGTAAAAGTCTTATGATTGTCTTTTTTTTAAAATTACATTTGATTAGGAACTTTAGCCCAATCTTTCATTATTCATATAATAAGAGAACATGTAATGTGTATGTTCTGTTACAAAATGGACATTTGTTTCTTAACTCGTTTCCTTCCTCTTGGGCCTCTTCCTCATTTTAGCAACCTGAATCAGAAACCGAATACAATAGGTCTGTCTGCACCAGTACAGTAACTCTCACAATGCAGCTTGTAATTTTACATAAGTACGTCGCAACAACAAACAGCATTTATTTAAAAATGCAAATGGAGACTTCCTTGAACATTTTTTTGTAATGACACAAACAAAATTTTGAATCCACTGAATCAAAGGATTATTTGAACTGATTCACAGAAATTATCCAAATGCACTAACTCTAACGCCTTTGTCATAGGCTAATTGTCATGTATGACGAATCCAAAGCCCTCACAAGTTAATAAACACAGATGCACACAAACGGATCAACATGTGCCGTGGATGTTTTCTGGAAGATACTTTTGAAAGTGTTTGTTTCTCAGAAACTTAATGGACTATTGATTGACTCCTTACCCCTGTGCCACCTGGGCCTAATTATCGAATAATTGTGGATGTACGTGTTTGCACGCATGCTATTTCTAACGTGAAATTTTGATGGATATTGTCCAGATCTGCAGCCATTACAACGCAGGTCTGTGTAGTTGGTCGGGATCAGGCTTTACTGGGGTTTTTGATTTGAATCCTTTCCTCTTTCTTATTATTATAATTATTATAATTATTGAGCTTCATAAGACAGCCTCTTACAAGAACGAAAAATAAACTGTCATATCTGCAGCTTAGAGTAATTCACAAATGTGCATATGCTTTTATTCAGCAAGGATGCATTAATTTGATCAGAAGTGGCAGTAAAAACATTTACAATGTTACAAAAGATTTCTATCGGAATAAATAGTTTTTATATCAAGTTTAAATTTTTTCAACATTGACAATAATCAGAAATATTTCTTGAGCAGCAAATCAGCATATTCAAATGATTTCTGAAGGATCATGTGACACTGAAGACTGGAGTAATGATGTTGCAAATTCAGCTTTGCTAACACAGGAATAAATTACATTTTAGAATGTATAAAAATAGAAAAAAGTTATTTTAAATTGTAATAATATTACTGTTTTTACTGTGGAATACTGTGTCCACATAATGCCTGCATACAATACTGTATCCTACAAGATTTGGATCAATTTGATACAAATGCAAAATAACTTATTTTATAATTGAAAATTGGTCTCCAGTGCATTGTTAGGCCATGTGACACAGGGTTCGAGGTGCTTAAGGTGCTTAAAGTACTTGAACTTGACTTTTTGAAATTTAAGTCCTGGAAAACTGCCATATTTCTGAAGAGATACTTGAAAAGTGATTTAATTTCATGTATATTGTATGTCAATAATTTGTGTTTCATAAATTTAACAAAAAAAAAAAATACAATCTTTTCATTCAAAATGTATTATTTGTTGTCCTTGAAATCCAGAAAAGTAGTGCTTGAAAAGTCCTGGAATTTAATTTTACAGAATCTGTACGAACCCTGCAAACAGAGTAGCATAAAACTGCTTTAAATGTTTGTTGCGTAATGTCTTTTTCGAATACTCTTTCAAAAAATAGAAGGTAGTGCATTGTGTTAACTTATGTTCTAGCGTGTCTTTTGTGTGTCTGTGCATTGTCTCAATATGATTAACTTCCTTGTTTAACAGACTGGTTAAGAAAACAACCAGATAACAAATGCAAAAATGGAAAGCCTCCTCTTCATAACCTTCCCTTACTTTGACTGATTTTCAATGTCCTTTTATACTTGGTCTTTATAATTGGTGCAGCCTCAGCTTTTATTGACCTGTTATGACACAACAGAATCAAACTCTAACTAGCATTTCTAGAATGAACTCTTCTTCATTCTAAGAGCAAACTGTAATAAGTGTCCTGTGGGCTGTGTCGTGTTGAATCTTTGCACAAGGTATTGACCTCAATGATGCAGGTTACGCAGCACTTGCGGTGCCATGCTGGAGGTTTGCTCTTCAGGGAATAAAGCTGCTTTTCAAGTACGCAGAAATGAGAAAAGTGAAACTGAGCTCTCTGAGCACTCACACTCATGCATATTTCAAAACAGATGCTCCCTTAGAGAGAGAGAGAGAGAGAGAATACTACGCTCCTCCCTCTTTCTCTCACGTTGCCAGGATACAGTTGAGTCACACGCACTCGTTCACACCATGTACACATGTGTATGCACAAGCAAATATACATTTTGAAGTAGTTCACTGTAACTAAATACAGTGTATTTATTTTAAATATTCTTTTAATTAATAACGTGGTATGTGCTTTGTAAAATTGATTTATTTAGTGTTTTATCTTACAGTTGAAGTGTGTAATTTCTGCTCCAGTATTGTCAGCAAATGAAAGGGCAAAAAGAGTTATTTTTAAAACAATTTCAAGCAATTTTCAGTCTTTTTCTGTACAAATTACAGATATTTCTTTTGACAGTGATAGCACCACGGAGCCAGTGTGTACACCTTTTGAAAGGTGAAAGTAAACAAATATTTTACTTGTAATTATCTCTGTATATTTAGCCCTGATTTAGCCCAAATTAATTACACACTTCACCATTATAAGCTGGTGGGGTTTAAGTATAAAAATTTGCAGAGTTTTGTTTTATCTCAAATATGGATGTCAATTTACATAAATTCCCATAATCAATCATTGCTTAAATTAACAATCAATTAACCGATTCATCGTTAAACCTTACTACTTAAATCTGAAGTGTAGGGCCCTATAAAATCCGTTTTATTTTTTCCCAAATTCCGTTTTAATTTTTGCAAATTCCGTTTTTTCCGTTTGGGAATTCAGTTTTTTTTTTTTACCCTTTACTGTTATTTTAGTCGTAAAAAGAGTGTTTTTAATGTTAATGATTAAAATGTACACAAATAAAATGGAATGACCCTAAATTTATTGAGGTAACAAACAAAATTCTCATTTTAAGAGGTGTTAAATGTGGTTTGGTTTGTTTACATTAGTGAATGTATTAGGCTAACTAACATGGACCACGAGCAATACATTTGTTACTGTATTTATTAATCTTTGTTAATCTTAGTTAACCCTAACCCTGTATTTTTATTATGTTACTTCACACAGTGCATTAAGCTAACTAATGTTAATACAACTTTTCATTTAAATAATGTAGGCTACTAAATGGTGAAATTAACATTAATAAAGATTAATAAATGCTGTAGAAGTGCAGTTTATTAATAGTTAATGTTAACTGATCTAGTTAACTAGAGTTTAATAAATGGAACCTTATTGTAAAGTGTTACCGATTTTGTTATACACCGAACCGATTCAGTGTTGGCCATATCAGTTGTTTTAACCATTCATTAAAGTGAATCGGTTCAAAGGAGTCATTAGTTCGCGAATCGGACGTATCATTAGCAGACTTGTACGCGTTGTGTGATTATCCCGGCAGTTAGGACATCGCACAAGATTTGTCAACACAGAAAACATTTCATCATTGGATAGGTTTTGTTTAGTTTATTGAAAGTGTTTTTTATGTCAGCTGAATGGGCGGAAAGCTTTTCAGAGAAGGCAAGGTAAAAAAGCACTTGTTTTTTTGCACAATTCACACCCAGTGGTAGCCTAATTCAGGAAAAATTATCCGAATGCTCCACGTGAAACTTCGTTCTTCCGATCTTTTACCATTGTGTCAATTCTCAATTGATTTAGATTAATAAGCGCGAGGGAGTGAGAGAGTGAGAGAGAGCAAGACAGTTTGAAGACGCGCGCGCGACCGGGCCTCTCTCTCTGCTCGTTCTTTCAGTTATATGCGATTTTCCTCAGACATACGTTTTTCTCCCACACAAAAACAGAATTTTATTCCAAATATGCAAAATTCCGCGTTGACACTAGTTTCCGCGTTAATTTACCAATTCCGCGATTCCGTGATCGCGGAAATTATAGGGCCCTAGAAGTGGTGGGTGCCACGTTTAAATGAATGGGCTTTTTCAGATTTATTAAATGTATGGGCTTTTTCTGATTTTTCGATCTAATAGATTAAATGAGCTCACGCCATTTACATATGAAGGCGCACAGAGATGATGGAAAAACACATCTTTTCTGCTCTGATAGCCAAGACGACGCCGAACGCTGTGAGTGTGTGTTAGTTGTGCAAGCTTGGTAATTATTTTTTATATATTTTTTGTCTTCAAACCAAAATTTAATCTTCAGCCGACAAAGTTTAAATCCTGTCTGGCTAGTGCGCTTCCCTTAATGTTTTAGGTCAGTAGGCAGAGAGTATTTTGTGGCTGTGTCAAATGCTTCCGACCACATGAGCGTTTACACTATGAAACCAATCCGGTCAAATGCGTTTTCGACTACCTCTGGACAAAAGTGGACAAGCTCAAAACGTTTTAGACCCTGTTTAGACCTGTATTAAGTGTCGTCCACTTGTGACCCGATTGACCAAAACACATCTTTAATACCAGGTGTAAACAGGGCATAAGTTATCACTAGGGATGCACCGAAATTTTGGCCAGTGAATATATGAGCCGCTCAGGTTTCACTCTCGCTCTAGCCATTATCACTGCGCGGTGTGTTGCTCCGCTCAATATTCTGCTCTATGTTAGGGGTTAAATGGATCTTAGTTGATCCATGATCCGTACAGACCAGGCTCCACACGTGTTTTGTGTATTAATTGCTAAGTTTCACCATTAATTCGGTACTCACGCACTGTTATCTGTGCACACAGCACAGCTGCACACACCTGAAAGGCACGCAGATTAGTTTGGCGCGCACAATTGATTCCTCTTTTGCGTCTCTGTGACTGCTTGAACTGACACACACACACACAATTACATCAAAATACCAGTCTTGGCAAGTATTCTTGTAAACGCAGTTGGTTATGTCTGTGAAAGTAAAGAGTTGAGAGAAATCGGATGTGTGTCATGAAATTGGATCAATTTAAATTGACAGCAACCTATAAATACCTGCTGTTAAGTCATTAATGTTAATCAAAAAACAAAACACAGCTTTAACAAAAATTAATATAAATTTAATTTATACAGTGAAAACTATAGTGTTATTTTACATTTTGGCCTAATTATTAGATGTCTCTACCTGAATACCCTAAAGTTAGACCTTACTTTATTTGTAAGTTTGTTATACTGTGTTTATCTATGCTTGTAATTATTGTTTTTGATCTTATGTATAAGATAAGATATAAAGATAAAATTTATTTTGCAGCCAGGGCAGTCTAGCATCTCTCCATTGACTTTTGGAGCTGTAAAAACCTAAATTGGGTCAGGCCAATCACATCGTGTATAGAGTAGGCGGGACGGGCTTAACATAATGACCACAGAGTTGCGACGGTTCCCTGCTACTTGAAAACAAAGAATGGCGGCTGCTGCTGGAGAACAGTCTTTCGAATCGGCTTTGACCGCGACTCTGGAGGACTTGGAGTTAAGTTTTTCTTTGAGAAAAGAGCAAAGAATGGCACTTAAGTCATTCTTAAAAAAGGAAGATGTGTTCGTAGTTTTGTCGGCCAGATTCAAAAGTTGAATCTATCAACTAACGTCAGCTCCGCTGTTGGGAAAACGCTCTGGTTGGTTGAAGCGCTGTCCTATTGCGTGCAGAGGGAATTTGAAAGACAGCCGTTTATCCCGCCCCTCGGATTGAGCCGTGTCTATGGTGAGTTGCCAGACCTAACATCTTGATGTAGGTCTGGCTTGCCAGGCTACTATATATCTATCTCTATATCTATATCTATATTATATCTACATCTCTCTCTCTCTCTCTCTCTCTCTCTCTCTCTCTCTCTCTCTCTAGATCCCATATATATATTTATCATTAAAATGATTGAATTCCATTAAAAAGTATAATATTAATACAATTATAGAAAAATAAACATTTAAAATGAGAAAAAAGCATATTTGGTTTTGGTTTCTGGCCAAGAGCATTAAGAATTTCTGATTTTAATTTCGAGGCATCCCTAGTTATTACATTACCAGCCACTTGCTTAACCAACACACCGATCATCGATTAATCGTTGATAATCCTATAATCTCAAACCATATCTCAGTTTTTATACTAAATTAAACTTGATGAATTTGAATGTGATGACTGTTCAGTTTTCTTTAGTGCGTTTGTTTACGTTGGGCTCAGTGAAAGCTTCTTTTGACTGCTAATGTAACCTTTTGCTCATGATGGAGACCTTGCATCCTGTTTTTGGTCTAGCTTATCAGGTGTTCAGTGTTAGCCTTTCCCTTACTCTTTCTCTCTCGTTTTCTCTTTCTGTCTCTGGGAGTTGTCATGGTGACAGTGATGCAGACAGCCGGGAACAGCCTGGCTGTCATCTTGGATCTGTCAGTGTGTGTTTGTGCGAAAAGACTAGACTGTGCTCATTTCAGAGAGAAAATTATGTAATGTTCTCTCTAAAAACAGAGAGAGGCAGAGAGTAAGCGCTTACTCATAATTATAAAGCAAGTGGCCGCTGTAGAGATTATACAGTCATCTGTAGCATTAGGAAGCAGCTTGAGTTGTTCGTGGTTATCAGTCAGGTACTGTTTGATAGATTATATATTCAAATAAGATGTACAGAAATTGCTGATTTAAAAAAAAAAAAAAAAAGTATATTTTACAAAGTATTTGCTTAAAATTTGTCAAATGTAAGATATATCTGTATAAAAGTAGCACTTGAACCTATTTTTATTTGCCCTATTATGCTTTTCTTTCATATATTTTCAACTTTCTTTAGTGTGTAACGTTGCTGTTTGAGGATGAAAAAGATATGAAAAGTTACAAAGCACAAAGTCCACTCTAAAGGGAGATATTCTCTATATCATTAACCACTGTTTCTGACCTCCCTAAAATGCCTAGATTTCCTGAGTTTATTTCTGGGAACGTACACGTCACAATAATCATCATTTAAATACTTCCCGCCCAAGGTATACGCAAAAAAATAGGGGTGAGGCCTTGAGTTGCGTTAGTATTGTTTTGAAACCCGCGGTTATGGTAAGGGGCTTGACATTTCTGAAACGCGCTCAAAGTGGTCGACCAATCAGAGCACATTGTGTTTTTCAGAAGGAGGGGCTTCATATAGATAAGAACTAAACAGAACGTTACTGACAGACTGGAAAGAGAGGTGCTGCAACAATGTAAAATGTATGAAAGATTTGTTTTTTGAACATTCAAGAAGGAAAACCTATTCTAGTAGACCCCAAAAACAAAATCAAGAGTTTGAAAAAGGACTTAATAGGTCCCTTTTAAAACTTTTTAATTCTCTAAATGCCCTATAGTCTATATTTAAAATCTGTATTATTTGAACTCTTCTTATTTAACTCCTGTAACAAGACATTTAGCTTGTTTTATTTACTTTTAGCCTAACCGAGTCATTGCCTTGCCTAGCCTCTCTCTCAGGTCTTAAATGTTCAATTTGGGGTGGGCAGTAGTAAGCAGAGCCCCTGTGACGTGTGTGGGGACGTGTGGGTGTGTGTAGGAGGGGGTGTGCTATTGGATAACACGGTCTAAAAATACTTGGCTAATCTGCAAGCATGAGGCTAAAAATACATCCTCGACTAGCTTACGCTCTCACATGTGTAATGAGGGCGGGCCATCCTGAACGAAAGAGAGGGAGGGAGAGATAGGGTGGGCTGAAAGTAGTTAGTGAAAGTAGGAATTTTCCTTCAAAGACATTTCTAATGTTATTTGGTATCTTTCTTTGTTCAGTAGTGCTTTTTTATTTGAATGTTGGCTCTGTTAGTCAGGTTTTAATAGTAAAACATTAATAGTTTTTTTTAGGATAATTTTACACTAAAAATGTCAAAAGAAAAGTATATTTTTACACGCTGTAAGTTTTGGTTAAATAATTATAAATTAATTATTTTTGCTTCATACTTTTTATTTGCATTTATTATTTTTATAATTGCTATTCATTAATTTTGTATCAATAATTTATTAAATGTAATTTCTTAGAAAGTATCAGCAACAGGATTGACATATCCTTGTGAAAGCATTTGTTTAGCTACGTAGACGTCACAATGTTTGCTCATGCACAGGGTCAGTGAGTTTCGATATTGATTTAGTTGAATATGAGGATAGGTATTTGATCTCATGGAAAGAGAATGCAGTTTCAAAAGTCTTGATTTTTTTTATTTATATATTTTTTGGCATGCTAAAATTCCTCATTAATTCCTCATTAAGCTCAAGGATAAGAGAGTAATAGCTGAAAAGAGAGGAGAGAGATTTTCGTCTGTATCGTTTTATAAAAGTGTTCCCTTCAGAAAACAAGTCTAGACAGTTGTAGATTTCTATTGGTTTAAGGTTATTGTAGCATACACACGGAAGTTCGGCTGGACGTTAAAAGTTCCAGATACGTTAAGTGTTTTGCTTGTTTGTTTGCTGCTTCATGCTGTGCTTTGTACAGTTACCTCTTGTGAAGAGTGGGTGAGAAGACATAGTTTTCACGAGATGTGTGCTTCCACCATCTCCTCTAATTACTGCGACACCGTTAGAGCCAGAGCAGGAGGCCGAAGTGAGCGACAGAAAGTGGCTCCAGGGAAACCTACCTCTGTGTTTTGCTTGTATTGATCTTGAACTGTGGTCAAGCTCTGTTTAGGTGCTGTCTCCTTTCCAGCAGTATTTGCAAACTTCTGTGTGAATACTGGATATGTTCAACATTTAAACTGACAAAATGTGTGATTTAGTCAGCAGGGTGAGCCAGAAAGGTAATGGGGCAGGAGAAATGGCAGACAGTCATATTTATATATTTGAAAAAAAAAAAAAAAGTCTGGCCTCCCAGATGTAGCAAAGAAGACTATATTTCTGTTCAGAGCTGCTCATATGCTCAAGTTATAAGACACACACACACCTCTCTAAATGATTTGGCGGCAACAGGATTGTGATAACCAGTGTTGTAATTGGTAACTAAAACTATTACAAATTATTTGTATTAATTGAAATAAAGCTAAAATAAAATAAGATGAAAATTACTAACTGAAATAAGTTTAATATATTATACAAACAGTATTAAAGTCCCAATGAAATCAAAATTGAAGTTTTGACTTTTTTTTTTTTTAAATTCGCATTTAGACGATATACGCATTCAAAACTTAGTCTCTCACTTCCGCCAATATGGATCAGTGATTTTGAAGACATCACTCTGCACTTCAGGTTCTCATCAGATTTTCTGTCCAATCAAATGCTCTCTAGAATCTAAAGCATCCAGCCCCCTACATTATAAATAGATGCTGACGCTGCGTCTGAAATCGGTCACTTGTTCACACAATTACTACTTTTTATATGGTGAATGGCACATAGTGCACTATATAGGGGATATTGAATGATTCAGACAGTGTAAATATGCATTACATTTGGGTGAATGAAAACTGGTTTCACGTTAGTGTCACATGAACTTCCGCACCGCACACACAGTCTGCTCCTGTCCAGAGACACGATAGCACAGAGCGGATCATATGAGCGAGTTGGCGCAGACAAGAAAACGTATCGGACCCATTTGAATTCTGCACAGAATGCTATATTTGAAAGCGATATGGAGGAGATGAGGAGAAACTGTTAGAGATTAGGAGCAAACTGTGCCTTTACCGAGTTTAACGGCTCTGGCCGAGCTGTGATATAAACTAAACTCTATTGGCTATTTTAACAAAAGGGGAGGAGCTGTCCGATATCTACCCGCCCAATCTTCCTGTTTCAGTGGAAATTACATCCATACATTGAATAATGCTGCGTGTTTTCAGGCACTTTAGTGGGCCTTTAACTATTTAGTTGGAGTGCTGGATTATGGTATTCTGCGGTAAGATACTTTTGTATAATGACCACTAAACTCTTTACCACTGTGACGCTTTCGTGTGTCTTGGATCGCCCTATGTTGTCTGTCTTCTCACATGATACAATTATTTCAACTCAAATCAATTGTGTATTTGATAAGTAGCCAATAGCCATTTAATAAGTAGGATAATATACCCTGGTAATTTTTATTTTGTGATGATTACTGACATTTTTCCCTTACTTGGATTTACTGTAGGTAATATTATACATATCTTTTGACAAATATATAGGGTATTAAAACGGCTTCAAACATGATTTCATGCTTAGATTTCTGAGTCAGAACTGTCTGTTTCATAAAATTCACCTGAGTGTATCAAATCTACTTTTCACTGCTTAGTCAAGATGTGTTTTGGCCTATTTTAGTGTACACAGCTTGCTTTTCTGTGAGACCCTAATGCTTTCTTTAAGTATACATGTTGTCTGCAAATTGAGATTACTCACAGGTGAATGATGAAACGTAGATGAAATGTACGTTTTTATTTACTCAACCGCATCTTCTCTAATTTTGTAGCTGCATTTGTTCAACAGTGAAAAGATAATTCTTAGGCATTACGAGATGGTAAACTTATATTTGCCAAATACCCAAGAGAACCATGAAAAACAAGTGTGTAACCAAAAATTTGCCAAATACCCAATAGAACCATGAAAAAGAAGCGTGTAACCAAAAATGTGGCATACCACAGCATCATATCTCAACGTAAAGAGCTGAAAGCTGTCATGTAACGTTTTCTCTGCAAATTCTTCTTCTGACTACATCCACACACTTTCTCAGTCTCAGTTTCAGTCAAGTTTCCCTTCTTTTCCAACATCTGACAAACATAGCCGAAACAATCGCCCCAGACGGTTGAAATAAAGGTGAACATAGTTATGTTCCGGCTTTGTCGTCTTGCTGAACAATAAAGTTCTGTTTAACAAGACTGATGTTTTTAGTGCTCAAGCGAGAGGGAAGGATCCATCTGATTATCACCAGCACAGACGAGCCGAGGACACTCGAGGGCAGTTCTGTTCACGGTTGTTCTCGGGATTCAGTCTTTAATGGTGCTTTGACCCGAGTGGTCTCTCGTAAGAGCAAACAATCATCAGCGCTTGCTCACTTGAAAATATGAGTAACTGAACAAAACAGTCATGGAAGATATTGAAAACCGAAACTGTTTTTGACTGAAATGCCAATGTATTGCTGACATAACAATTAAGAAACACACTTTTTGTGTCCATCCTTTGTAGCCAGTGAGATTCTGATTGAAATCTTGTATTTTCCTTCATGAAGATGGTGTTTATTTCACTATGAATGTGGTTTTATGCTAAACCACCTGTGGAACTGTGTTGACCTCAAATTCAGTACAAAAGAAACTTTAGACCCCTCGCAGATAAGCTTACACAACACACATCCCCCAGCAGAAACACTCAAGTCAATATAGTGCACGCATAGGATGATGAATGTGGAACTCTCTCTCTCAGACTGTAAACAGCCAGTGCAAGACTTCTCATTTCAAGAACCAAATCATGTAATTGAAAAGTGGAAAGGAATGTGAAACCTTTGCTTGTGTCTTTATTTAGAGGGATGTTTCATGTTGTTGAAGCTTTGAACATGAAATGTGGTGAAAAGAGGGAAGGGATTTATGCAACGAAGAAAAGCAGACTCTAAAAGCCCGTTCACATCAAGAACGATAACTTAAAGATAACTATAAAGATAGCTATATTAGTGTCCATACCATATCATTCTGTTTATTCTAAGCGTGTGCTTGTCTGTCACTTTAAATGCTCGAGTTTGTTACAGCAGGATGGATTCTGATTGGCTGTCAATGTTTTTATCGTTCATCAGCTAAATAAAATCGTTGAATAAAATTCCAACGATATCGTTCCTCTCTGCCGTTATTGTTATAGCTGTGGTGTGAATTCTGCTATTCTTTAATATTGAGAACGATTTTTAGAACAATATCTTTATTGTTATCTTTATAGTTATCACACTTTGTGTGAATGTGCCTTAACTCACATAATTTGAATATGACTGCTGCTCAACCAGGTTTTTATTTTTTCATTTGTGATTTTTATTTTAGCTTATTACTCTAATATACAATCCAGAACTGTAATGGGCAACAATTTTACTCAAACTCTGTGAAGTACTGTAACTTAGTCCTGTAAACCTTTGGGAAACTGTAAACATTGCAATTTATTTTTAAAATACACTTTCTAAGTTGCCATTTTTTCAGAATTTTCTCAAAGCTTTTGAATAAATATTTTGGTAATTTTTTTTTTTTATATTCTTTTTAGTTTTTAATAATTAATACAGCCCCTCCCCCTTAATAGTTTATTCATTATTTCATATTTACATTCATATGTTAGTACCATATGAGCTATTGGTCAGTACTGGATGTATATTGGTTGATACTGAATTTCATTTTGCATGCTCATTTCCCTTATTTTTATGTTAAGATTACCTACTCATTTAATAGAGATTTAAAATGAATATTTCAAAATGGTAATTTAATAATGCTGTTAAATATAACAAATCTTAGCAAATCATTAAAAGTTAATATACATTTTTCCTACTGAATATTATAAAAATGTGGTGATTTTAGTTGTGTGTTTTATTTTTTCATTTACAAATAAATAGAATAGATTTAATATTAAATAGAAATTTTGCTGCATTCCCATTTTCAGATCGGGCATTTGTATAATTTGTTAAGTTATGTGTAATGTAATGTTCAACTGATTATGGAGACAGATGCTCAGGGCAGACAGAGACATGTACTAAAGAGGAAGTAAGGACACTGACAGCGACTTTTGAATTCAAGTGTGCACATCTATCCTGAACTGTTGAGTGTATGCGAGAGGTCATGGTAAGGCATGGCTTGTCTGTTGCTGTTTGGTGTGTATGTATTAGCAGTTATATAATGGCAGCAGTGAGCTCGCACCCATAGACAGTAAGAAGATTACACTGCATGTGCCTGAGACACAGGTCCACTGCTGCAAACCCCCTACACCAACATACTTCAACTCTTACTGTATGCAGTCTTAACTCTAGCGCACTGATGCGTCAAATCTCTCTCTCTCTCTCTCTCTCTCTCTCTCTCTCTCTCTCTCTCTCTCTCTCTCTCTCTCTCTCTCTCTCTCTCTCTCTCTCTCTCTCTCTCTCTCTCTCTCTCTCTCTCTCTCTCTCTCTCTTTTGGACAGCCGCTAACACACATGCGCACACACAAAGTCTGTGTTTATGTAACTCACAATCCGAGGGATCTCTCATCTCCTCACCTTTGCAGAGCTTTCAACCCACCAAATACTCTCTCTTGTCTTGATCTCTCTTATGCCTCAAATCTTCTGCTTTTCCACTTCTCTTCCCCCCCCTTGCACCCTCTGTCTTGTTTGTTCTGTACGTTTTCAGTATTATTGAACGTAGCGCTGCACACTTTCATGTGTTGAGTGCTACTACATTCTGATTTTCAGGGCACCCGTGTGAAATAAACTCACAGTGAACTTGAAATAATAGTACATTCCAAATATTACACTTAATATACTGTATGACTGGTGCATTTTATATCTGGTGCTTTTCAGGCTATGTTATTTTGCACAACAGAAGAGGACTGTGATGCAGAGTTTTTAAATGCATGAACTTAAAAATGGAGTAATCCATTTTATGCTAATTAATTTGGAAAGATGCTAATGCAAATAAACACAAATTATGTCAAAAGTATGTACTTTACCATCCCTAGTGAAGTATGTACTTGTATAGTGCTTAGTATCATTGTCATTATAGTCATCTAAAAAAGAATTAAACATATTTCATTTCAGCAATGTTTATTGCTTAACCTGATATACTACAATGACTAAAGTATAAAACTATATAGACATACAGTATATATTTTTTAAACTAAGAAATATTAAAAACGAATAAAAATGACAAAACGCAATAAAAGAAGTTTTTTTCTACTAAAATGAAAATGGAATAACTAAAATAACTAGTGTCTCAATTATACTAAAATCATAGACTGACTGTGTGAGTATATTGTATACAGCCTACTTTTTCCGGCTGCCTACTTTTTTTTCTTTCTTAAATATTAATATAGATAAGATAAACATCAGTATGCCACACTGTCATGACCTCATTACACTCATGTTAATTCGTTGAATAGTGTGGTATTGACTTGTAAATTATTGTAGTTTTTTATTTAATGCACGTTTTTGTAAAAATGTTTGCATGTTGTCAGTATGATCAAATAAGTCAAGAAGAAACTGTTAAAAATGGCAGGTAATATAACCCCTGGTTCATTGCTCACATTGGAAATGGAAGGTCAAGTCAAAAACATGTTAAACTTATTCAAGTTCTTGTCAATCAAAACATAAATGCATACATACAAGAAGTCCATGTTGATCAGTTAGTGCAGGAGATCAGTGAGTTCAGCGAGCGTGTGACTGGAACAGAAAGATTGTGTTAGTGGCCCCTAATGGCCTGGAGGATTGGTGCAAAGATGTGATGTGGTTTCTCTTTTGTATGTGCATCCGTCTCTCTTTGCGGTGTTGTGGGCGCGACATCCTTTCTGTTTTTCTGTGTGTGTTTAAGTGCAGTGGAGTAAACGCTTATCTACAGTATGTGTGTATTTAACAGTACTTTTGTTAATGTGATGTTTGTTTCTAGAAAAAGAATGGATGAGTGAATAAATAAATGTAATAAATAAAATTAAGTGTCAAATTAATTTTGATTTATCTCTTTTTTTCCCTCTCCATGTTATTCCTGGCACTCTCCTGCTCTGCTTCATTATGGGTACAGGTAAGATTTATTTTGGTTTTACATGTTTATTTGAAACTAGAAGCTCCACCATCTTTCAATTTCATGTTATTTTACTGAGACTTGATTTCCAGCATTATGAGAGTGGGAAGAAATGCTACCGTTTGTTACGAGAGCATTTGATCAGTTTCCACTGTGAAGTAAATTAGTTTATTCTGGGCAGTTGTCAGGGTACTGAAATTATTCAAGCCTTTATAAATGTATTTACTGTCACTTTTGATCAATTTAATGTTACGAAAGATTTCTATTACAATTAAAATCCTGTTCTTTTGAACTTTATTAAAAAAAAAAAAAAAAAAAATGTATCACTGTTTCCACAAAAATATTGAGCAGCACAACTGTTTGCAACATAAATACTATGATAATCAGAGAGGTTTCTTGATCATGTGACACTAAAGACTAGAGTAATGGCTGCTGACATTTTTAATGGTAGTGTATTTACAGCAAATACATTTTTTTCAAAGCTCAGCCTTGCAAACATGTGTAGCTAGCTAGTGTTATTTTACCACGTACAACTCCAAATCATTTCTGATTAATATTAGCAACCTGAGAAGGTTGGAGGGAAGTACTTTGTGTTTTACCTGTGCAAATTTTTGTACCATACACAAATCTAGCAAAGTGGAAGTTGTATTGTGTAATGCAGATACTTTTTGATGATACTTCGTTTTAAAGTCACAAAACCGAACCAATCCAGTCAGGCTTTGTTGGTACCATTGATCCCGCGTTCTTGATTAACTATGGAGTGAGTGCACATGAAAATGTGACATCAGTAGTGAACAGCCAATCACTACTGCGATTCACTCATCGAGAGAGAGTCAGCGCGATTCACTTCTCTCTTCTGCCGAAGATTAAAGGGATAGTTCACCCAAAAAAAAAAAAAATATTCATAATTTACTCACCCTCAAGTTGTTCCAAACCTGTATGAGTGTCTTTCTTCTGTTGAACACAAAAGAAGATATTTTAAAGAAAGTTGGTAATCAAACAGTTGACCGTAGCCATTGACTTCCATAATAGGAAAAAAATACTATAGAAGTCAATGGGTGCCGTCAAGTGTTCTTTAAGAGATTGAAAAATATTTTAAAAAGTGACTCATTTACACAGCTAGAAGAAAATATTTCAGCTAACAAAACATATTGCTATACCAATTTAAGTGCAAGTTGTGAAGTTAGTTTATATAGTTGATATATGTTTAGGTATACAGAGACTTCACATTTAACAGCATTGTTAAAGCTTTATCTATTGGTTCTAAAGCTTATTTATATTTCATTAGCCCCCGGTTTCACAGACTAGGCTTAAGCCTAGTCCCAGACTAAAATGCATGTTTGAGCTGTTTTAACTCAAAGCAACTTGCACTGGCATATCTTAAAAATATGTGATTGACATATCTTAAAAATATGAAATGTTTTGTCTAAAGATGCACACTGTACACCAGTAATGTTTTTTTGAGTTTTTTTAATAAGGCGTGTTTTTATAAAAGCTACGTAAATGTCCTAATTGAACTAAGGCCTAATTGTGGCTTAATCTGGATTAAAAAAGCACTGTCTGTGAAACCAGGTCATTTATCTGTATAATCATTTAAGATATGAGTTTAATAATAATTGTTTTTACTATGTAGTGACCTTTTAATTTGAAACAAGAGAAACTGAGGGAGTGACTTTATTGTGTCAGAAATGTAACTTTGCTTACAACTGATTAGTTCAATTTCAGCATGAGATCTCTTACCCACAACAAATCTGTTCCGGAGCAGGATAGCCACTTTTCGAAACTGACTAAAATTGCCTTGCATTTTGCCTTGATTTGGTTCACTTGTGAAAACCAGGTGTTAACCGGTTCTCAATGTCGTCTTCAGTTTGTGTGAGTGTCAGATTTGTGTTACCAGACTGAGTTATTTATGCATGAATATGTAGAGCTTGCATGATGATAACAGTAATCATTTTATTATGACACACATTGCTATTACTTCTCATATTTACTACATTCTCAGTTTTTTTTCCCCTAGCTGCATGTTTGAGGTGTAACATTCATCTATTTGTGTGAGCTTAAACCCCAAAGTATCCTTGTATTTTTTAACGTGTACACTAGCGTATGCCTACAGTCTAACACGCAGCCTTTCAAAGCATCCATTTGATAGCGTGCACGAGCGCAGGCAGTCTAAAAAGTTTAATCTGTGCTATTTTTCTCCAGAAGTTATGACCGATAAAAATGTCTTCCTATTCTTTTTAACTAAAGTTGGGGCTATCTCATAACCCCCTCACACAAGCGCTTGTCAATGCAGGTGGCTGTTGTTGTTGTTGCGGTCTCTTGTATTTTGTTGTTGTCGTCTCTTTAGTTTTGTTTTTCTTCTGTGAAACAACGGTCCGGCCCAGTTTTGCCACCTTGTGGAACAACTGATTAGTGCAAAACCAATCCAATGTACATGTGAGACCTATGCGTACAGTATGCGTATACTATTATGATGGCGAAACTTGCGTCATGCGCACTGTACGGGGACCCTCGCGTACACGTAAAAACCCAAGTATACTTTGTCTTGACATTGGCTTTGTCATGAAACATGATCTTGGGTTTCCTGGGATTATTCCACTTCTGCATTTACAAATAAATTAGACCAGAATCGCTTTTATTGTTTGAAGATGGACAGGAGTGCCATGTTATGGGCTTATAGCTACTGTACATACATTTGCATTAAACGTCAATAGCATGATGGTTGTCAAGTGGTGTGTTCAGGTCTTTGAAAATGGTCTGAATTAAAAAATATTGGTAAACCGATTGAAAATGTTCCAAGGTGAGAAAACTATGCTGATCGATGAGTCGAAAGAGATGTTTCACTCCGTATTGAACCCAGCAGTGCAGTTGATAACATGGTTAGACTGCTTTTTGACATCAAGAAATGTCAAGAATTTAAGCCCTGTCTAGAGTCTATTACCACAGCATTCAATTGTAGGCTATCTCTTGGTTTGTTAAAATAAATAGGCAAATCATTTTAACAGACTGGCAAAAAACACCTACAATGGAAGGTTACGGGCAAAGTATCCCATATTGCCTCATAGACTGCCATTATAAGTGGATTCCATCTGTTTGTCAATTTTTTTGTCAAAAAAATAAATCTGTTTGGCAAATCAAATAATTTTTTCTGGTGAAGGAAAACATTCTTTAGATGTTCTACAAGTTATATTTAACCTGGCACCCATTATGTGTCAGTATGCCGGTTGATCTGTATTTGAACTAACTATCAACCATCCTCTTTATGTTTAAAGAATGTATAGCTGCAAAGTTAATTTCCTGGACAACATGGCTATTTGATCTATCTGTCTGAGCATTTTAGTTATTTTGAAGTTCCCAGTTTCACCTGCTCAGACAGTAGCGTTACTTCGGAAGTGCAGAGCCTAATGAAACATTAGACTTCAGGTGTAGCCTTAAATATTGAAATGATTGGTTGTGGATATCATGTAAACTGTTTAGCATCCCTCCTCACCACAGTTCTGGAAAACTTCTGGATGTTTCTGAGCTTGTTTTGAAGCTCACCTCACCGAAGCTACTCAACACTAATGGCTTAAGTTGATTTGTTGATGTACCTATTCATGTGACACTATCATACCAGACCAAGTGTCTAACATTAAAGTGATTGCAAGTCTTGAGAATATTGAAATATGTTTTGAAATGGGAGAAAATGTCAGTGTAGAGACCGTTATGTAGAGTTTTTGTTCTGTCGTCTTTCTCTTTTTTTTAAAGCTTTTTTTTCTTTCTATAAACTTCTTGACACATGGTCCTCTCTTTTCAGCTCATTCTTTGTTGCCACACACACACACACACACACACACACACACACACACACACACACACACACACACACACACACACACACACACACACACACACACAGAGCGCCCTATGCAGCCACAGGAATGTGTGTGGAGGAAGAACTGGCAGGAGAACTGCCCTGAACTTGTTTCATCCAGTACTCTCTCAATCTCTCTTGCCCTCTCATGTGCTCTCTCTTTCTCTCCCTTCATATTCTTTCTCATTTTCTGTTTATTTATTTTTCAATTCTCTCATATAGAAGAGAACGTACAGGAGGAGATGATCCACTTGTTAAAAAAAAATAATAATGTTGGAGGATTTCTAACGCTCATATGCGTTTCGGGTACAAGTTTTTGTTTTTTTGTTTTTGTAAGCAAACATACAAGACAGAATGTTTTTTCCACATTTAAAGATGCACAGCTTGTCTGTCTTTTTCTGGAAGTATGATCAATAAATTCATTCTTAAATGATTCTTCACAATGTCAATAAACATCACACAGGAATTTGCTTGCTCTCACTTGCTGCTCTCTCTTTTTTGTGTGTGTGATTTGAGCAAAAGAAGCAACATTATGATACTATCGTTGTCCGATTATATTTCTGATTTTAAATATACGTTATTGAAATCAAGCAGAGGAGCTGTCCTTAACCTGCCCAGTACCTATGTGAAAACAGCTTCCTGGGGGCGTTACCAAGATGGCTGACAAGTGAACTGATTTGTCCTAAAGAGACTTTGTGATAGCCTCTGCCCCCCCCCCCCCCACCCCCACCCCCTCCCAAGTCTCGCTCTGTCTTTCGAAGACAAAGGACATGTGAATGACAGGGAGTAAGAGGAAGCCAGCAGACCCCCTGGGAGCGGAAGGGGGGGTTTACAAGATGAGGTGTTTGCTGTGCTTTGTGTGTGTGTGTGTGTGTGTGTGTGAGTGTGTGCGCATGTGTGTGTGTAACCCCAGCCTTCCTCAGGCTCAGTGTTTTGCTTTAGACGTGTGGCTGGGAGGTGTTCATGCTCAATAACGGAAGGGGTCAGAGAGGGTGTGCGTGTGGCGTGTGAATGCGTGCATCTCTCCCTGTCACGATAAGTAGCCCCCTCCCCCCCCCCCCTTCTAACGGCACAGCGCTCATTGACACAGCTTCTGTAATCGAACCCACTCCTGCCTTCTCTCCTCTCATTGGCTGAGACTTTTGTCTCTCTGGCAGATGACTGTCCTAATTGGCAGCGGGCATTATTTTTGCACCGATGATGCCCTGTGTGTGGTGACGTGGTTACCAAATGCCCTCAAGCAGCATCTCAAATGCCAAGCGGAGCAGAGAGAGAGAGAGAGAGAGATCTTTTTCCTGGCACAGAGGATGGCTTGGTACACATGAGTGTGTTTGTTTGAACATCCTACTTGGGTGCATTTATTACCTTCTTAAATGAACTGTTTTTCTTCTAAAAAAATGAAAAGTTGTGCTAAAATTACACGTTTCTGGAAGTACACGTTCAGTGTGTATTCAGAAGCGATTGCAAAAAATGTGTGCTGTGACTTTAAGAGAGTCTGTAGAGACCAGGAAGTCAGAGGCACATTAGCATCTGATTGGCTGCAGGAGGCAGCCAGGGAAAGTGCAGTTGCACACTGTGTGTGTGTGTCTCAGTGTTTGTGAAGGGCTGGAACATCACTGCTGATGGTTCTGTTAAGAGCCCAAAGCCAGATGGGCTGTAGTCTGTCATCTCGCCACATTGGAACAATCAACTTTACACACAGACGCCTCCAGTCTGCAGTAAACACACAGGTGAAACGCTTCTCAAGCGGAGCCAGTGCGCAAACGACGTCTTTGACGCTCTTCTAATCATTAATGCATCAGATTGACCGCTTGTCACAGTAGATCCAGACACAGATGTGTGTGTGTGTGTGTGTGTCTACCCCCCAGTCAAGACCTACCAGCCCCCATCACATTTACACACTTCAGAGTGAGAACGAGAGCACATGAAAAGGATGGATGGGAGTGTGTTAGAGGAGAGAGATTGTAGCGCAGGATATGAGATGGAAGAGCAAGTGTGACATAGAAAAGAGATAAAGAGCAGGAAGAGAGGTGAAGAGGACAATTGCTGTGCGCGCCTGCTGGTTTGGCGAACCTGAACATCCAATTCTCTTTCTAATTATGATTATTTTATGAACAAATTTGACATGGTTATCTTTGACCACAAAAAAAAAAAAAAAAATCTAAATAAATTATTATTAGTGTGTGTGTGTCTGTTAGAGCTGGCCGTGTGTGTGTATTCATATTATATATGACCTTATATACATACACACACATACATGTATATGAAAATGACACCTTTTTGCATTGCCATTTTTGTTCTTTTTACTGTAATGAGAAAGAACTTTATATTTACTAATATTATTTAATAATTATATTATTTAAGTTGTAAAATTATGGTAGCATTTTTCACTGCTTTTAATTTAGGCAAAATTGAAGTTTTTATAATACTGTTATTTATTAGTTTAAAATCTTATTTTATTTAATATATTTAACAAATGATTACAGTTTTTTTTTTACAAATTATACAAATTATTGTATGACAATCTAATTAGAATAATCATTTGCTTAGTTGTTATGAAAGTAATGTCACCATGTAAAAACTAAAAAGCCTTCTAATATTTATTTACTTCTGATTTTGGGGCGAATGTGACCTGAGCTTGTTTTCGTGCGATTCATCTGTGTACGATTTTGCTGCAGTCGACTGTCTTTTGTGTCTGTGCGAACACACACGCAGCCTTTCTGACTGTGTGTTGAGTGTCACAGTCGTGGTTAATATTGTAAGACCTCACGCTGCAATCAGATCCGTCTGACATGCTTTCCCCTCCTTTCCTCTGTTACGACCCCCTTCATAAACACACACGCTTCTGCTAGATCATTTATTGTTTAAACCCACAGTATTAATCACTGTTGCCAGCCTGCTAATTACATCAAACAATCAGCAAATGAGTGAATGATCATTTATGCTAATCAATGGGAAAGCAGAGAGGATTGACCTTTCGTCATACATAATTGATACTAACGTTTCCGACGACTCCTTGCCTTAAAAATCCCTTTAATTCTCTTCCGCTCTTGAGACGACCTCTTTGTTTCTGCTAAGGGACTGTTACGATGAGCGATAATAACTACCCCTTTAAGGGTCCCGGCTGTAATGCCCACCCCCTTAAAGAGGACCTGCCCTCCGTGCCAATTACGCCACGTCAATCAAAGAGGTCTCCATGGTTATGGCTACAACACCGGTTGTGAGAAGGCGAGAGCGTGTTTTATATAGGGAGAGAGAGAGAGAGAGAGCGCTCATGAATAAGTGATGGAGGAGGGAGCATAGGAGGATGGAGAGATCGCATGCAACAGCGGAGGGAAAGACAGATGGGTTGGTGAGGTGAGAGCGAAACGGAGAGGGATAGTTTAGGAGCAGAGAGTTTGGGGAGGAAGATGATTGGCTCAGAGGAAATGGGTGGTATTCAGAGCGTACGGGTATGGTTGTGGAGAGAAAGAGTGAACTCAAGCTTGAGTGCGCAAGTGAGTAAACAGCCCTTACAGCTCTGGAACAAAGCCACACACACACACACACACACACACACACACACGCGCGCGCGCGCTTCTCTCTGTGCGGCCAGGCTCTGTGACGTGTGGCGGGCTTGATGCCCGGAGGCGCTCTGAGGGAGAGAGGAAAAAGCGAGGGAACAGACACACAAAGCTGAAGGAAACACGGAAGAGGACAGGCTTCAGGCAACAGCTTCACTCCTTTTGTTGCCTTCACGCTCTTTTTCTTTTCAGACCGGCTCAGTCTAAAAGCTTTTTTTTTCATAACTGAAATAATACTGGAAGCTGTTTCTGCTGGTCACTCGACTGAGAACCGGTAGTGTTTCTCATTCGTAATTTGAATGTATAAAAATCGTCCTCAGATCAGTATGAGACACGGTTTTGCAGACTGTTAATAATACAGTGGGATGTTTATGCAAAAATACATTTTTATTTACTCGCCCTCATGCCGTTACAAACTGTAAGGTGAAAAAAGTTTTGTAAAATGCCTTTACATTGAACCTGGAGCTTTCAAGCTTCTAAAAAGATGAACCATAAACATATCAAAGTGGTCCATACGTCCTACAAGACGTATGATGGCTTTGTGTGATGAGCAGACCAAATCTTCCCCTCCAGTGAGCTGTTAAAGGAAAAGTTTACCCGAAAAAATGAAAATTCTGTCATCAACTATCCATTTATCAACTTTGACCAGATCATTGAATCAGTGAGTTGAATGTGATAACTAGATCAGTTCAATTCACACTTCAGACATCATTACTTCTCTCATAAACATGTCAAGTGGAACTAGGGCATACATCCTAATTTTCACTGAATTCTAGGGCTGGGTTGATGAAGCGATATTGATTTTTAAATCCCAAGACCAATCTTTTAGTCTTCTGTTTTTTTTGTTGATGCACCAACAAAACTTCCGTAAACATTATTTGTAGCATTCCTCCCATTCAATATAGCAAAAAGCTTTGTGCTTTGTTACTTTTGATATGAAACAATGTCTCGGCTTTTAAATTCTGTCAATTTTTATCACAAAATTTAAACAATAAATGTCACTTTAGTGTAATATATCTACAGATTTATGTAGCCGCCTCAGTTCAAGCGGCAGCACAGAGCGCAAGAGAACCTATCATCTCTACTACTAGTTATAGCCAGAAATAAACCTGAATGAACATTAGAGGCTATGTAGAAAGAAACTGTACAACTTCCTTAAATGCATGATGTGTCAATAATCACTCAATCTGTTTCAACTGCGGAAAGAAGTCAATAAAATAGATTGTAAAGAATGTCACGTAATGTTACATTTACCTCAATGTCCATCACTCTAGAGAGGAGCGTTGTGTGACTTGTGACATATCTATTATAGTTTTATTTAACCTGTTATTGATGTCTTAAAAAACAGTTTTTATTACAGCCACTGTTTAAATGTTTATATTTCAACAATGAATTGGAGTAAAAACATAATTATATCATTAAGGACTTGATGTCTTTTAATACTGCCATTTAAATATTTGTATGCAACTTTAATTGCTTTAATAACTGTTAATAATTTTATCTAAAAAATAAATAGCAATTGAATTTAGTAGTTTGATCACTGTTGTTCATTTTAACCATTATTTCCATTATAGTAATGTAAAACTGAGGGTTCCCTATGTAGTTTACAGCATTAGGCAAAAAAAAGAATAATTTCCTTAAGAAAATATGACATGTACTCTACTGATATTTAACCAAATGAATCCATATTGAATCAAGAGCTTGTGAATTGTAATCGAATAGGGTTGGGTATTGTTTAAATTTCAACTATTCCGATTCTTATTGATTCCACGTCCAAACATAGTTGCAGCTGAATACCATGATCAAACATCAGCAGCCTAAAGAATGACTAACTAATAAACTAGACTAACAAGTATGAATTTAATGAATTATTAAAATATACAGTCAGTAATACAATACGTACAAATAAGCAAATTAGCAATAGCGCAAATATACAACTAAAATTTCAGAAATTAAAATTAAGTGTAAAATGACAGGGCTCTACACTTATTTTTTGGGGGGCGACGTCACCACTTTTGAATAAGAAACAATCAAGACTATAAAACTAGTCAAAACTCCGCAAATCACAACAAGCACATCAGTGAGAAGAACACTCGTTCAAATAGCGCACACACTCAAACCTTACTGCACATCACATTTTTGACTTTATTGATTAGCTTTATTCGTAATGCAACGGGACATAAATTAATCCTTAAAGGATGGGAATTTATGGGGCATTTGCACAAAAAGAATACATAACTTAACGTAGCCTATTTTATGTCGCTCCGGAGTCGCATATCAGTCAAAAAATGCGGCACAAAACATATATAGCCTAAGTCGCACTGGACTTAGTTGCATTTTTTTAGAAATTTATTCCACAAAAAAAAAAAAATTGTTACAGACAGTTCTCCGTTACGGACGTGAGCGCTCTAAAGCGGCACTAAACGAATGTTTTAAAACTTTCACAGAGACCTCAAACTGAAAGCACAAAGCCTGTCTTTAAATGTAATTTCGTTTTGTATTAGGCCTAATTGTATCTTAATTTTAATCGATGTTTCATCAAACAATTGTCTGGATTTAATAAATAAGTAAATAGGCCTATATAGGCTATTAGAAAATAGATAATCAGGACACGGAGGCGCTGGCGAACCTGGAGCTCATCTCATAAATGAACCGAAACTCAGCGTAGGCCTATAATAGGTAGCCTATTGCCTCACAGACCTGAGACATATAGATAGCTTTAATTGTCTGCTTTTAAGCAGAACAATTCAAAACGAAAGAAAACAGACTGCGCTGCTTATGTAATTCGTATGAAATGTGCATTTCTCTCTGGCACTGCGAAGATCGCGAGTCGTCAACTTCATCTGTCTAGCCGACACTGACATAAAAAATAACTGTTTTATTAGTAAATAATTAAAATGTCTCCTGCTATATTTTACATATTTGCCTGTTCCTTACAAAACACTGACAGTGGGGTTTTTGACTTTTTTTTTGTTTTTTTGGAGCAGCTGCGGACAAATTCTTTCGACACACACACAATAGCCTATTACGTAACACTCTGCGCTTATGTTTTAAAAACATAATTTAACATATAAATAACAATTTTTAAATAGCCCACTTAAAGTGGTTATTACAAATAAATGACTAAATGCTGAAAATTAATAAATTTTAAGTCTAGGCCTACTTTATATCAGAGGATGTTTTAAGAGCGAATGAATTCGCGCTGTTTTGAAATAGTTTGTGTGTGGGCACTGTAGTTTTTTTTATGAGGCTACAGACTACTGTAGGCTACTATGAGGCTACTGAAGATTTAGGCCTAAATAACTGATCTCCCGGTAATATAGTGTCCTACTCTCCCCCTCCTCATGATGATGTATTTGCAGCTGTTTCTATAGAAAAATGCTGTGTCACTCGCACGAGTGCGCCCAAATATTTTTTCACGTTCGCACGCCGAAATATTTACTCGCATGTGCGAGTGAAATGGGCGCACTGTAGAGCCCTGAATGACACTGCATAGTTTTCTTTTTATAAATAAAATATAGATGAATCCTTATTAAAATTACAAAAGTTATTCAGTCAAGATCAGTGAGTGATTTTTCTTTGGTTCTTTAATTAACAGTAATGACAGAGACTGCGGTCACTTTAAGACCGAATATACTGATCCAATATACTGTTACACGTGTTTTCTTTTTCAACTGTTTACGGTCATTTAGGACAAAACCGAATTTTACAAGAGTATTTCGACAATTTTGTGTTTGTTTGTCTGTTCAAGTGCAAAAAATATGTGAAAGAACTCAATTCAGTATTTGTGCACTAGGCTATATGTTAGGCGGCTTTTTGTGCGTGCACTCTGAATGTGCCCAGCAGAGAAAATAGCGCATGAGTGCCAAAGTGAGTTGTTTCTCGTCGTCTTGCGCGTGAATAGTTTAAAACCACATTAAAATGTGCACACAGGAATCAATAAGTGGAATTTAAATTTTCATTTGATGACAAGTATCCAATTCCTGACCTTAGTTATCGAATTTTTGATTCCCAACCTGAATCGAATAATGATATCAGTAAAAATACCAACGCAAGTTGTGTTCTGTTTCTAACACAAAGCTATGATACGACTTCAAAACACTTGGAATGTAGCACAAGAGTCTTCACTTTTATTGTTCGTTCTGTTTATTCTAATATTTTTAATATCGAAAATATTGGGCAAGATGTTCCTAAATTTAAAAGAACGAGCATCACACAGGTTTGGAATAACAGGTACCCTGAGTAAACGATGACAAAATGTCTTTTTTAGGCTGAACTATTCCTTTAAAGCAACAACAACGCTGCTTTCTACAGCATCTGCTGAAACAGACTCGACACCCAATCCTTTTCCTGTCTCAGGGGCAATCTGGACATGCTGTTTCCTGTCTAAACCAGTCTCGCTCCTGACACACTCTGAGCGGGAGGGAGCATGTGTGTGGCTGGGTGTGTTTTAAGCGACATGACGATTGTGACATTGGGACAATCAATGCAGTGAGCCATCACACGCACACAGCACCCACACGCTCCGTCAGTAAACAAGACCATGCACACACGCCCTTGCCCGTGCTATGGCCGTCACATTTTGACGAAAATATACAGTCATGGTGTGTGTGTGTGTCACTGGCACTAACCACACATTAGCAGATGTGTTTGGTAGGAAGTAATTTATATGTTAATGTTGTCATTTGCCATCGTAATACATTCACTCAAGCCTGCCATTACTCCTCTACCCAACCAAATGTAGCTTCGGAGACACCGCTTGGCAGTGTGGGCGACCACCTGAGTACAGTCCCTGTCATCCATCCAGACCAGAGGTGTGTGCTCGTGTGTACCCCTGGAATTGAGTTTTTTTGTACTCGTAAATGAGATGGATTTATTTTCGGACGATATGATAGGTTGTTTATCGGAGCCCATGGGGCACTATTTGTCATTATCAGACGTGGTGGAGCTGTGTGTGTGCGCCGACGCTCAACTCCGCTTCACCACAGCAACAATTTGCATTGCTTCAAAAAGGGAGAAAATCATTATTTCTCTCACTCCCGCTTCCCTCTCCTCCCCCTTTCTCAGGGCTCAGGTGTACTTGCTTGTGTGGAGAGCGTTGCGATTCACCCTCTCAGATGAGAATGTTCTTTTCTGTGTGTCTGTGAGGAACTCGCTTCAACCCTCCAGTGTTTTCTGCTGCTCATCTAGACTTTTTACACCCTTCAAAAAGATGTAGAGAGGCTTTTCAGAGCTCTGCAAGAGCTCCCTGAGCTTTACTTATTTGGGGTTGAGTCAGGTCATGGTTGGGACTTGTGGCCAGAGCATCCCTAAGGGATTCAAGACAAAGTCTTAATGGTTTGGCCCCCTCTCTCTTGGGGCCAATGAGAGTCTAAACCATAGAGGACCTTTGTGGGACCAGGACAATGTTTCCAGTTATCTTTCTCTGACAACGACCCTGGTTGTAGTTAATCTGCAGCCAAATATTATTGGTTGACCATTTATTTAATTATTTGTTCAAATACGGTAACACTGTAAACTACATTAGCTACATTACTTACCATAAACTAACAATGAACAACACTTCTACAGCATTTATTAATCTTAGCTAATGTTAATCTCAACATTTACTAATACATTAAGATCAACATTTATATATGTTTACATTAGTTAAAGCACTGTGAACTTGCATGAATATGATTTTTTTTTTAGTTAACAAAGGTTAAATGCCATAAAAAATGCTAATTTGTTAGGTCATGTTAGTTAATGCAGTAACTAATGTTAACAAATAAGACCTTATTGTAAAGTGTTATTGAAAACACAAATAGGTAAGTCACATCAGTGTATAACATCACATTTTATTATAAAAAAAAAAAAAAAACTACAACACAAAATGTGTTAAAAGATTGTAAACACTATAAACAAGTATTTTAGTTCCCCTCACTACAACAAATCCTTTCAATTTAACAGTATTCAGAACAGAACGAGAATTCAAATGTAATAAAACGGACATAAATTATAGTGGCATTTATAAATAACATTTATCATAAACACCAAGCCTAAACAAATTTATTTAAAGTGAAACTGAAACTACCGGCATGTGGGAAATGCACTATACAAATAAACTCACGTAAATCCCTCATTAGGCACGAATACAAATTATGTTTTGCGTGCTAGACGTTAATTGCATTGCATAAGTCACTTTGGAATTTAATTTGCAGCACATTTCAGATTATTAAAGAAACATAGAAATGTTGTAGCATGAAATATTTAAGATTTTGTGCAAAACTGCCTGATCTCTCCTGATCCTGGAAGCCAAGAAAGGTGTGGCTTGGTTGGTACGATTACTATAGGTTACAAAAAAATAAGCAAATGTGTGACATTGAAAAAAAAAAGTTTAAATGGTAGCAAATAAGATATACACAAAATTGATCAATTTAATGATTTTACATATTTACTTAATTGGACGTAGTTTTATATTTTAAGAGTTTGAAATATTGTTTCTGAAAACAGAAAATTGCCATTTATCCATTGGGTGGAATGACCACTTCTGCTTTAAATCCCAAAATAGCCAAATAATGTCCAGTGTATCTGCCTTTCACTAGCAGTAATTTGGATTACGCTCTGAAAGACTTCAGGTTGTGCTTGTGTGGGTGTAGAATCACGCCTTTTACCTTTAACCACAGTCACCAGTGCAGTGATAACTGCGATTTGTGCAGATTACAGACTGGGGTGTATTTGAAGCTTACACAAACACACACTCAGGAGTGTGAATCAATACTATCATGCTGACTTAAGAAGAGTTCTCCCAACATATTAAAAGAAACTCTCTTCTTTTTATTCTCTCTTCTCCTCTGAGCGGCGTTAAATATATTGCCGCCTGACTTTTAGTGGTGTTTAGGCCTTATTGCTCACTTCTATCTGTGACAACAGAGTTCTCTCTCTCAAAGTCTGTCTAATTCAACATATTCAGCTGCAGTCTAATTACTTTGTTCTATTTGTGGCACAGTTGATGAATAGTAGTGCTGGTAGCTATTGCGCTTCTCTTACACAGCTTCCTTGCATGTGTGTTTGTGGTTGAATGCGTGTGTGTCATTGTCATTTAATAAAAGAGCATCTGTGTTTTTCCCTCAGAGAAAAGGTGTGAAATAGAGGAGCTTTTACTTGCAGTTAAACTACATGCTGGTGGAGTCGCCCGCTTAAATGGTTGAAATGTTGATGACCAAAGATTATCGAAACATTACTACCCCCAGTTAGGGGGTTCAGCCTGTAACTCATCCCACACGTTTATGCTATGGACATGAATGATACCTCAAATCATGCGGTTTGAAGAGAGGAGTGCTATTACTTTTCTGTAGTGTGAGCAGACTTGTGCCTGGTCGGCCATAGACTTGCTTTGAAGAAGGGACTTGAGCTGTATTTAAGGACCAGAATATCACTTGACTGAATATCAATATTTACTGTTCGTGGGCAACCACAGACAACACCTTAGCATGGATAAGCCATGCTTGCATTTTCTTCAGAAAGTATTATATCTTAGTATTAAATTTGCTTTTAACCCCCCTTTTAAGAAAGAAACGGTAAATGCATGAATGAGTTGACATGATTCATGAACTTATTTATCAAATACAGGTGTTTTGATCACGTAGGGTCCATTCATGTGTGTGCTTTCTTTTCTCTGTGTGTGTGTGTGTGTGTAAACAGCAGCTGGGACCTCCTCTGTGATTAGATTAGGTTCTCTTAGCGCTCCCTAATTGGTCCAACAAACAGAGAGGCTGTCTGGGATACAGCTCCATCCTTTTATCTCCCCTGTACACACGCACACACACACACACACACACACACACAGATGAGTCATCAGTACGTAGCCCTTCTGTCCTCCTCTTACACTTGCTCATTTCATTTGATCACTTTCTGTCTCGCTTGCGTTAGAAAGTACGTTAATCAGGAGGTTATTTTTGCACATTGATGCTTTCCCTCAAAGACCTTTTAAACTTTCCTCAGGATGTTTATTTCACTGTAGCTTTTATTGTCCTTGGTGCATGCAAGATAATATAAAGTAGAGCAGTGGAATCAAACGTCTTTTTAACTCCACGTGTTAGGTCCACAAGTCATGATGTCGTGAAGAAACCAAAGCTCCCAACAGACTATAGAGGCTCATGCTTGATATGCCTGAACTCACCGCTTTGCTGCTACTTCTGACTAACTGATTCACACCAAGAGTGACATGAAAAAGCACTGTGAATCACTGACAAAACTTGCAAGCAATGATCAACTAAAGCAAGTCACAACAAATGTTACATAAGTTTTCATCAGAATCTGAGAACAGTTTACTTACCTGAACAAAAGCAAAACATACTCTGGTTATTCTTGCGCTTCATCGCAAAATGAAAACTTTTACCAACATGCGGCTGATTTCTTGTCAATGTCGTGTAATTGGACAAGGTGTTATGTGTGCACAAGCCCTCTTTTAGTTAAGATTTTGTCGACTCGAGATTTAGGAGAGTTTAAGAACGCATTTATATTTCATATCATCGCTGTCTGGCAGAAACCTTGCAAATATTTAACCAATGAAAAATAATAAAAAGAGCTTGTGACTAAACCGCGTAACTCCATTGGATCCTCAAACTCTCGATACGACCATACTGCACACATACAGTTCAATGTTTTCTTTACTCAAGAAAGTCAAAAACCTCATAACTCCATTTGATCTTGATTAGAGATGCACCGATTGCAATTTTCTGGGCCGATTTCCGATTTTTCATTAAGTTTGACCTGCCGATACCGATTTTAGCCGATTCCGATTTCATTTTTTCTAACCACTTTACAGCACACACAAATATTTATTTTTATATATTTTCTGTAATAGAACATTTTACAATTTGCATAGTACATATTTTTTTGAACAGATAAACGCTATAAAATAGAACTATATAAATTACTCCAGGCGTGGGTAATTCACACACATCTAAAGTGCATTGTTATGGAAGAACCATTTCCTTTTCACATTCAATATCCAATCATTTTTTTATATATGTATTTAGCAAACTAAACGTGGGAATGGCAATAAAATAGCAAAAAAACAGGGAATGGCAATAAAATAATATATAAATAAAAAATAAAATAAATATAGCATTGCAGTATAAAGATTTTTCTCAAAGCACACACACACACACAGACCTATTGCAATCACTTGTACAAACTGAATAATAAAAAACAAGTTTAAATGGATACTATAAATATTAGTCTTCGTTTAATTTTCTGAAATAGCCTACTCCAGTTCTTGTTAAAACACGCAAATTCTGTGCATTTTGGGCACTTTTTTTTTGTGAAATCCTATTTAGGCTATTTTGTGCATCAAAAGTGTGCTTTCCCTTTAATTGAGCGTGAGCAGTGCAGCAAATAGACTCGGCGCTGAAACACGCGCTTCACTGCTCGCGACGCTCCTGCTTGACGCTCACGCGCTGCTCCCGCTGCCGTTGTGAAAGCACTCATCGATTAACATGCACGGCGGAAAAACATACGCGCTTGCGGTCTGAACGGACGTAATTCACGAGGTTTTTTACATGTGTGTTCCGTGTGCACGTGTGATGGTGATGTTGCGCAATGTTAATCATGCGGCGCCCGAGTGCATTTGACCGGCATAAAATCGGCATTTGTCAGACTTCACGTGAAAATCGGCCAATTCCGGTCACCAGCCGATCAATCGGTGCATCTCTAATCTTGATCTTGGTAAAATGTTAATATTAATAATATGACTCATCCAAGGGTCTGACCATATGTAAACCACAATATCGACTTTGACTAAACTGTTTCATTATTGAATTTTTTTTAATTTCCTGAAAAGTAGCAGTTTTGTACATCTAAGTTTTCCACACTAGAGCGATGATATATAACATTGCTTATACCTTCACAGTGATGTGCACTAAACATGTTTTATTTGAATCATTAGTAAGACTATGAATGAATGCTATTACTATTTTATAACGGTGTAATAGAGGCTTTATAACATGTAATAACATGTTTGACGGGAGAACAAAGGCAGGAAAGAGGGCAGGTCCCGCATTGAATCTATGATCTCCATGCACGGATATTAGTTTAGGAGCGTTCACGTGAGCGGCAGGGCCATGCACGTTTATCCGCACCACTGAACAGGAAAATAGTTAGTGTACCATCCACATGTGCATTAACACATGCACATACATTCTCTGGGAAAGAGAAACCCCTCAACGAAGTCCAAATGCTGCTTGGCAGGAAATGAAAAATGGATTAATGTTGCACTTCCTTGACACACACAGATGCACAGAGTCTCTTGCTATGTCTGCTGCAGCTTTCTAGTTCCTTACACAGAATCACATGAGTTAGGGAGATGTGATTGTTCTTTACCAGGGCTACGGCCAAAATGAAACATTTATGATTGTATGTTATATCTTGCCCAGCGCTCTCTTGATTAGACTCTTTTTAACATGTGCTATAAGTTTTGTACAAAAATTGTT
Source organism: Squalius cephalus (assembly GCF_949319135.1). Lineage (NCBI taxonomy): Eukaryota > Metazoa > Chordata > Actinopteri > Cypriniformes > Leuciscidae > Squalius > Squalius cephalus. The sequence continues at coordinate 26,575,084 of NC_137123.1, forward strand.
ACAATTGTAAATGTCACAAAACAGGCAGAAACGTTTAAATAATTTCGGCAAAATTACAGTACATGTTATTATTCATATGATTATAATGAATGCATGCATGATTTAGGGATGCATGATATGATATGTACCAGTTATTGGCCAATATTAGAGTTTAAAAAAAAAAAAATTTACTGGTTGATATTTAATTGTTCATGCTCATTTAGTCAGACAGTTAGAAGATGGCAAAGTATTTTTTTATATTATTGTTAAATCTCTGCTAAATGAATGTGTAAATGTCTAAATTTACTTCAGTGTTTGAAACAATTTATTTCTAATTTATTTGTATAAAATAGTATGCAATTTTAATATTGTGTATCCTGACATCTGCATGCTCTTAAGAATTTGAAGTTTAATTTCGACAACATTTAATATATTTATGTGCTGTTCTTAAGAATATAGCATAAACATGCTGCAAGTTTTTGCCATATAATGTGTTTTATACTTTTAAAGTGCCATTACTCGCATCAAAGTTCAAAGACCTGAAATCACTAATGAAATTTGTTGCAGATTATTTTCGTAATTGATTTTCTTTTATCAATAGATTTTTATCAGTTAGTTATCAGCCCTATTCTTTTCCATCTTTTCTCTTCCGCCAGCTCGTTTTTTGAGTATACTTAGTCGTTCAGTAATATTTAAATTGCCATCCACCCTAGAACCTACACTGGGGCCAATTACAAGAGAGCAGCTCCCTCCGTGTGTCTGCGCACTCACTCCTACAGTCTGGCTCTCTTGAAAACCTTTGTTCATAGAATCCTGAATAACACAGCACATCCTCTGTTGCTCCTCATACCATAACACACACAAACATATCTCTCTCTCTCAAAGTGAGGCCAGTGGGACACAGTTATTGCCTCGCCAGTGCGCCATCAGGGATGCTCATATCTGTGATGTGCTTTGTTTCCATGGTAGCCTCTCTGTCTCTCCTCCAACCAAACCCCCCACCACCCCGGAGAAAAATTGAAAAATGGAACATTTAAAATAAAAAAGTAGCTTGAGTGAAAAATATGTCAGTGATGCTTGATGGCACCAAAGTATCTGCATCTCTTTTTAAGAAATTCTCTGTTTTTCTCTCTTTCTCTCTTACTTTCTCTCTCTGTCTCTCAGATGCTTGATTGGCTCATCTGTACTCAGCCATCCGCTGTCTGTGAGCCAGTTAGGGAAGACAGACTGCCGTACACACACACACACACACATGCTCAGACTGAATCACGGACAGGTGCACACACTCATCCGCTTATTCAGACACAAATACACACACTCCAGACTTAATACTGAGCAGCAGCAGGTGTCTTACTCTTCATTCAGTATGAAAAGATGACCATGTTGTGTCCATTTGAATGTGTTTTTAAAAGAAGGGGATTTATGAGAATGTGATGAGGTCACACTCTCTACTTTCTTTTGTCTTTGAACGCATCTGGAAAAACAAACTCCTTCCTGCGTTCTGTATTGTCGCTGTTTTCTGCTTTCCCTCTTTCTCAACTCTTTATTGTACATGGATTTGTGTAAGCATGGCCATATAATAGGCGCACTTACCACGGCTTATTGATGAGGATTGTTTTCAGATCTTTTTTGTCAACATGTTTTTCAGGAATATGAATTATTTTAATTGGAGGAAAAAATTAAATATCGCAAAGTCAATATTTGCCAATATCGTGCAGCCTTAATCAGAGTAAAACTTACTCCCACTGGTAAGTGCACCTATTATAATCATAGATAAATACAGTAGAATAAAGATACAAATTAAATAGTGTTTTGTTTTTCAGGCAAGTCTAACATATTCAGGAACAGACATTAAATAATTAAATGCAAAATAAAACTGCATAGTCTTCACTGTATAAATTAAACATAATTAATATTTGTTACAGCTACAAAAGTGATTTTCTCTTTGTATTTTGTTGTTTGATTGACATACAGCATCAGGAAAATTAGGCTGCTGTCACTTTAAGACCAAATGCATGGATCCAATAGAATGATACACATCAGTTTTCTTTCTCAATTGTTTGTTCACTGTGTTTACGTGGATACTCGTCGAGATGAGCATTTTGACATAATTTTGCATGCATGTATTCAAGCACAGATAGACCCAAAAGAGAACGTAATTTTGCGTCTTGCACTCAAATGGTTTAAAATCGCTTGAATGATTAAACTGACAGAACCTAAAATACGTGCAAGTGATTAACTTTCGCTCTATGAATGTTATACTTTGCAATTAATCCGAGAATCACGTGCGTTTCGAACCATGGTGCCTGGTCCAACTACGATCCTTTAACATCGTACATCCTGCGATGCGACTAATTTCTAATTTAATTTCTAAATAATTTAAATTTTTAATTTTAACTAAAAACTCATTTAATTTACAATAATTGTTGATTTACAATATTGTCTGGAAATAATGCAACTATAATATTAGTTTATATAGTGTTAAATATAATTAATATAAGATCAATAATATATGTCAAGCTTTGCATTCATGCACTACTAAAGATTTGTCATCAGACCCCAGAAATCTCTTTTACAGTGGCCATCCATATTATTGAGCCTTGATTAAGCCATGTTTTTATTTTTTTTATTTTTTTATTTTATTCACCGGACAAAGCCGGCTTCCGAGACACTGTCCGTAATGCAGCATCGACCCCATAGGGTAGGTGACAGTCTGTCAACTGGCCTGAAACACATTCACACTGGCACCAGGCCAGCAGAACATCCTTATTGTTGAGTCCTCTACATATGCATATAACAAATTATTGTTCTCTGAATAGACAGAGATGTTTATGGAAACATAAAGAGACTACATGTATAACACAGAAGGGCATTGTGCATATGCACACAGATACACACACACACACACACACACACACACACACACACACACACACACACACACACACACACACACACACTCCAGTATCAAAGCACCTCATGGTGGGGGACAACGCAGTCGTGGTGACCAGACCATCTGGCTGGCGAGCTGAGGAGGGACACCCTCCTTTCTCTTGCTCTTTCTGTGTCTCTCTCTCTCTCTCTCTCTCTCTCTCTCTCTCTCTCTCTCTCTCTCTCTCTCTCTCTCTCTCTCTCTCTCTCTCTCTCTCTCTCTCTCTCTCTCCCTTTCTCCCTTTGCCCCTGGCTGAAATGGCACCAAGTCAAAGCCACCCCATCCCACCCTGAGGGTGCAAACCCAGATACCACCCTCAAATAAGCCCCATCTGCAGTTGATACATCTGATACAAGCCAATTTAAACATGATAGTTATACAGTGTTTTGAACTGTGGTGAAATGCAACAATCCAAATGAGAGAGGTATGCTATGTGAGCCCAAATTTATTTGTAGTGCATTTGCCACACAATGGTAGTTTCAATTTCACTTATAAATAAATTCGTTTAGACTTTGTTTATAAAAAATTTCGTTTATAATGAATGTCACTATAATTTGTACTTATATTTTTCATTCCTGTTCTTTTCTGAAAACATTCAATTTAAAGGATTTGTTGTGGAGTGAGAGGAACTTAAATACTTGTTTAAAGTGTTTATAATATTTGTAAATGTTTCATTTTATTTACCGGTATTTTACATTTATTTCAGAATGTTTAGTATTGAATCAGCTGCTATACATCTTTTCAGTTTTTGTGTTTCTTGGAAATGTAACTAATGACCTTGATGTTGCTAGCACCGTCCTCTAGGGCTGCACGATATTGGGAAAAAAATTACATTGCGATATTTTTTTCCCAACGATATATATCGCGATATTGCGAGCCATCAATCCAGGCTAAAGTCAATAATTACCATTCCATGTTATTAATAATTTCACTAATAAGCAAGCTTCATTACAAGTAACAAAAAGGCCACTTAATATTTTATTCCAGAAACATATTTCTCTCAGAATTCGGTGAAGGTTCTACACAGGACCTAACAGGTTCAGGTTCTGGACCCGAAAAATTATGTTTTCTGTGCTGATTCAGTGACGCGTTCATGTAAACGGCACCTAGAACCAGCAAAAGTAATGATTAATAATATGAAAAATATTACAGTGAGACATTTTAATTGTTTATTAATAAACAAGTGTTTTCTGTAAAGATGAAGTTGACAATATACTGACTCGCGATCTTCGCAGCAGTGATCGGGAGATATGCACTTTTCATACAGATTAATTTTTTTTAATGGTTCTTCTGTAGATAATTGTTATTTCTATTTTTTTTATTATTATTGTTATTTTTAGGTGTGTGAGGCGAGTAGACTACCTTTTATGCTGAGTTTCGGTTCATGGATGATAGCTTAATCTCCAGTTCAGGCGCTGGCTGCTATATTTATATTTTTAGGCTAGGCCCTATTTATTAAATCCAGAAAATTGGATAATGAAATACTGATTAAAATTAAGATACAATTAATACAAAACGAAATTCGTTTTAAAGAAAGGCTTTGTGCTTTCTGTTTGAGGTCTCTGTGAAAGTTTTAAAGCAGTCTTTTAGTGCGGCTTTCATAACGGTCGCGTGACGCGTCCATAATGTCACGTAACATTGTTTTTTCCTCATAAATGCGAACACGAAACGATTTTTTAAAAAAGACAACCATCCAAGACTTTATAACACTCCAGCAAAGTAGCCTACCTCTTTTTGGTCAACATCCTCCTTTTTGTAGACGAAATAGGCTAGTCCCAAATAGCTGATTTTGATTTTGTTGCGGCGGATCCTCTTCGTCGCGCATTTTTAGCTATAGGATTGCCAGTGAATGTTGGCTGTGAGCGTGAGCGCGGCAGAGCAAACAATCACTGTGCAGGCACGCGGAACGCGTATGTCACCCCAGCAAAAAGCCATACAACAAACTCGTGTTTACTGTGTGCTACCGTTCTCTTACACTATGGGTGCTACTAACGTTACCCTTCGCATCGCATGTTCCGGCGATGTGACTATCGCTCATTTGCACATCGCGATGTCGATGTTAAAACAGAATATCGTTCAGCCCTACCGTCCTCTACCAGTTAGGCTACAGAAAAACCTCTGTTTACCTGCTGACTTGTTTAGCCATGGTAGTACCAGCATCGGGTATGATCCTCATCTTCTAGATTCTAGATAAATTCTAGATAAAATTGAGAATCATGAATTATTATTATTATTATTATTATTTATTTTAAATAGAGATCACGATTCTCAACATTCAACTAAAGATAATGATAATGCTAAATTGATAATTGCTACTGTCTATTTAAAATGTTAAATTCATTTGAATAAATTATTTTAAAAAACTGTTTGAATGAATGATTCAATGAATGACTAACTCATAAATACTTCACTTGTTTCATTACGGGAATGATAATTTTAAGTCACTTGTTGCCACCTACTGGTGTAATGATACAATCGTTACTTTAGTTTCTTTCAAAAGGTGATTTGCTCTATTTTCATTGCTTCCGTTGACATCTGTGTTTATATCCGAACTATAAACTTTTATCCTAATATTCATATCACAGAAGTATTTGTAACACAGAAATAGCGATAGGCCTAAAGACTGTTTGTGAAGCTGTTTCATACCTATACATGACAATGCTCTCCCTGGCTCAGCCGCAGTGCCGCCACAGATCTGAATGTCCCGGTGTGATTTTATCAAAGGTTTAATAGACACAGGCGAATCACTGTTATTTAGGAACGAGATTGCGTGGTTGTTTTAATCGAGATCGCGATCTTTTAACGATTAATCATGCAGCTCTACTTCATTTTATGTGTTATAATTAAATATATAAGTAAGTCTTGTGTATTGTAATAAATGTTGTGATTCACACATCCAGAGCACATGACCTTCATTAATGGCCACATCCAGACGATAGACCATAGTAAAAACTACAGAGATCCCAATCCTGTTTGAATCAGTATGCCATAGTGCTCTATTAATAATTGTAACTGAGACATCATTTAGAAAGCTAATCCTGCCCAAATAGACTTGATATGTCAAGGCATGTATATTAGAGCTCATTTTTTGGGTTTTAAAGGAACTTTTCACTCTTAATGCATTTCTACTTCAACAATATTGGCTTACTCTGTCCATTCTATCCCTTCCTTCCTTTTCTATAGCTCTCTTTCTCTCTCTCTCTCTCTCTCTCTCTCTCTCTCTCTCTCTCTCTCTCTCCTCTCTCTCTCTCTCTCTCTCTCTCACCCTCCTCCCCCTGTTTTATGACTTTGCTACAGCTCTGAGCCTGATCTCTGTGAAGGGAGAGATGGAGTGAGAAAGGGAGGTGGTGGAGAGAGGAAAAGGACAGGCAAATGGCCGGATTGATTTACAGAAACTGAGGACAGCAGGCACAAGCCCCTCCTCTGCTCACTTCCTTTCTTCCTCCACCCATCCACATTTTCTCTCTATCTCTCTCTCTCTCTCTCTCTCTCTCTCTCCCCCCCCCCCCCTCCCCTTTGCTGTGGTACGGCTCCAAGAACAGGAAGCAGTGGAACACTAAAAATAGAGAAAGAGAGACAGACAGAAAAGAGCATTTGGAGAGAGGGAGGGATGGCGAAAGATATAAACAGAGAAATACTTTGCATAAACAGATGGGTAATTGGAAAGAACGAAGGAGAGAGAGAAACTAGAATTATAAAGTGGTCAACAAGATAACTGTAAAGTAAGTTTTCATTTCCTGCTGTCATTAGATGAAGGTAAATGGCATGAGGGGGCGACAGAGAAATGAAGAGAGGTTGTGGGGTGTCTGTCGCACTCCTCTCATCACTAGGCCTGCGGGCAAAATTACGTCGTCTCTGACTAGGTACCTCTTTTGAATAAGTACTTGCTTTGCAACTGTTAAGTATGTTCGGTATACTATGAATGTAATCCGGATGTGCTATATTAGTTCATTGTCATGTGACATGCGTTTTCAGTTGTGTCACTTACGTCATTCACTAATCTTCTCCTGTGGAATCATGGGATAGTAAATTGATCAGATAGGCCTACTCACTTAATATCACCAGAAGTAGTAGGTCATCCATTTTCACATACTATTTTCACCTACAATATAATAGGGAAGTATGTACTGTATATTCAGATGGAGACGTGAGATTTTTTTTTATTTTTTTTATTATGGCTGCCATGTGTCCTCGGTGTACTCTTGCTTGAATCCAGTGATTCGACTACATGTGATTCGAGTGATTCGACCACATGTCAGTACTTTACCAAAATTAGAAGATGCCAGAAGAAGAAGTCTAAAGATGCCATTTGGGATAGACATTTTCTGAGGAGTTTAACCTGTAGCATTGATGCTAATTACCCATTACATTAGACATTAACACACCATTAGCATACAGCTATAGAGGCAACTCAGACCTGCTTACATGTACACAAACATGTATTCCCTGAGATAAAGGTTGTCAGGACTAAAATTAGGTGTTTTGTTGCTGTAAAACGTATATTTGAATCATTAGCACTGACCTAGCATGGATGCGTTAATCATGGATAGCATCTTCTCAGTTATTTCCATTATTCACACATGGCACCTGAGGGTCACGTGTTTTGGCTATTCTGAGGAAAATCCACCTATGTTACCTTTTTATTTGATCCCCTGTTGGCTGTCAAGCTTAAGCTATAAATCTACAGAGTTCTGCAGTGATCACTCAAGCAATATCAATGCGTAATGTTTCTTGTCTTCAAGAATGTTGACTTGTCATGTTGTGCGAGATTATCCTTGATTATCCAGTCGATAAAAGTGTTTTGATCTGCAGTCAGTGGATTATGTTTCTGTACCCGTCGAATCGTAAAATGTCATGTGACAGATGTAGACCTGATCTGGGATAAAATTGATAATACCGCATTCAACTTTTTAATGAATATCTTTAACACATTTACCAACACCTCTAAGTTATAACCATAACTTAGCACATCCTGATGATTAGCATTACGGTTTATCATGATCGGAACCATCCATGATATTTCTGAACTCATGAGTCCATGAAGTCTGAACTTTGCTTGATGGGTGACTGTGTGGCGGGATTTGCGCTTAACTGGTTTTGGGTGGAAAATTGCACTTTGTTTTAGCGAAAGCAAGATGATATATGTTTTTGATCGGACATTGAGGAATTGAACATGGAAGTGAAGCTTTTTTTTTTTTAAAAAGGTTGTTTTGCAAAAGGTTGTTTTAGACGTTTGTTGCTGTTTACAGAACTGCTGTTTATGCTGGATGGCGGACCATCTGAAAGGTGCATTGCGCCCCCTATAGTGTTGGAGTAAATTCGTTTTATTCTAGTACTTTTTGAGGTTCACTTTGCTTTTTTGTTTTGGTCTTATTGTGAATAGCCCTTAGTGAGGGTAAATATGACGTGAATTATAACAAAGCTGTGGAAATCAATTCAGTTGCGGCTGTGTTAATGTCCTTTTTTGTTGTTGTGCTAGATGCACAACAGTACAACCTTTTGAACTAACTAGGTTTCTATCTCTCAATGACCTAAATGTGTTTCAGAGTATTTGCATCTATCTGTAGCCTATATTGGCACACATATTGCATATATGTGAGACATACTGCACTAGTCAAGCTAGTTACCATCAGACCCATATTTACAGAGTGAGGACTTGAAGTTATTAAGAATGTGACAAATGAAGTCAGTGGGTGGAGCTTAGGCTGAAGAGCATGTGAGTAATGTAGAGATGATTATGAGCAGTTTATTGTGATGAGTCGCTCTTTGTCTTCCTCCCTCATTCTCCATGCTTCCTGTTGTCCCTTGCGCTCTCTCTCTCTCTCTCTCTCTCTCTCTCTCTCTCTCTCTCTCTCTCTCTCTCTCTCTCTCTCTCTCTCTCTCTCTCTCTCTCTCTCTCTCTCTCTCTCTCTCTCTCTCTCTCTCTCTGGGTGAGGTGCAGTAATTGTCTCTGCTGGCAGGGCTGCTGAAGGCTTTATTGGATTGGAGTAGGATTTCAGGGACTGTGTTTAACATGCACCCAGGCGCTACAGTGCACACACACACATTCACTCAGCCAGTGTTTAAACAGGCTGCCATTAACGGTGAGGGAGGGAGACGGCAAGCGAGAGAGAACGAGTATTTAGCAGCATTTAGGAGGAGGCGGTGTTGCTCAACGAGCGGAAGCCTTGTGTGCTGACTCTCCGTGCCCCCTCTTTCTCCTCCCTCCTTTCTTCTGCTTCTGCTCTCTCCTGTCCTCCCCCTCCTGTCTTCCCTCTCTCTCTCTCTCTCTTTCTCCCTCATTAATATCTTATTATATTAGTGTTAGCCAGTGGGTGCTCCTTCCATCTTCACACGTACTGGCACCAAACGCACTCACAAAAACACTGTACTGGGCTGAGAGTTATTTATAAACCTCTGTATCCCACAGACAGGAACTCATGAGGGAGAGAGTGAGGTAGAACAGAGTGAGAGAGAGAGAGAGAGAGAGAGAGAGAGAGAGAAAGGAGGGGTGAGGTAATGCATTTTTTCCAGCTAACCACAACATTCCAAAATTTCTCTACAACTAGATTCAAGTGGGAATTGTATTGATCACAAAACAACAGCTTGCGACAATGTGTGCATTTTAATTATGTACAGTCATGTATTTTAAAACAAATAAGATAATATTTAGTTAAGTTTTCTAATAATTTAGTATTGCGTTGAAGAACCTACATAACAGATATGTTTATTCCATAGACACATTTTCTTGTTTAGAAGTACATACGTTTGGTTCTTAAAGGGATTGTTCACCTTAAAGTGAATGTTCTGTCATTGTTTGCTCACCTTAGTTTGTGTCTTTCAAACCTGTATGACTTTCATTATTCCTTGGAACACAAAAGAAGACATTTTGAATAATGTGATAGTCGCTCTTTTCCTTGCTTTACTTTGAATGGAAACTGAAGCTTTTAAGCTTCAAAAATGATGTAAAAGCACTAGGGGTGTGCCTCAAGCCGAATACTATGTTTGTAAAGGAAATGACGCATTCTACGGAGTCCCTAAAGGGACATGGTGATGGAAAAAAATAAATGAGATGGGTGGAAAAAATATATTTCAATGCTTTTGCATTCTCTCGCAAAAATAATAAAATAAGAGCGGCAGTAATGATAACACACTTTACAAGAGGAGATATCTGTCAATGACTCTCAGGATCTGTTGCACACCAAATCCTCTGACATCACCCTGTCAGTCATCTCTCCTTACTATCTTCATGTGATGAGCGAAATCTGATGTACTGTAATGTAACCAACTACTGCAGCAAGCCTAACCGACACTCATTTTCCATGCCTTTCCTAGGCATGATTTAGATTTAGGCTTCTAATTCAGATTTAGGCTTCTGGCACATCCCTAAAAAGCACCATAAACGTATCATAAATGTCCATATGACTTGTGCGCTACTGTCTTTTAAAGTAATACAATAGCTTTGTTTGATTAACAGACCAAAATTTGGTTAGTGAGTTTAACTGGAGAGGCAGATCAGTCCAATATTTGATTGAATCATTCAGACCAGTTTTATGAAAAAACTGGTATAAACTGTAAAAATGTATTGCAGATCTTGCGCGACAGAGTGGTTTGTGGATGATTCAGCCATTTGGTGCTTCTTACATAAACTCACATGAAAGTTTTCTTTTTAATTACAATTTTTTTATTATGAAAGAAAGAAAAAGAGAAAGAAAGAGAAAAAAAAAAAGAAAAAAGAAAAAAAACGAACGAACCTGGGTATACATAAACTCTTGAACAGGACAATTTGTATAATTTCAGTTACAATTTTGTCTAATGGAATATATGTAAATGTATTCTATGGTAAATAGCTTCCTTGAGGATATAATAAATAAAATATTAAATGCTATTTTTATGAACGTTCTTATTTATTCTGCAAGTTATGAGCACAACTGTCTGTACCAAAGGATGTTTCTTTCAACTCTTAAATTAAAGGGTCATGCACTCAACTCATTTTAAAGTCACACACACACACATACACACACACACACACACACACACACACACACACACACACACACACACACATTTTTTAGATAGAAGTACTCTGAACAGTTTATACTAAAGAGAGGGTATGTGTTATCTGTTGTGTGTCTAAGGTCGGTCTGCCTTTATTGTACCATGCACATTCAAGAGCTCAGTTTAATGATGTGGATTAAACACACACACACACACATACACAGTATATATATATACTACCATGCAAAAGGTTTGGGGTTAGTTAGATGTTGTTGTTTTTTTTGTTGTTTTTTTAGCTCTTATTTATTTAGTTATTATTCTTTCTTTTTTTTTTTTTTTTAAATAAACGTTTTCTCTATATTTCTACCTGTTTTTCGGGGGGGTTTATGCATTTCAATAAAGTTGTACTTTTTCCTGTGATGGCAAAGCTGAAAGTGAGTCTTCAGTGTCACACAATCCTTCAGAAATCATTCTATTATGCTGATTAGGTGCTCAAGAAAAATTTCTCATTCTTATATAAATGTTGAAAACAGTTACACTTAAAGTCCCCCTGTAGTCAATAATTGTATCCCTTAAAACTCATCCTTGATCACCAAAATGACGTTTAAAGATTTTTTTCCTTGAAAAAAATTCTTCATGCCTTAAAATAGCTTGAATGTAACTCTACACCCTTGTCTCATTTAGTAAACGCGGTTCTATGAATATTCAAATTAGCCCCGCCTCACGCCAGCTCAGAGATCCACTCGTTGATGATCACACATTGATGTGGTTGGTTACAAGGTAGTTTGTGACGTCCGAAATCAAACCGCGTCTTTAGTTCACTGCAGTTTTAAGGAGAAAATGCTCAGCAATGGTGTTGACTTATGCATTTGTACATGGTTTGTCTTAAAGCATATTTAAAAACACCACATAGACATATAAGCAACATTAAAAGCTTGATTTTCGCCACAGGGGGTCTTTAATATTTTTGTGGATTTTTCAGGATTCTTTAATGAATAGTAAGTTTGAAAGAACATTACATTGTAACAATGTGAAAATATTTACTCTCCTTTTTGATCAATTTAATGAATGATTCATTGCTGAATAAAAGTATAAATTTCTTTCAAAAAATGCTGACCTCAAACTTGAATGGTAGTGTATATCAGTCGATATTTCCCCTATTTTCCCTTCAGATTATCTCATGCTCACTTAAATTTAATCTTTATAATCACTAATAATTTAAGGTCTAAACACTTTAATTTTTGTATTATTCAGTGATATACAAGTTATATGTAATAAATAGCACTATATAAAAAAAACTTTTTGTCCATCTGCAGTGAGCAACAGGATGTTGTCATTTGGTTGTTTTCTATTTCTGTGGCGTCACACTCAGTAGCCCCGCCCACTGAAGGCTTATTGGTCCAGAATCCTGCTCGTCTCTTCTCACTGTACGTTGGCAAACATCTTGAGCCACATTGCACAGCAATTTTGACAGACAAATTGTTTGTCGCTGGGAACGTATTGCATTGCATCTTCACTGTAAGATATATTGTTGGATTAACTTAAAAAAATAACCTGGTTGCATTAAAATTGAGTTAATTGAACTTAAAAATTTGAGTTGATGCAATGAAGTAAATTGGTTTAATCAACAGACACTCAAAATAGTTTATCTAAACCACATAAATGATCTAAGTTGATTTAACAAAAAAAAAAAAAATTGTGATAAATCAGGAAAATAATTTTTTACAGTGTTGTTAGTACACAATAGATCTATAGTTTTTCCAGACGATTTAACAGCCGAGCCAATCTAGCAATTTACCTAAAAATGCAACACATCTTTGCAGTTTTGACTGGTGAACCATGTAACGCATAAAGGGCCACTAAGGTGAGAGGATCATCAAGGTTGCACTTTTTTTCAAGGTTATTTTTGTTCTTTTACGACACTGTCACAAGAGAAAGTCAGTGATACAGGGTAAGTATTGCATACATTGACAAAGAAGAGTGCACAGATTGGGAGATAAAGAAAAGGAGAATGCGATAGATTTGGAAAAAAGCGTAAGGTAGGTATAGGAGAGAGAGAGAGAGAGAGGAAAGAAAACATTAGGGAGGGCAACCACTAGAGAGAAAGAGCGAGAGAGATTATTGGCAGAAGTGTCCAGTGCACTCAGCCCAGGCGCTGGGGGGAGGGGCTTCAGGATCAGGAGGTTGCTATAACAACTGCACCTTGGTGGTTCTCTCCCCCCATGCGCGCTCTCTCTCTCCAGTCACATGAAAGCATTACCGTCTGTCTGAAGAGCTCTTCTGTCTTTCCCTCCCTCCCTCCCTCTTGTATTCTCTCCCTCCCTTTATCCGTGTGCTCTCCCACATGGTGACTGTGAAGAGAGCAGGAGAGGAAGTGTGTTTGTGTGAGCTACTGAACACTTTAATAGGCAGTGAAATGGAGAAAAACAAACATCAGCCTCCCCCTTCTACACGCATACATACACAGACTTTCTCTCTCTCTTCCTCTGTCTCTACCTCTGCTATGTGTTTTCTTAACCCTGCCATGCTAGTTAAGGCTTGGGGGAGGTTTTCTCGATGTTCTTATCCTATTACGGTGGTTTTGAGCCAAATGCTGCAAGCTAGATGGGTCTCTCTGTCTGCGGCTTATGGCGTCGACTGTTACGCCATTCGTACTGTACCACTCGACCCCAGACGTCGGTGTCTGCTAGAGGGGGTTGGTGTTAAACATACCTAATTATGCCTCGCTTAGCATGCAGAGTCTTTGCAGGAAGATGATCATTATTGATATCAATCATGTGCCACTCTGACAGGATTCATCACACACGGACCGATATATGGTACAGGAATGGAGTGAGGACATGCTTAACAAATTTGTGAGGCAGTGAGAGGACATGTTCACACAGTATGATGTGTTTGTCAGTGCTATTTTTAGTGGTAATTATGGTTCTTTTCACACAATTTAGGATGGCATGACAAAATAACCATAAAACACATTTAGTCAATAAATATGTATCTATAACATTGTTATTATTATTATTAATGTTATAATTTATGTATAACATTAATTACAATATTAAAAAGTATTTACAAGGCGTCATATACTTAAATGGCCACATTTACAATTTATGACGCACCTATGGCAAATAACGATATATTATTTCTATATAAAGTAATTCCTATTATTTGTATTATTTCATTTTTTGGTAACACTTTACAATAACATTAGTTAACTAAGAATGAACAATGCTTCTACAGCATTTATTCATCTTAGTTCATGTTAATTTCAACATTTACTAAATCAATTGTACATTATAAAAAATGATTTGTTAACATGAATGCACTGTGAACTAAACATGAATGGCTGTATTTTTAACTAACTAACAAAGATGAATAAATACTTCAATGAATGTATTGCTCATTGTTGTTTAACACATTAACTAATGTTAACAGCAGACCTTGTAAAGTGTTATCCATTTTTATCTATACGTATTTATTTGCCACTTTATTTTTCACATGACACCCCCTACCTATTGTTATATGATTCACGAGTTGGAGAAAGGCGATTGACGTTGGTTACCTGTTCATACAGGCAGTTTTGGATATGCTTCTGTATGTGCCGGACCATTTCAGAATCACACCTGTTTCACAAATTTTGTTGTCAGTCCCTAGCACTGACTATAGGAACGTAGCCAGTTTTGTGTGAGCCACACACTCAATTTCTTTCTCTTCCTCCCCATCACTCACTCTCTCCATGTGAGTGACAGTCAGCCTAATCGTCTTTATGGCATGATAAACGGCATGAATATTGACAGCCGTCGTGACAACGGTTGCCTTGACAACCCCCTTAGCTGTTGCACATGACAGAGGTGTAACAATGAAAAATGCGACCTCGAGCAGACCTACAGTCAACAAGAAAGCAACATGCATATTTGAGCTTGCTACAGTATAGATTTTAGGCTGCACGACTACATTGTGTTAGCGTATAGAGTCTTACAGAGGTAGACTAAAACAGAACGTGTTTGTATGTGTGTGCGCCTTATTTTATCATGCTTATCTTCTTATTTTGCATAAAGCTAGCCGGTAAACATCAGCCTTTCTTGTTTCCCATCATGATCTCGCTGTTCCTCTGGTCATGTAGAGAGAGAGACAGACTGAGAGAAAGAGATAGAAGGAGGGAGGGGGGACTAGACGTATTGCCTCAGAGGAGAGCTGGAGAGAAGATCCATGAATCTTGTTGTTTCAGAATCTCATTTTGTACGTTTCGGTGGAGTAGCGTGTGCGTGTGTGTGTTTGAGATTTCTAACACGCACATACACACACATTAAAGTCCACTGGGATAAGCATAGAAGGTGGGTGGGATCCTGCTGTTGTGTAGGGAGAGAATTTGTCACTAATGTTCGTGCGGTTCGTCTACGTTCAGGGTTTACACACACATAATCGCACACATTTCACTTCTGTAATTAACACACCGTTAAATGTGTTCACTGTGAGAGTCATTAGCACAAACGGGAAGATGAGGAGAGATGATGAGAAATGCTTTTCACCTTCTTTTCTATCCTCACCTCTGAGGCATCTATCGCTCTTTCCTCGTCAATATTCGCTGTTGTTCATTCCCCACCACGCTGCCCTGCAATATAGAGCAGGAAAGGGGCCGTCTTAAAAGTGGCACAACTGGATGTTAAAATAATTATTTGTGGAAAAACTTGAAGAATACTTAAATTTACATTACGACTGATTACTGCTCTTTTCGCTTCTTATTTGTGGTTTATTGTGCAAATACATTTAAGGAAATAATGACATTTTGAAGAGTTTTTTGAAGAGTTGTCTCCTATCCCTAACCTCTGTTGGCATGTACGTGTGTGTTAGTGTCTAGCTTGTGTTGAGCAGCTTAGACACAGCTTAATGGCTGAGACAAATTAAGCAAAAGAGCATTGTGGGATGAAAGAGTGCCCATGTGTGAACAATGAAAGTTCATTTTGCAACTGATTCCCTGCCCTCTATGCTCTGTCTTTTCTCTCTCTATCTCAATCTGAAGTGATAACTGACACTCATCACCTTTTTCCCCTATCGGTGATTTTCTGTGCATTGACCGTTAGTTTGTTTGTCTGTGTGTGCAGTGCCAGTAAAACGGGAATGTGCAAAGCTACATATTTCAAAATTGACAAGCCAATGGGTTGAACGACTAGTTAACTAGTCGGTCTTGAGGAAGCCTTCCATAATTAGGCTGGTTTAGAGTCCACCAGAACCTGATCTGATAGTCAGATTGTAGGTGTCCTTGTGTTTAAAATAAATAAAAGCCAGAGTTTTTAAATTTTATTTTTTTTCATGCTCATAGCACCAAGGTGCTGGAGAAGCACATTAAAACAATTTTTGAGAATTTGTCTCTTAATGCATCCCCTTTATAACATAAATAGGAATAATAATACAAAAATAATAATTTGTAGCTTATATATATATGAAGACTTCAGATGCAAAAGCCTCTAAGTCCGTCGTTTTACAGTTTTCTTAATATTAACGTTTCTATCAGGCTTTTATGTATAGGTTTCTACCCAAGTACCGACATTTCTGAATGGGCTGAGGCTGGGAACATATTTGATGAACGTATACTATGTGCGGAGAGCATTCACTCAATATTATCATCTCATTTTTGACATAGGTGGCTTTTAGAGGCTTTTGCATCGGAGGTCTTCATATATATAAACTACAAATTATTTGACATCACTAATTGGTTCTAACTAGTTGACTATTCTGGCCCATCCCTACAGTAATTTGATTAGACTGAGACTGATTTGATAAGCATGTGGCTTTTAAGAATTTATATAGTGGCAAATAAAAGGACCTTCTTGTCTTCTGTTTTGAATTAGCCTGTTATTAACTCTTGAGGACTCTGTTTAAACCCAATCACCTGTGTAGATATGGAAAACCAGCGTTGGAAGCATTGGCAGTTTGTGTTGATCAAAATACCTGCCCTCATTTGATGTAAAGTATATTCAGTTATGCAAGTGAATGTGACATCAATTCATGTCAGTAATTAAGTAACTGATTCACTTTTGATGTTTGTTTTACTGTTATACATAAAAACACAATGAGGATCACTGGCACAAAGCTTGTTCTATTGTGAAGTGTTTTACAATTACTTTTACATTTAATCATTTTGCAGACCCTTTTTTCCAAAGAAGAAATCAAATAAACAAAAGGGCAACAATATGCAAGTGCTGTGACAAGTCCCAGTTAGTCTAGCACAGTACACGTTGCAAAGTGGTTTTGTTGTTTTTTTGATAGCGAGAATATATTACCTATGTAAATTTTGGCATTCTGGACTAAAAACCACTCTGACTTGTTTCTGCTTTGAAATGTAAATAATAGTTGGAATAATTCCATGCCTAACTATTTATTCAAGAAACCACTTCACTAGGTACCATTACAAGACATTGTGAATGTATGAAAACAATATTCTTAAAATATGTTGTCCTTCGTAGGTTTTTATATACACCTGAAGAAACCTTCTAACCATTGTTCTCTCTCTTTTATTTCTCTCTCAGCTCCAGGAGACGGTGAAGAGGAAATTGGACAGTGCCCGATCTCCTTTAAATGGTGACCAAAATGGCCTCAGTGATGGGAGTTACTCTCCCACTACAAAGAGACTCCGAAAGGAAGGATGCACTGGAATGGACTCTCTCGGTAGCCTCCCACCCATTTCCCCACTTCATTCAATGGACATCAAGCCTACCTTGCCCTCGGGCAACAACAGTGCCTCCTCAAACAACGGAACCGGCAATGGCAATGCTGGTACTAACCATCTTACTGGACGACATGAGGATTTAGGCAAGAATGGTGGAATGCCTGATATTAAACTTAATGGTTCTTTGGATTTGGACGATGGCTTTGGCCTACTAAAGGACATGAAACAGGAGCCTTTGGATGATGGCGGTGGAATAGAGTCCTCGGAAACGTCGCTTTCAAATCAGAACAAGCTATTCTCTGATATCAATCTGAATGACCAGGAATGGCAGGAACTGATTGACGAGTTGGCGAATACGGTGCCTGAGGATGATATGCACGACCTCTTCAATGAAGACTTTGAGGAGAAGAAGGAGGTGAGCGACTTCACACGGGTTACGACAGAACAAACGCAGCTTGCACAAGACCCAGCACCTAACTCCGTAGCTTCGGCACCCAACAGTACACCGCAACCACAGAGTGGACAGATGCCCATGGGGTCACCTCAGGTGCGACCATCTTCCTCTGGTCCACCATTTGCAACTGCTGCCAATGGGACACCACCCCAGCAACCCTTGCAGCAGTCACCAGCAGTTGGAATGCCATCAGGATCACCTGCTAACTGTGTGGCTCGTTCTCCGCAAACGCCCACCCAAGCACAGACCCAGGCCTCGAGGCCTGGGAATGGATTTATGATGAATGCAGGTCCTGCCGTTGGTCCCGTGGGATCAACTCCAGTAACGGGAGGTGGCCCTGGATCAGGGGGAACAGGTGGACCTGCCCCGCCCACCTCTGAACTTTCACCGGCTGAGCAGCTGAAGCAAATGGCTGC
Organism: Squalius cephalus; assembly: GCF_949319135.1. Classification (NCBI taxonomy): domain Eukaryota; kingdom Metazoa; phylum Chordata; class Actinopteri; order Cypriniformes; family Leuciscidae; genus Squalius; species Squalius cephalus. The sequence goes on from NC_137123.1 coordinate 26,593,506, forward strand.
CCAACAGCAGCAGCGTGCTAAACTGATCCAACAGAAGCACCAACAGCAGTCCCAAGCCGCAAATTGGTCACCTGCAGGAGCACCAACAAGCCCATACAGTGCACCCTTTAACCCAGACAAACCAAATAGCCCCATGATGTATCCGCAGGCTTTCAATCCTAGCAACACAATGGGGCCAAAAACACCAAGCATGAACAACTACCTCCCACAGAACCACATGAACATGCTCAATCAGCAGCAGCAGCAGCAGCAACCTAATAACTTGACTGCCCAAAACAACCTCAATAAACAGCTCTCTTATAGCAACACCAAGCCGCTGACTCATTTCAGTGGAGTAGACCACATGAGTCAGCGGATGACGCCGCCCATGGCCAATCAAGCCAAAAACCCGATGATGCCCTACATGCAGGGCACCGCAGGGCAAGGGGGTGGGCAACCACAAGTTCCAGGTCCAATGCCCAACCAGACAGCCCATTTAAGTGAAGAACAGAAGAGGATGATGATGATAAAGCAAAAAGTGCTGACTCAAGGCATGCCGTATGGCTCTATGCAGCAGCATGTACAGGTAAGATTCTTGATTTTTGTTCATGCCATGTTATGGAGAACTAAAACTAACTGCTGCTTTTGCATTTTCATTAATATTTAAAAAAAATTGTGCAGGGCTACAGTTGTGAATTAAGTGTTAAGTGTTAATCTTTATATATTTGGTCAGATGGTTGTTGTTACAGCGAGCTGTTCGCTTTAAGGCTTTGTCAACAGTGTTTAGTGTACTATATCTTTGTTAGTTTGCTTGGGATAAGCACAATGGTTTTACATTTTGTTGTGATCTGATTAGGTGGGTTTTTGGTTGAATAGCTGATATAAATGTACCTATTTCTATCTATTGAACTATGTCAGTGGATGCATGCAAGTAATAACTTTCTAAAAGCGTTTGGCAAAAAGAGCCTTCTATTTTCTCTTTACCTTTTTGTTCAGATTTATTTAAAGTCCATTGGTCTCTTCACAGTCTATACACTGACCATGTGGTGCATATTGTACACAAAACGTGAAAGCACTATATCAATCTAGTATGCTCCTGAAAACAAAGGTGTACCAGGTTCATGCAATGAACGCTGTTGAGGAAGAGTTAATCACTGGATTTGATTTTTGTCTTAGTCAGGCAAAATCTTTGAAGATTTTCAGAGCTTTGTTTGCTTTGTTTACCAGGTACTTGGTAGCAGGTAAATTAGATATCCATGAGTAAAACTGTTTATCCTTCTGTTGTTTCTTGGTTATGCCTGTCAAATAGTCTGTACTTATTTGAGTAGTCACATTTACCACCAGATTTTTTTTGTGTTTTCTGTACAGTTGCTCATGGATACTGCTGCACCATTATTTAAATTATTTTTCACCCACTATTATTGTGATATAATCAGATTAATTCAGATCAACCCTCCCGAAAATTATACACAAATATCAGTCCTGTGATTGGTTGGTTTTACATGTTAATCAGACGGCTCTTCCTGTCTAAGTGGATGTTATAAAATATAAAATGCAAAATGGACCACCTTTTTGCTGTTTAGTCAAAGTTCTGGCTATACAAAACTAAAAGCTAACACCAGCAGCCATATCACCCTGTAGCCCAAGACTGGTTGCCCACTGAAGCTAAGCAGGGCTGAGCCTGGTCAGTACCTGGATGGGAGACCTCCTGGGAAAACTAGGTTGCTGCTGGAAGAGGTGTTAGTGAGGCCAGCAGGGGGTGCTCACTCTGTGGTCTGTCTGGGTCCTAATGCCCCAGTGTAGTGATGGGGACACCAAACTGTCAAAAAGCACCATCCTTCGAATGAGACGTTAAACTAAGGTCCTGACTCTCTGTGGTCATTAAAAATCCCAGGATGTCCTTCGAAAAAGAGTAGAGGTTTAACCCTGGCATCCTGGCCAAATTTGCCCACTAGCCTCTGTCCATCATGGCCTCCTAATAATCCCCATACATATATGGCTTCATCTTCTCTCCACCAATAAGCTGTGTTGGGCGTTCTGGTGCAATATGTCTGCCGTCGCATCATCCAGGTGGATGCTGCACATTGGTAGTGGTTGAGGAGATTCCCCCCTTCCATATGTAAAGCGCTTTGAATACCCAGAAAAGCGCTATAGAAATGTAACAAATTATTATTATTATTATTATTATTACTTAAGTATTGAGACAACGCTTCAGCATTGGGGAGTTTGCCTAGAGACCCGTTATAAGTCGAACCGATTGGTCCTTACCCATAACTCTGGATTTTATGTCTGTGTTGTGCAGTGGGACAGTAATGGTTCCTGTTGCCCTGAGCAACAGCTAGCTCTTGGAATAGGAAATCGACACTCTGTAATATATTTATGCCTATGCGCCAACCTCTGATGTCCCCATGGCCGCCAAAATCCCTTTCCCTCATCCTATCCTTGGCTAAAAGGATGCCTTGTCTCTCCTTTCAGTTTCAGGAATTGATAGTATCAGTATTAGTATTAGATAGTGATAGTATTTTCAAATCATTAGTACCATGTTCATTCAAATGTCACTGCCATTTGCTCATTGGTTGTAACCATTAGCCTTCAGTCAACAACTAATGAGAAATGTGAGATTTGTTAGTATTTGTTGCATAATTATCCAACACAGTTTCTTCGTTAGACTACTGTTTACTAAAAAATGTCAGCCAAGAGTGCTAGAATGCCTTTTGTTATGAAAGGGTAATTGTGCTGGTGGTGGTCTCAGTTATTGGAGAGGTCTCGAGTCTGTTAGCTTCTGAACTGTAAATTATTCTCATTAATGGTGACATCCTCAGCCCCTCCCAGGCACCCTCTCTCTCCTCCTTTCATTTTATCCATCTGTTCATTGGGTTCTGTTGCTCTTGCTCTGAGATTAGATATTCCTCCACCCCTTTTCGTCTTTTTTTTCTCTTCTCCTGCATCTCCCATGCCCCCACCCCCTCTCTTCCCTCGTTCTCTCTCCTCAGAAGCAATAAAGGGGTAGATTTATGATGGTTGGTTCTTTTGCAGCCTGAGGAAAATGCAGCAGAAGAGCGAAATGAGGTTGAGAGAAATAAAAAGAGAGAGAATGAGAGAAAAAGCAGAATAAAGGTAGACCATAAGTAGAAGATGGTATGAATTATGGAAAGGGTGTAAAAGAAATCAAAGGCTAAATGAGAGAAAGGTATTATGAAAGAGGATGTATGTAGAGTATGAAAAAGAGAAATTTTGACTCATTTGTCATTTTGCTACCTCCTAAATACACTAGTGATGTTAAACACTGCCGTCTTGCTTTGTATCAGTTGAATTGGCATGGTCGCACAAAAATGTCGTCTTGTGTTCTTTGTCCTGTAGTACATTTGCTCAATGTACTTGACTGAACAAAAATGCTAGTTTCATTGCTTTTAATGTAGTAGATCTAATTGGCAAACATTTGCTAATTCCACACTCTGTTTTCTCAGACCAGCCAGACTGGTGTCTTCATCGCTAATGCTAATTTTTGTTTTGCCTGAGGTTTGCATATCAGAACTACTCCTTTGCTTCCTTTTAGTGCAGCATCCTTTTCCCATTCTTACAGTTATTAGTAGTAAATGTTGTTATGCACAAATTAGAGTTATAATGGACCTGCAGTGAAGTAGCTAGCAAAATATTTATGATTTGTGTTAGCACTAGGGATGCAACGGTACACGGTAAAATCCCGGACCGTTCGGTCAGCCCTGCACGGGACAATCTACCCTCGTGTCCCGCGGGACTTCGGTTTTGCCATTGTGTTCGCGCTGATCCTTTTAGTTTTTGCTTTAGGCGCCGTTCACATATCGCGCCTAAAAACGCGTAGAAAACGCTAGGCGTGCCGCGTTCTCCTTTTTCCAAAGCACTAGGGCGGTTGCGCTCCGGAGGCGTCTGTCGTTGCTAAAGCAACCATCAGCTTCGCTCTGGTTGGTTCTTGTCACGTGACCTACGGTGCGCTTGCGGCGTTCTGAAAAGTTGAGAATTTTCTGCTGGGGACATCGTTAGTGCCAACCGGTCTCGCCTTGCACCAGACAGTGTTGATGATAGACTCATCTTTTTGCACAAGAATCTCTCAATAGTGGATGAGTAAATAACATTGCACTTTGTATCCTGAATGCAGTATTTTTTTTATTATATTATTTTGCTCTGCTTTTTTTTATTCAAAGCACAAGCTAATTTATGTTTGTTAAAGGTAAAAGTGCACTTTTTCTTTCACATTGATCACTTCATATACCAGTTATCAAGGTTTGGAATTGGGATCCATTTGAATATTTTGAAGTGTGTTTGTTTACATTTTGTATTTCATATAAGTGATAGTTGAAGAGGTTGTATTACTTAGTGTTGTTCAGTACAGACTAGAGTGTTAATTTATTCCATACATTGATATTCTTCCTACTGTGACATTCTGTTTATGCACATAAGAAAAATAAAACATATTTTTGGGATGAAATAGCAGTCTCTTTCTGCACAAAACATGTACCGAACCGAGACCGTGGCCCAAAAACCGAGGTACGGACCGTACCGTGGGCTATCTGTACCGTTGCACCCCTAGTTAGCACACCAAAAGGTTTTAGCTTAGCTCAGGCGCTACATTCAGACAATTTGCATGCAATGTATGCCTTTCACAATATGACATTTACACATTTCTGATGTCCCTTTTGTCCATAGAGAACATGTGCAATGTTATATGTATGCAGTTCTCTGCTATGGAAAATCAATAACAAATCCCAGCACAGTATGCATTTTATAAATTAGTAGCTCCATTATTTGAAATGTATTAAACAAAAAGGTGGCTTTTGGCTTCACACAAAAGGTGTGGGTCAATATGTGTATATTTTTTATAATATAATTAATGAAAAAATAAAAAAACAAGTAGTATTAAATGAGGAACAATTCTAGAAATAAGCTTTTCCACCAGTGGTCACAATCACCCTGTATTTGATTATTAAAAAAAAATTGAAAACAAGAATGATGTAATAGTTTTCCGTATATTCTGTGTTAATTTATGGGCTGCTTACTTTCAGAATACACTATTAATGTTATTTGTCTTGATATTCTGCATGTGCAGACTCTCATTTGGAGTTAGCAAGTTTTTGATTGGATAATACATTTTGAATTTAGCATCTTATTGGATCTTTCATCTAAACAATAGACAGGCCATCAGGTTATTGATTAAAGAGTGGTAGAGGCTGTTGGTGCACAGTCAAGGGATGGGGGTGGAATCACAATTAGCAATATTTATGGTTGCTTATGAAGGTAAAGACACTCAGTAAAAGCTTTCTCTCAATGGCTTCCTTGAACACACATTCATAGAGTTCAGAGTGCATCTAGTGGTTTGGTTTTCTTTTTTTCCTTTTCTTTCATACACAGGTGGCAAAATGGGCGAGTTTGCATAATCTTATTATTGTGTGATTATGAAACTTTAGCACGGTCCTTAAAAGCTTGTTAGTCAGGCTTTGATTGTCACTCCATGCCATTTTGCATATCGCTGTGACTAATTTATTTGTGGGGGATCAAAGGTAGAGAGGAGGAAACTGTATGGTGGGCTGTGTTTGTGTGTGAATGTGTGCTAGGGCTAATGCCATCGTAAAGCTTGTGTGTGAACTAATAGCCTAGATGTTTGGGGCTTTGGATATTAACAGTGGGGTGTTGCTTAATGGGCACTGGGCAGTCAGACTTTCAGGTAACAACACTGATGATTTTTATGAATGGTACTTGGCAGAACAAAACGTTTTGTGAGTGATTGCAAGGGTTGATGGTTGCTAGGGTGTCATGGATAGTTGCCAGGGTGTTTCCTAGGTGTTTCTAAGTGTTTTAATCTATGCATTTTATGTGGTTGGGAGGGCTTTGCTAGGTGGTTATGTTTTCATCTATGTGGTTCCATAGGGTGTTTTCAGTGGTTGCTGGGGCTTTGCTATGTGGTTGCTTGGATGTCAAGAGTAGTTGCTAGATGCTTGTTTACTTGGTGGTTGCTTAAGTTTTGTGGGTGGTTGGCAGGGTGTTTCTATGCAATTTATATAATGTTCTAAGCACATTGCTAGGGTGTTGTGGGAGATTGCTTTGGCTTTGGAAGTTGGTTGCTAGGGTGTTATAGATGGTTGCCATCAAGTTATTTCTGTTATTAGTTGTTTTTAGTGCATTTCTAGGGTGTTGTGGGTGGTTGCTAAGGCTTAGCAACCACCTAGCAAGTGTGTTACTATGTGGTTTCTATGGTGTTTCAAGCAGTTTTAGCATATTGCTCAAAAGCATATTTCTTCACAAAAATAGTAAATACTTATAGGGCATCGTGTAAGTAGGCGAATTGGGACACTGCAGAAGTCTTTATGAGTGAGTCACTGAATCATTCATTCAAACAAATAAAAAAGAATTCAGATTAAATTAAATATTTTTTAAATAGACTTCATCTATTTAGTCTAGTCTAGTATTTAGTCTATTTATAAGCGTGGGGAATCATATTCTCTATTTTAAACCAAAAATATTGTGATTCTCCAGAAATTTGTAATTTATCCAGAATCGATTCGTGCAGCTCTATTACAATAAGGTTGGGTATTGTATGAATTTTAGCGATTTCAATTCCAATTATGATTCTGCTTATTGATTCCGATTCTTGCCAGTTTTGATTCCAATATGGTAAAAAAGTCAAACATTAAGATATAAAAAAATATTTTTGTCTTTTTGCAAAACATTGTTACATTCTTAATACCATGAACAGCCTAAATATCAACTAACTAATAAACTCTGCTTACTAATATAAATTTCAAACATTATTAAAGACAAGTATGCAGTCAGTAATACAGTAAGAACAAATAAACAATTTAGCAAATAAAAATACGAAACAACTACAAGTTCAGAAATTGAAATCAAATTTAAAACAACAATGCATAGTAGAGTTGTCAAAGTACCTACTTCAGTACCAAACAGTACTGAAATTTAAAAAATGTGACACTGATGAGCGGAATTGTAAACGCCTCTGATTGGACATTGTGTTCACGCGCTCATCGGATGTGTCTGTGATTGGCTACAATGAGCAGCGCATGGGAGCGTTTGAGAACACATGGAAGTGTTTGAAAGTGTTTTAAAAATCGGGAGTGGGAGCATTTGAAATCACAAGCATGTCCCTGCTTTCAAACACTCCCATCTGTATCTGTTTAAGCACTTGGTGAAGAGCGTCATTGATGTATATACAACATGTATTTGAAGCGCTGATCATTGTAGCCAATCACAGACATATCCGATGAGCGCGTGAACACAATGGGGAATCTGAGGTGTTTAAGATTCCATTCAATAGCGCTCAAAGCGTCACATTTTTAAAATTTCAGTACCGTTTGCTTGGTACCGAAGTCGGTACTTTTTGACAACTCTACTGCATAGTCTTCTTTTTGTAAGTAAAGTAAAGATTAATCCTTATTAAAGTTACAAAAGATTAGGGCTGGGCGATAAAACGGTATCGGTATTTATTTTGTGCTTCACGGACCGTGTATCAGGTTGGACAAATGCAGAGCGAGACGATCTTGATCAAGCGAATCTGTTACTACACAGCGCTAAGAGATCCATTAAAGGGGTGGTATAATGCCCTTTTCACAAGATGTAAAATAACTCTTTGATGTCCCCAGAGTGTGTATGTGAAGTTTTAGCTCCAAAATACCCCACAGATTTTTCCTACGGACAAAATTGCGATTGTTAACTCATGATTTCTGTTCTGTCTGTGCGCACCAATCTTGCACTTCTATCTCCTCCTCAACCAGACCACCTAGAGACTTCGGGTTTTCGGCATTATGTTAAGGAAGGTCTAATCTCGGGAACGCACACAAAAAAAAAAAAAAAAAAAAAAAAAAACACCATAAAAACATTTACTATCTCTTAGTGTTGTGATCCCATGACGTCAGAAAATTGCGCTAAAACACTCACTGAGTTTTTATTACTTGTTTTATATGTTAAAATTGTCAATTTTTGAGTGTGAGCAAAAACGCACCGTTTTGTGTCTGTTCCTTTAAATGCAAATGAGCTGCTGCTCCCAGCACAGAGGGCGGAGCTTCAACAGCTTGCACTCACACAGACTTGCGCTGAAAATTTCAAAAACTTTTAGCCTTTTATGTTCAAACCAGATTCAGACAATGATGGAGAGAATCAAGAAAAAGTGACAACATGTAGAATCCAACAGGACGTTTCTGAATGGTTAGTTGATGAATTTATGTAGCTTATGTGTAGTTATCTTCTAGTCATTGATTAGCATATTCTGTCTTGATAATCTATAAATCGTGTTCCGGGGGCGGGGTTTATGTAAATTTTAGGGTTGGTGATGTCACTAACCCGGTAGTAATGTTGTGTAGTCCTTAGAAAACAGCGCACGAGTGCCGAATTGAGTTCTCTTTAGCGTCTTCTTGCGCTTGAATGGTTTAAAACCACGTTAAAATGTGCACACATCAATCGATACAGCACACGGAATAAAAATTTGTATTTTATGACAAGTATCCAATTCCTAACCTTATGTATCGATTCCAATCCGATTTTCGCTTCTCAACCCCTACCTGAGTCCCTCGTATATAGGGGATCCTATAGTTCTTTTTTACATAGTGACGGAGAACAGTGGTATATTATGACATATCTAGCTTATCTTTTGAGTTAAAAGTTCATTCATATGACCAGTGTTTGCTGACACATACACCTTGAGTTCCTCCTGTATTACTTTCATCTTTCATGTGCCATGAAAGCGAAGTGTCTTGTGGCATAAATCTCAAACAGTGAAAATTCAGAGAAATCGAAAAAAAGACCACCCCACTGCTCTTGTCCTGTCCCCTTCCCCCACCTCTCTTTATTCACAGGAAGGAGAGGTATTGCTTTCCTTCAAACCCCCCTCCCCTTCAGACACTCAGACACACACACACACACATGCACACATCAGGGATTGAGCTGAGTTGCTCTCAGATCTTGCAGGAGTGAGGACGGGAGGAAAGAGCGGAGAGGAGCGGTGGGGGCTGAAGCACACCACACTCGTTGTATCCTTGACAACACAGACACCAGACAAAACCACCACCGACCGTTGCTGTGCCGCCTAAACAAAGGCATTTGTGTGCACTTGTGTGTGTCAACAAGGAAAGAGGGCAGATACAGCGACGAAGCATTGTTTTAGCAACTAGTTGTATAGAGAGCTTATAAACACACACACAAAATCCCAGTTGTAGCAAAATTTTCTCCACTTGACATCCCGTAATGATGTATGTTTGTCTATTGCGTATTCACTGGGGGCCTCTAGTCAACATCTCTGCACTGAACTATATTGACACAGCCTTGAATGAGCCACAGAAAGAGTGTCAGTATAGACACTATAGCTGCTGTTTTTGGGTTAAAGCTTATGGCTGAGTTGTCGAATAAGCCAAGTGTCACTAATACTGAAATTGGTAGAGTTAGGCTGAGAGATATATTCTAGCTTAAGTTGTTAACAGGCCTGCTGCTGACAACCATCAACATTTGTTGATTTCTAGACATGGTTACAATGTGGTGTGTGTGTGTTTATGCATCCGGTTTACACATTGATTGACAGTGCTGGAAAAACAAACCAGTAATGTTCATATATTTATATATTTATATTTAAATATATTTATATTCACACAGAACATAATGACACAGTGTGGTTTTGCGATACTAAGGGTACGTTCACACGACAACGATATGCTTAAAACGGAGAAGCACTTTGAAACCTGTTTTCTAAACTTTGGGAGTATCAGGCACCCAAAGCGCCATTGTTGTGTAAATGAATGGCCAAAACGCATAAAAAGTTTTACGTTTTTAGTTCAAAACTGTGTCGTGTAAACAGCCCCTCAGTCAATTAGTGAGGTCAACCAGTTTTATTTTATCAATTAAAAATAATTTTCATTGTTATAATTGTTTATATTTAGGGATGATTAAATAAATAAGTAATGTGCCACTAAAAAGATAATAAAACATGCAGACGGACATCATTGGACGTCTCGCACTAACATTGGCACGTGTTTAAGATGTTGCTACATGCTCTGATTTGAAGCCTTGAAGTTTGTGGTTGCACTTCATTTTTTATAATGATTTAGAGGAAAGAGTGAGTGTGAAATATGGCATCTAGACATCATGCCCTACAGTAGTATAATGTGATATGATTCACACTGCAACTACAGTGCCGAAAGAGACCACATTAGTTCACTAAACTGTCCTACAGAGTGCTGCAATTTATATGCGGGTAAATCTCACAAAAGCTGTCAAGAAATGAATGGATAATATTCCCCCTCAAAATCAAAAAGGCTTACTTTTTAATTAATTTATTGTTTTATAATTGTATTATTTAATACACCACCTTAATAAAGTCACAATACAAAAATTGTATTGATCCTAAAATCATCAACATATAATTTTTTTTTCTTTCTAAAACAAGGCCCAGTAATTAAAAATGCACTCATGGCACCTGCTGTGAATGAGTCTTAAGCTGCAGGTATATGCTGGTTATATTGCACTGCAATACCTGCGTGCTGACTGTGTGTGTGTGTGTGTGTGTGTGTGTGTGTGTGAGCGCTGCCGCTGCTGCACTACTCTTTGTCCACGCGCTAACACTGACAGATGGAGAGACCACATGGATCATGGCAGCAGAGAGAGAGAGAGAGAGAGAGAGAGAGAGAGAGTGAGGGAGGAGATGGAGAGCAGAGGAGACGGAAAGAGGATGGTGCTGGTGGTGGTGGGGGGTTAGTGCACAGGCCAGGAGGAGGTGTGTGTGCGCGCATATGCTGCCCAGGAAAAAAGCAGCCTGCAGTGGGTGTCTGCCTGCCCATGTGTATTAGCGTTTGAATTTCCAAACCCTGCAAAGATACTGCTTCCTCATATATGGAAGATGCGCGCTCACCTTGTATACCTGTGTTTGAGTGTTGTAACTATAATAATGTAGGGTATAAAACAGCCTTGAATCCTGGATATTAATAAGATTCACGTTCGTGTGAGTGCACGTATCAGTGTGTGCTTGGATGACAGAGCTCTGTTTAGTATGCAGGGACCGGGATGCTGTTGCTGCCAGTGTGCTATGAAGCCAACACTGGCCTGTAGCACAGAATAAGAATGATGCCTCTCTCTCTCTCTCTCTCTCTCTCTCTCTCTCTCTCTCTCTCTCTCTCTCTCTCTCTCTCTCTCTCTCTCTCTCTCTCTCTCTCTCTCTCTCTCTCTCTCTCTCTCTCTCTCTCTCTCTCTCTCTCTCTCTCTCTCTCTCTCTCTCTCTCTCTCTCTCTCTCTCTCTCTCTCTTCCCCCTCCTCTCACTTCCTCCAGTGAGGATACCTCACCAATAAGAGAGGGAGAGAGAGAAACTTTGGCCGTCGCAGCCACTGTGTTGCCATAGATACCATGGCTCATAGCGCTTTACTTCCGAAATCAATGGCAGATTCGAGATGGGAAAGGTGGGAGTTTTGTGTGTGCATGAGCTTGCACATGTGTGTTTGTGTCTGTGTGTATGGAAATGTTTGACACCTGTCAACAGGCGAGGGTTGTTATTTAGTCTATAGTGTGTTTACTAGTGCTGTGAGATTGCAGTGGGTAGTATTTTTTAAAGAACCCCTCCTCAAAACATGTAGAGACACTCAAACACACTCTAAGGTCGCCTCGATGTTTTGGCTTTGTTATGACACCAGCTCTGATACTTCTGTATTGATTCTATTACTAAATAAGTTCCTTGAAAATAAAAGACAGTAGTTGTAATAATTCAAATGAACATCAAATCTGTCAGTTAAGACACAATTTTAAATCAAGCAGGGTCATGGAATCCGTATAAAATTGCATGAACAATTACGGTACATGAATTATGGTTATCTCAGCATGTTTTCAGTTGCGTTTCCAGATAAATTCCCTGGAAATATTTCAGAACCATATTGTGTCATAATTGAGCTTGAAAATAACAACTATTAATTTACTTTGCTCAACTTGACACATTGTTGAATACTTTCTTAAAAGTACATATTTTTATATTTCTTGCATACTTGACATCTTTTATGTTGTGTTATAACTATGAGTGACTGTTGTAACACAGGTACAAAAGCTGTCACTGGGACAGTACCCTTTAAAAAGGTTCTAATATATACCAATTATGTACTAATATGTACACTTTTGGTAACAATTATGTACCTTTGAGGTACTAATATGCACTATTTAGCTAAAAAGGTGTACCTTTTGAAAGGATACCACCTTTTTTTTTCTGAGAGTGAATTTCAGATTTGTTTCTGTTGTAATGTTAGATTTTGAATTGGTTGTACTGTTCAGAGGTAAAACAAAAAAGAAAGAAAGAAAAAAAAAAAGTTTCAATGCTTCACGTTATTACACCTGCCTGAACTGCCAAACTGCAAACAGAACAGTTTTTGGTATGCTTATGCTATACCTCTTTCATACCTTTTTTTTCCTACCAGTACTGTGCTACCCCTAAACACACACATTTGTTCTATACAGTCCTGCAGAGACGACATATTTTTGTTGCCCAACCCGAAAGTCTCAGCCTCAGACGTCACTCCTACGGACCGTTGGCCGAACAGCTGATGCATATTGCACAAAAAATTGAAAACACTTCAAGAGTTTCGAAGTCGTCATCTGATTGGTTGAATTTTACAGGATTTGTAGAATACAGTGGGGCCAAACCCCCTTATGGAAGAAGCAAGCCGTTGTGTTTACAATTGTGACAATGAACGCTTATCAGGATCAACTAAATGCTGAATTTTCAAAAGTATGTAATGGCATAGACTCTTTAAAATACGTCTAAGAGTTTTACACACTGGTCCGTTATTGTAGTGACGTTACAATTATACACGCCCCTAAACATGACGCAGAACAAAACGAACTGTGATTGGTTGAATGGTTGTCAGTCAGACGGCCTCTGGGTTCCCTTGACAAAAAGCCAATAGGATTTTTTTTATTGGCTTTTGGATTATTGCTGATTTTGTTTAAATTAATCTACACAAATTAAGAAAACGTTTATGAATTTTGAAGCCTAAAAACAATTGCCAGAAGTAAAAAGCTGAAGTTACGCCATGAATGAACTACACCACGCTAGCATGACTTCTGCATCACATTCACTAAGCTTCCGATTAGGGATGGGCATGATTAATCGACGATCGATAATTGATTGTTAAGAATTTCGTCGATCACGTTTATTTGTTATCGATTAAACTAATGCAGGTTGCGTTGCGTAGTGTGAGTCTTGAAGCAATGGAATTAATTTTAGCGCGGAGGTACCTGTGCATCCCGGCAACATCAGTCCCCTCAGAGCGGGTGTTTTCGGCGGCTGGACTGGCTGTCACCAGGTTGCGGTCGCATCTGATCCCAGATCATGTCAACATGCTTATCTTTCTCAACAGAAATCAGTAGACTGATGCAGAAGTTCTATGGGAACTTCATGCGTTTTCTCAGATCGGATAGCTATCTGATTTATCAAAATGATTCCATTTACACCTGGTCACATAAATGTGTTTTTGCAAAACGGATATAAATCTGATCTTGAATTCCCGCACTATATGCATATTTAAATTGTTGCACGTCACCGAAAGCAACTGATATGAGCTGCATTTTATTGATCATCAGCGAACATGTCTAAATCAAAGACCGCAACAAAATATTGCGGCAACAAGATATTGCAGCAACAGCCCTGGTAAGATCATTTCGGTTCTTTACTTTTAATGAAGATGATTGTGTGTTGATGAATGACTTTCACTTTGATTTGCATAGTTTGCACGTTGGCTTGATGAATAGATGCTCATCTGTGGTGATGCGTGTTGAAGTAGCGTCGTCATATCTGGCTATAACATGACATATAGCCTGATAACACGCTCTCACACGTTTATTTCTTAGCATTTTTGGGATAAGTCAAATTTACATATGTGGTTTCAACAACCAGATGCATTTACTCTTGTCCAGTTTCGTCTGGAATGCGTCTCAGATCTCCTCCTGAAGTGGTTTGAGCGATCGGGTTTAAATCCGCCTCGAATGCGTTTCGGAGGGCATTTACAGTTGGTCTTTTCACGATCGGATAGCTATCCGATCACAGAAAACGGATGAAGTGGCCATGGGTCTCTGTTTAAGAACGCCCCGGCTCGCAGCTGCAGGTTCCGCTGTTTTAGAGCACCGCAGGGCATATCTTCAAGTCTACCGAACGTCCAGTTTCACTGCCACAAGTTGATCTTCTTGTAATAAAGATCTCATCGAGGACAAACAAACTGTATTTTTGTATTTTCATTGCATTTTTAATTTATAAAAAGTTAAAGAAATAATGAATTTCAATATAAAAATATTAATGATTAATCGATAGTCGATCGTTAATTCTCCCGACGATCGACTAAGAAAATTTAATCGAATGCCCATCCCTACTTCCGATGGCTCTTTCAATCTATATTTAAAATCTATAAGTTTGAGTTAGAATCGTTTGCAAGAGCACAAGTATAAGCACAACGAGGCTATGAAAGTGAACTAGTGATTTGAAGAGTTGATTATCTGTTCAACCTGTAGTCCCATTTAGCCATATGTTTGCAACCACCTTTCTCAAGACAAGCAAAATCTTGAGTGGACCATCACTGATGTATTTTATGTCATATTAAAAAAAAAAAAAAAAAAAAAAAAAAAACCTGACTTTGGTTGTTCTATACTGAGCTAATGATCACCTAAACCAAACACTCATAGAAACATTTCTACATTTTGGCATGTCCTTCACTCATACATTTCTTTTATTTTGTATTAACTGTTTGCCTTCAGGACTGGTCTCCATAATGTTGGCCAAAAACACACACTCACAAAAGCAAGCTATACCAGAGAACCAGAGCTTAGCGACTATCCTCATTCCTCAGGCTTTATCTTTTGCTTTCCCAGCACAACTGAAGGAGAGAAACAGGAAGATAAAGAGTGAGGAACACCTGGGTCGCACACCCCCACGTACACAAAAAAAGAAAGACAGCTGCCTCTTTCCATATGGCAGTCATGGATATGACACCCGAATTACGCTGGCGCGCACACACACACAGTATCAACACAAGCTGCTACGCTCTCTTCAGAAAGACCTTCACTATTTCACGCCTTAAACTGAAGTGAACTGCACTACAGCAGACTTGCACTCAGTTCAGCGGAGACACATTGAGTTCATTTTAATAGTAGAGCTTTAAAGGAGAACTTTTGTCATCGTTGTGTCAGCTTCCTCTGCTTCCATGTAGATATATGTATTGTGGCATTATACATATGCCAGTCGAACAGTCGTGTCATTATTTTATATTTAGTGTAATAGCGGCACCTCATCCTGCCGACGCATGTCGTCTTATCTTTTCCAAGGAGCCTCCGAACTGTCACATCCCGAAAGAAAGATGGAGGGAGGGTGGGTGAATTGTTTTTAAAAAAGGAGGCAGCTCTCAAAACGCTCACTGACAACTTGAGAGAGTGAGAAGGAAGGAGAGAGAGCGAGTTAAGGAGCTTTGAAAAGGATTAGGTTCAGAATTTAACTTTTTTGTAGCCAAAGATGCCTTCTCAGAGCAATTTGCCTTGAACGCTGAAACATGGTTAATCCCTTCTTAAAAGAGCATAATCCAACAACCCTGCTACCTGATCCACACTGCAGAGAGACTGAGAGCTGTGGCGCTTCACTCTACCTGAACCAACACACACTCGCTCGCAAAACACGCCGGTGGAAGCCCTACACACTTCACCGTGAACTTAAACACTCGTTTACAAACTCGAACCTCCAACACAGAATGTCCTTACAGAGTTTTGGGGTGTGTTAGACCTGCTGCTGAGAGAATGTATGCCAAGGAGAGCGTTTCAAGAGGAATGCAAAAAAGGCTGAGTACTGTTAATATCCACTGGATGAGAAATTTGCATCTTACTGTTTTTGGTACACTATACTGTACCTCTCTTATACCTTTTTTCCCTACCAGTACTGTGCAACCCTTAAACACTCACACGTTTTACCTATAGAGTGCTGCAGAGATGACATATTTTTGTAGGCCAACCTGAGAGTTAGCATCACCCTGGTTCCCTCAACAAAAAACCCAATGGATTTTTCCATTGGTTTGTATGATTATTGCTGAAAATTAGCAGTGTGACCAAAAAAGTTTGATTCTTACATTGTTTCACAAGTGAACGTAACTTTTATGAATTTTGAAACCTAAATACAATCTCCAGAAGTATAAAAAAAAGCTTAAGCTAGAAACAAACTACAGCACAGTTGCCTGAAATCAGCATCATATTCACTAAGCTTACAGTTACACTGTTTACTCTTTGTTTTTTTTTGTTTTTTTTGTTTTTTTAAATAAGTAAAACAGTATGTTGCGTTATCAGAACATCTTGGAAATAAAAATGGGCGTTTTTAATCCAGTTTTGTTAAAACGTCTTAGCTTCTGGGAGTCTGGAAAGTTAAAAATAGTCAAACATCATGTTATATTGGCAGTCATATGGCAGCGCTGTCTGTGAATCATTGACTGACTGGGCAGCTGCTCTTGGTTTTGGATACAGTCTAGGTCACTCTTGTTGACACACAAATCTAGTGTATTTCCGGGTTTGAACGTAAAGCGTGTGTGTGACATTGATTTGTGTCTGTGATTTAAAACACATAGCGAGAGCGCTGACAGATAAAATCTGTCAACACCAAGAGTTAACTAATGCTTAGAGTGTGTTGATGTATGAACTATCATGTGTACATACGTCTGTTTGGACAGGCACTTGTTGCCATTATTATTTCTAAAGTGTACTACTGTTCTTATCACAGTATTTAATAATGCTCTATTCATATATTCGAGTTTATTGAATAATAATCTAGTATTGAAAAGTTTAGGGTCATTAAGATTTTTTTTTTAAATGCATGCTTTTATTTAGCAAGGATTAAATTAAACAAAAGTGAAAGTTAAGACATTTATAATGTTACAACATTATAACATTTTCAGCAAAACTATCATGGTTTTCTCACACACACAAAAAACTGAAAATTCAGCTTTGTCATCACAGCAATAAATTACATTTTGTGTAAGAAATTACAAATGAATTCAAAAGATAATGGTTATTTTAAATTTGAATAATAGTTCACAATTACGTTTATACATATTACGGTTTTAATTTTCATCAAATAAAAGTCTTGGTGAGCATAAGAGACTTGGTTTAAAGAAATATTTTAAAATCTTACTGCCCCCAAAATTTGAACACTAGTGTACATATATCTATCTATTTATTTCTATTTATTAAAAATGTAATATATTATAGTGTATACTATATTATTTGTATATTGTTTAAGTATGTTATGAGTTGTTTATATTTATCTGTATTACTACTATAGAACTTTAACTATATATATAAAGAAAGAACGTTCTATATTAGCAATGCAGATAAATATAAACAACTAATATAAATATGGATAGATGAGTATCATTGTTTTTATGGATTGATGTATAGAATTATTGCACGGAAAAGTATGAATTGACAAATGATTGAATGATTTCTAACAGTTTGACACCGGTTAAATATCTGTTAGATAAATGTAAAACTGTGCTTTTCTGACAACAGGCTTAATATTTTCATTTCCAACCGCTTTTATATGCATCCTGCACTCCAAATATCAGGAAATCTCTCTGCATTCTTTACTGTATCCTTTTTGTTTTTCTGTCGTTTTATTTTTCTGACTTTTACCTCTCTTTGTTGCTCTCATTCTTTCTTTCTGTTTGCAACCCGAGGAGCACTGCACACTGTGTTTGCCACCCACTCTCCACTGCCTGTGGACTCAAAGAGAGAGAGAGAGAGAGAGAGAGAGAGAGAGAGGCCTGTGTGTTATTTGGTAGGAGTGGCTGCTTTAGCTCTCTCATTACAGGACACTGGGAATGCTGCAGTGACCAAACTCCAGCAGCCCTTTCACTCACTGTTTGGACAAACCTTATACTCCTACACGAGTGTTTGAACGCTCTTCAGGAGTACATTCTGTATCCTGCCTTTTCACCTCTAGAAACCCATGTTACAGTCCAGGCCCTTGATGTGTTTCTATATTGATGCAATTGATGGCAAACGCGTTGAGTGAAGCCAGCTAGTTCCCCTGACCCACATTAGTTTTTTCCTGCCACCTTTTCCATCCCGTTACCATGGGTTACTCGATACTAATGGTGCTGGCATCGCTATTGTTAGGGCATTTTATCACATTTATGGACAGTTTGATGGAAGACAGCTTTCCTATCAGGCACTGCAGCAGTCACCTATCAGAGAGGACCCATTGTCCCCCTGGCGGTGATAAGGATTCCTCAGGCTGACGATGTGGAGTTTGGGGCTTTATCTGTTGGCCGCACTATGTTTGTCTGAACGAATGAGACGTAATGGAGGGAAGGGTTGGACTGACACTGTGAAAGTGCATACTCCACGTGAGCTTTCTGCTTCAGCAGGTGTGGGCGTTTGGATCTTATTGTTTTATGTAGGTACATTACAGAGTATCTGTCTGTTTTGTTACATGTTGAAGAGTCACAGTTATATTTGGCCTGAAAAGCTAAAAATAGCTGCATTAATAGTATAAGGGATATTAGGTTCTTGTCTTTACAAATTGTGAATTTGCCAACTAGGCTAAATGTAACCTAAATCAGGGCTTTTCAACCTTTACTGACCTAGAAACCGCCACCAAAATCTTAGGCACCTCATAAACTCTTGATTTACCTGTTATAGCTTCATTAACTAACATTATCACTTTATATTAAGCTCAACAGATAATGTTAATTCCAGTAATTCAAAATATTATATTTGAAGTAAATTCTTATTTCTTCTCCTCAGAGCCCTTGCAGTATCTTCACAGACCCATAGCGGTCAACTGAAATTATGAATTCCTAAAGGTGCATTAAAGAAGTATATAAATATAACATAAGATCTGTTGAAATTATCTGTGGCATGTTAGCGATTACCACAGGACATTTTACTTGTCACTTAAATTGTAAAAATAATCGGAAGTTTGTCTGCAACTTGCACTTACAATGAAGACCAAGCAGGCAGTTGCAGTGAAGAGTTTGAAACAAGTCATGCAGTGGTCTTGTACTTCTTTTCTAGATGAATGTACTTCCTTCTGTTGGGTTTAATCACAGCTAGTGTTCAGTGAACAAGTGTCGAAGGAGCTTCCTCCTAAAGTATTTAGGTATTGCAGTGCTGCAAGCAATTATTTTGGAATACCACACATAAAATGTCTGGTAAAAAAAATAAAAAAAGTCATAAACACTCTCTGCCTGTCAGTCATTGTGCATATTCGATTTGCAGACTTCAGGCTGGCTGACATGTTTTGGTGTTTGATTTAAGGGTTGTGAGTTGTCTAATTCACTGTCTATATCTGGCCTGAAATTGACTTACAGCCCCTGATGAAGAACCAGAAGTACGAATAAGATCACGTGAGAAGAGTCATTTGGGTTCTGGAAGTAAAAATCCCATTAATTTTCACCAAATGCATCTTTAACAATAACATGTAAACATTTAAAGACAGTCCTACTTGAGCGTCGATATTAAGAAATAGTGTATGCTTCTATAGAGGAGAAAAGTCAGTGTGATATCAGATTCACTTGGGGGAAAAAAGTGTGTAATAACTGAATTTCCAATGAAGAATTACACTGATGTAGTCGAGTCAGTGTCTAAAGCCGGGGACACACTTAACGACTGTAAGGACGATTATGAATGCAATTTGATACTTAAGACTGATCATGCCCAAACGCGCCGAGTCAGAGACAGTTGCGTTCAGTCGGTGTTTAAAATCTGCTGCAGTCGTTGGAAACAGTCTGTAAGTGTGTTCAGTTCAGTCTTAGAATGTTTCAGCTACACTCTAAAAAAATGACCAATAACCCAATTTGGGTTATTTTGGCAACCCAGCGCTGGGTCAAAAAGGGACGTACCCTTAGTCGTTAAGTGTGTCCCTGGCATAAGGAGTCACATTATGCTGTTTTAAAAGTTAATTATTTTGTTTATTGGTTGTAAAAGAATAGGTTAACATGCTTTAATGCTCAAAAACACATTATATATCACATACTGTACATTATTGCAGTCCCTCTATTCCCAGTCTGTCTGAAACATGCAGATTTCTGAAAAGCCCAGAGTGCTCTGATTGGCCGGCTGACCTAGCGCGCTGTGATTTGACCTTAAGTATGTGTTGGAAATGTAACGCCCCTTCACAAAATTGTGAGTTTCAGCTTCCAAGGCATCTAAAGCAATGTAAACACAGTTAATAATGTTATCTGTATTACTGTATCAGTTCGAGCCAACAACAGATTTTGAAAATGTGGATCAATGGCTAAAATTCAACAGTTTATTTGCAGTGCTTCATAGGATTGTAGTTCATTTCCTCATAAAAGAATTTCGCACATAGTCTGTTACTTTTTGTCTTTTCCAGTTAAATTTTTACGATTTACATATTGTTATCTTCTGATTCATCTTGAGGCTCAATCTTTTTGTTAATTTCTTAGAGGTCTTTATTAATGTTTTTTTTTTTTTTTCATTGAGAAAATGAATGAGACATTTTTTTTGCTGAAGCAAGGCCGCTACAAAAAGTAAGCGTTCACTGTTGTGTGATTTGCTTGTGTGTGTCTGTATGTGGCTTTTTCTGCCTGGCTGTGCAGTCATATAATATCATTATTTCCCAAGCTGCCTGACTTTCACCTGCACACACACACCACACACGCACCACACACGCTCTCACCTCCTAGCCAGTGGAGCTCAACGAAGCTAGAGATAATTCACTTTGCACACTAACTTTCAATTTGGTTCCTGCTCCCTCCATCTCCCTCCTGCGAAACACGCTGCTCTGCCTATCACAGACCCCGCTGCTTCAAGGCGGAATTGAATCATTCACTTACTGTGTATGTGTGTGTATGCACTACTCAACATTGTGGCATGTTATGGCAAAGCTTCAGCACCCTGGCCTAGTTACCAAAGATGCAAGCGATCCTCAAGCGCACCCCATTTCCCCCCTCCTTACCACTATTTCTCTTCCTCTTCCCCCCTCGTTCACTTTTCTTTCTCTTAACATGAATTGGCTTTTCTCTGATAGATAAATGACTCTATTATGCCCAATTGAATCAATTCATCAGTGGTAATGGATCGTTTCTGCCCATTTCCATTGAAACGGAGGGAGTGAGAGAAGAGAATACTGCAGGTAAAGTCTGTGTTGAGATGGGAGATCCTCCGACTGTTTCTTTTTCTTCTGTCTTGGGTGTGTGCCGACGAAGAATAGAACATATCAATACTGGGGAAAACAAGGACTCTCTTTTCTCACTGTGTCAATATTTCCTCCTCTTTCTTTCTTTCTTTCTTTCTTTCTATCTATCTTTCTTTTTTCTTTTTTTCTTTCTTGCTTTCTTTTTATATCATAATTTATATCAAAGCTTTTCATGAACCAAGGATCCCCAAATATGATGCTCTTCTTTTAAATTGACCACTTTATTCAAACATGAAGGCTAAACAGTTTTATCTACACCAGAGCCAATTCTGTTCCTGAAGATCTGCTTACCTAGAAAGAGTTCAGATCCAACCCTGATCAAACACACCTGTCTGTAATTACCAAGTGCTCCTGAAGATCTTAATTAGCTGGGTCAGGTGTGTTTGATCAGGGTTAAAGCTGAACTTTGCAGGTAGGTAGATCTCCAGGAACAGGATTGGGCACCCCTGATCTACACAATCCTCTTTATTGTGTGTCTGGAAAAATGGTGAGTGCAAATATTATAAAAATGACGCAGTGTTTTCAGAATTAAATAACTGATGGTACTTTTACACGACAATGATGTTCTAAAAACGAAAAGAAAAAAAATCCTTTGCATTCACACGTACAGGCGTCAACGTTGCCAAAACTATCCTCGCTCACACAAATCCACAAAAATGCTGGATTATGTTGCCAGACCAGTAGTTGGCGATGTCACTTTGACATCAAAATACACAATGTATTACAAAATGTCAAATACACTTTGACATACAAAACAAATGATTAAAATCTGGTTAAAAGTGTATCTTTTTTATTTATTTATTATTATTATTAATAATAATAACAGCAATAATAATATATACTAACAAAAGTCAATGCTAAGGATCAGGTAAGATATAATAATTATTATTATTATCATTGGTGGTGAACTTTTTTGAAAAATATTTTTGACTTGAATGCTTTCTGGTTAATTTAGATGTTACTACATAAAGCACTTTTTAGGTTGCCTGACAAAATACCATTTTGTAGTGTCACAGGCAGTGACAATCCTGATCTATATGCTAATATTTGTCTATTATTAATAGTGTATCACTCCTAATGTGTGCTAATATATTGTATCTATTTATTTGTTCTTTAATTAGCAGCTAGCAGTTAACTTTAATTTGCATTTAGAAATGCAGTGCATGGCATTATCGCAAATTATCAGGTGTGTAGCAACACTGTTGTCTTTGTGTAAACAGATGTAATTCATCCATGCATTAAACTTACTATCCCAGTGTGAAAAATATGCCATGACAAATTCAAAAACTGTCACTGTTATGAATAAGCCAAATTATTTTGCACGTCACTGTGTTTTGCGTCACCAGATAAGAGAGGAAAGAACAGTGATATTTTCAACCCCTGTCCTCTTGTCTAGCCATCTATCAGAAACCACTGCCGCCCACTCCACTGATGGTGTCATTTCAACAGCACTCACAAACATGGACAGACACACAAAGAGCATAACCCTGTGTCTGTTTCCCCTCTCTTCCTCTGTCTCTTTCCCTCCATCGGCAGCAACCATAACCAGCATATCAGTCTCTTTAACCTGTAATAAAATAACCCCGTTTTACCCCACTCCCCCCTTCCAGCCCAGCCCCTGCTGCGCTGCCCCCCTTCGACACCTTTTCCCAGGGCTGATGGAGCTCTTTGTTTGCCTGTGTGTGTGGTGGGCTGGAGCGGACCGATAAGGAAGGCAAAGGGGAGTGAGATAGCTCTCCAAAGGGGAGCGATAACACAGAGAGGTGAAGAAAGTAAAGGAAGGGAGAGTGAAAGGAAGAGATGGGACAGTGGTGTTATGCGATGAGTGAGTCGCACGCTGGGGGAATGTCAAGATGCTGGACATGGTCCGTATGGGTTTGTTGCGCCACATTGAAAGGGAGGGAGGGGAAAAAGGTGAATAGAGAAACTGAATACCAATTCCAGGTCCGGAGTCCGCCCTCTTTTACATTTCAGCGGCGTTCACTGATCCTTGAATAGCTTTTGAGTAATGTGATAAATTCCAAAGAAAAATTGTAAGTGTTGCAGCTTGTACAGAGGCAGTGTTGCTTTAAAACGATGAGTACCTTGTGGCTTAACAAGCTACAGTTACAGAGTTACAGTCAGGTTACACTTCAATTTTTTGTCACAGATAACCACACAATAGCAAACATTAATTTATTATCTCTTTTATAGTGACAGTACAAATGCACATACTGAAATTTACACCGAATACCATCAATGAGACTGGAAAACATCATAAAAATGGTCACAGTGAAAAACAAAAGCATTTAACTAAATATAACATTAATTTGTTAAATTGTTCTGATAAATATTTGCATGAGTACCGCTACAGTGATATTATAGAGATGACTAACAATGGCGTGACAGAACTTAAAGGAATATGTGAATCGTTTTATTGAACGGATGTATTTTTAATAATGGTCTGAGCAAACCAATTCGCTGAAATTAATCAGACATTCTTTATATTCTTTATCTTTAATCTGAATATTTAAGTGACCACATTTGATTAGTTCCTCAATTCACTCATTCAGCATGTTTCTAATAATTGAGTAAAAGCATATGTGAATTAGACTGGTCATGCCTGAAGATTTGATAAAAGACAACAAAATAATGGATTAAGTTGAAGTTTTTCAGACCAGACACTTTGTAGTAAGAAAACGTTAATGTAATGTAAAAAATACTAGTTTGAAGGCAGTAATAAAAAAGCATCTTTCAGACAGCTGTGTTCAGTTTTGAAGCAGAGTTTTGAAGACCCATATGAAGAAGAAAAAGAGATTTAGAAAGAATTAGAGCGATGAACAATGCTACAGATTGTAAAGTGGCGTTTGAGGGGGTGTGTGTGAGAGAGTGAGTGAATGTCTAATCCAGTGGCAGTCTCTGGTTTGGGGTCACTGCGGAGTGACTAGGCTTGAAATTGTCCCTCCACGCTGCTAAGCCCTGCCTATGAACTGGGATGTACGTGTGTGTGTGTGTGTTTGTCACTGTAAGCTGGTGCGAGGGCTAAATCAGGAGAGAAGCCACACTTCCTAGAGACGTTGGTCCAAATCAATAGGGAGAAACAAAACAGCTTCTTCTCATATTGAGTCTAGATTGCGGTTTTTGCCTTTTATATTTTATTTTCATTTTATTTATTTATTTTTCTCTTTTAAGATTTTAGTTGTTAATCTAAGTTTTACATAGATTTTTTTTTTTTTGGCACCCTAAATGACGTTTGCCCTCAGTGTGACGTAAGACCTACGCTATATTTGCTGATGTATCCAAAGTCAGATTTATTGTAAGAACATTGAATCCCGATTTTAGCCTGTTCTCAAGGGGTTCTTTTTATTTATTTTTTGCTGCTCATATGTCATCTGCCATGTTCAGTCAACCATGATCTTTCTTTCCTCACCATTTTAACAAGAGACCATTTTAAACCCCATTTTTTTCCCCTCAATCACTCACTTGGGATTTGCAGCTTGCCATGGAGAACGCCATCTTTGTGCCCGCTGCGGCTGTAAGGATTCTAAAATAGGAGGCATAGAGGGCATGCAGGAATTCTAAACCGGATCTCATTTGGGAACGTCATGGCCTGCGGACCCCGGGAGGAGTCAAAAGACAAAAACCTGGCGTTCCCGCGAGGACGACCCTGCTGCGAAGAGGGCCATTTATCACCGGTGCGAACAGCTTCGGTTTCACTGTCAGGGGGAGGGAATTTGCTTGCCTCTCTTAGTGAACCTACCTGCCGCTGGCAGCGTCTGTGGCGCATGATTGAGGCCCCAACCGCCTTCCGCTACGGTTTCATTTGTTTCAGCCATAAACACCTTCACCTCCACAGCCTCATTAGCGTCCCTAGCCCTTACCCGTTATTTTATAGTCCGCACTCAGTTGAGACATCAGTCGTGATGTGATCATTTATTTGTTTTTGTCCGCTTTAACCTTGACGAGAAGAAGTGCATGATGGTGTGTGTTTGCACGGGTCTTTGTGAGGCGAGACCTTGCGTTGTCGGGGTTGTCAAAGGCAATCTTGGTAGCTCTGGTCATAAATCAGTGGATGAAAGGGAAGGAGACTCTATTGCTTCATCGACACCATTAGAGCTAAGGTTGGATATGGAGACACCAGACTGCTTCAAACACAATAGTGAGTGGCAAATGGAAACACATTTGCCAAGACGAGATGGTTTGTCCTAAACTAGTTGAAAAGGCTCTATTTTTGCTGTATATTGCAATAACATATTTGAATGGACTACTTCCTTCTCCATTTTAGCTTAGCAAAATTAAAGCATTCATATAAGCAGCAGTAAAGTTGCATCCTCTTTACCAATCATATTTTGTGATCTTGACTCAGACAGAGACGCATTTAGCATCTATTACATACACTTTGTCATAAACTAAAGTGGAGACCTTGATCAGTAGCCATCCTGAAAATCTCTTTTGTCCACAAACAAACCATCTCCAGCAAATATGTGCATCATAGGAGACCTTTAAAGCCCAAATACACTGCAAGTAAAAAAAATTTAAAATTAACTTGCGTCATTTCAAACAAAATCGGAACAGAACGAAGTTTGTTTTGGGAGTCCAAAACAGCTTGCCAAAGCAAACTTTTTTGAAGTTTGCTCCAGCTAGTAAACAGCTTCGTACTACCATCGATCCATGACAGTTAAGTAATAGGTAGGTGTAGCTCTGAGGCTCTGCCTTCTTTGACAATGAAATCTTCTCTGAAATCTAGAAATCTTCTTCAGTCCGTCAAGGTCAGACGTGAACATGAACTCACTAGAGTGCGGCTTTATAGTTGAAATATAAATTTTTATTCTAATTGAAAGTGACACTGACACTGTTTTTTCATGTTGAAAATTGTAAAGCTGCTTGCTTTAAAGTAATCTATTGCATAATATGGTATAAAAATAAACATGACTTGATGGGGAGTGCAGAGTTCGTGCCACAAAGCAGTGATATTTAAGGGTGTTTACTAACTTCCCATTAACACCATCATTGTCTTCATTCAGGCCGATTCGAGAACGTGCAAATCAAGAGATGGAATTTATCGTACAAACCAATCATAACCAATCACATCCAATCATAGCGCGATGGAGGATACTCTCACGTGACTTTCCCCCATTCATTCTCAATTACCCCCCACCAAACCCAGCTCACGATTTACTGGATCTGTTGAATGTCAGTGGAATTTACCTGCGGGTGTCTCTGTTGGACAGTGTTACTTTATAAAATCGAGTGACTGTTACACTTTTTTTAATGTCACA
The DNA here is from genome assembly GCF_949319135.1 of Squalius cephalus. NCBI lineage: Eukaryota > Metazoa > Chordata > Actinopteri > Cypriniformes > Leuciscidae > Squalius > Squalius cephalus. The sequence continues at coordinate 26,619,931 of NC_137123.1, forward strand.
TTTTGTAATATTTGTTTCATTTTCATAATATCGATTATTTTCTCATCCAGTTTTTTTGAGGAGACACTGCCTCCCTTGCATCCTCGGAGGAAATGCCTATGTTTAAGATTTTCAGTGTCCCATGACCCTTTACTATATCTTTGCTTCCTCCACCAGTACCTAATCTCTATATTTGATTAGAAGGCCTCTTTATTATGAAAGTCTTCGTTTCTATTGCCTAACACCACCTGAGTTTATCAGATTATAGAGTAAATCAGACCAAGCTGAGTGCTGTGCTTCATGTACCACGACTCAGTGGATAATCACGCACTCTGCAGCTTTCCCGTTTCTCTATCGGAAGAAACGCGCAGAGGTTATGGATTTGCATTCCAGCAGTGAGGAGGTGAGAGGCGAAGATGATCCTCCCTCAAAACTCGGCCCTCGCGCTGGCTCTGCCTCTGCCTCAGGAATGCCTGGCATCCTCGCAGCCTCTCTGATGTCTGGTGTGTGTGCCAAGGAGAGAACATCAGTGAGGGAAGATGGTTTCAGGTTTATGACTCGAGCAGGAGTCCTTAAGGCCGTGTGTGGATGTTTGCAGTGGAAATGTAAGAGAAATAAAAGAGGTTGTCTGGGGGGGTTCAAATAAACTTTGGGATGGTTTGCAGTTGGTATGGATTCAATCTGTGTTTAGTTGGGAATATTGCTTTGCGTAATCAGTTTATAGGATTTTTGTCCATATTATTAAAGAGATAGTTCACCCAAACATGTAAATGATGTAATTTAATAGCCCTCATGTTGTTCCAGAACTGTATGACTTTCTGGTAACACTTTAGTTTAGGGTCCAATTCTCACTATTAACTAGTTGCTTATTAGCATGCATATTACTAGAATATTGGTTTATTTGTACTTATAAAGCACATATTAATGCCTTATTCTCCATGACCGTATTCTACATCCCTTAATCCTACCCAATATCTAAACTTTAACAACTACCTTACTAACTATTAATAAGCTTTTTGAGGAAAAAGTTGTAGTTAATAGCTAGTTAATAGTGAGAACTGGACCCTAATCTAAAGTGTGACTGACTTTTGTGAAACATAGAAGAAGATATTTTGGAGAAATGTGTTTTTGTCAAAGTTGGTTACCAACATTGTTTAAAAAAAAAAAAAAAAAAGTGTTCTGCAAAAGAAAGAAAGTCATACAGGTTTGGAACACCATGAGGGTGAATATATGATAACATAATTTTCATTTTTGGGTGAACTATCCCTCTGCTCTACCCTGTTATTCCTTTGTAATATCTCTTAATTTCTTAATTAACCTGTTAAGCTTCACCAGTGCGTCGGCGCACTGAAGCGTTTTTTATTTATTTAATTCAAAATTACTATCAGATTTAATGTTATACCTTGACAAACTATACATCATTAAAAAGATATAAGACTCAAGTTTCAGTATTTGACCACTATTGTATTCTGAGAAACTCATAGTGACAGTTATGTCTTAATTTGTGTCAGGAGTTATGAAATGAAAAAATGAGTCGATACCTTTAATATGAATTATGCGCGTCAGCCGCTTTCATTCATAATAAACTCCCGTGCTGTCGTCATGACAGCGATACACAAAACAACGTCCCTCAGGGCTTTAGCTCAAAAATGTGCAGATTTGGAGAAATATTGATAGATTCTTTTAGATTTACATCATATTTCTATAGACAGGAATAATATTTATTGAATTTATACCCAAATGCGTCAATGTAATCTTTATGAGCGTTTGGATACTCTGATACTGTGTTTTCAATTCATACCAATAGCCTGAGGGCGCTATATGCACAGTAATATAGTCCATATATGAAACATGAAGAAGAGCCATGATCATGTGACATTCCAGGAAGCCTCGAACACACACAAAGCTACAGAGTTCGCGCTGTAAAATGCAGATACAGATGTTTTGAAGACAATAAACATGATTGCAATGATATCTGATTTGCCTGTGTTCTTCAAGCCATGCCAGGTATTTTCATAATAATATATTATATTTATAATGTAATGCTAATCTATATAGACTTCATCATTGTGCATAATACTATCAAATAATATATTTTCTGTCTGATTTTTTTATCTGAAGCTAAATTAGATCACAGAAGATTATTTAAAACATTCGGCTTGAGTTATAAAGTACGTTTTGAGCATAAACATGGTTTTAATCTCATATATTGTCATGTATTGATGGTGTGCTAAGCTAACATGCTAGCTAGCCCTAACTGTTAGTCACATGACATGGTCTTGAAAAACATTTAACTAAATACAGAGTTTTGGGCTTATTATCTTCAGATTTTAAACATAAAATGTTTAGACGTGGCTTTAGCTGTAGTGCATTTCTAGATTGCTCCAGTGCCAACTTCAATTTTATTTTCATGAGGATGTTTCATAAAAAATAATTTCTAATAACTTTACAAAACTTTGAAGCTATTTATAACAATTTTTGTCATTACGACAATAATTAATTCTACATTTACAATAAACTGCCAGGTGTCAGCTTTCAAACGAGATCATACTTGTGCTTTTAGTACAAAGGGTTCATGAACTGTATCTGTTTCAGTTTGGGTATGTCATTTCTGGGGATTTTTCAAAAGTGGCGTTGCAGCTTAACAGGTTAATGCAAGGAAGTTCCTTAATCACATTATCCTCCAGGAAGTGACATCATTTTGGTGGGGAAAAAAAAACAGACCAGCAAGTTTTAGCAATGGACATTATAATATCTGTAATGTGTTGTGTTATTAGTCTGGTCTCATCCACTTTCCTCCCTGTTTGCTGAAATTAGAGAAGTTGTGATAATATTAACATTTAAAATGATAGGTTTACATTTTCTTTAGGTTTACACCCTCATTTTATCCGAAGAGGTATTCCAGGTACAGATGTTTATCAGTTCTTGCTTTTTCAGGTCTTCGAACCCATGGCCTTTGGGTTGCTAGCGCCACGCTCTACTATTTGAGATACAGGAAAGCTAAACGTAAACTATCAATAACCGCTAAGCAATTGTTTACTTAAGCTCTGTGTTTTTTGTTTAAGTGCCTGATTATTGACCAGAATATATTTTAATATAGATTTTAATACAGAATATTAGTCCGATATACCCTTTTTTTCTCTTTGTTTTAGAAATGCGTCCTTAAATCGCAACACAAGCATGTCAGTATTTATGAAGTTTCTTGGTTCAAAGGGTAGCTCATAAAAGGAATAAACCAAACCAAAAAAATTATGTCCAAAAATGCCATAATCTCTCCTTCTCTTGTTTCTATGTTTCATTGTATTTTCCCTCTCTACTCTGGTTAGTAGGCTCCTCTCAGTCTTGTTCTTCCTCCCACTTTTTTTAGCTTGTTTTTTCTTGCCCTCACAGTATTCCATCCCTTGTCCATTGCCCTTCCTTTTTAGCCAGTTCTGTCTTTTTCTTTCTCTCATTCTTTTTTTTTTTTTTTTTTCAGTGAGTGGTATAAAAGGTCTGTCTTGTTCCAGCCATAAAGTCTTCCATCCTTCTCCCCCTCCTTCCTCTCTTGTCCCTCCTTCACTCTTTTTCTTCTTCCCTAATGGTTGCTCTTTCCAGCTCTTGCTCCTATCAGCAGTGTGATAATGTTACGTCAGACACTAATCTGGCAGAGACACAGTTTATTTCTCTCTCTCTCTCTCTCTCTCTCTCTCTCTCTCTCTCTCTCTCTCTCTCTCTCTCTCTCTCTCTCTCTCTCTCTCTCTCTCTCTCTCTCTCTCTCTTCATCATCAGCCCTCTACCTTCCTTATGCCCTCGGCATGATTTCTATGCCTTATCTCTCTCTCTCTCTCTCTCTCTCTCTCTCTCTCTCTCTCTCTCTCTCTCTCTCTCTCTCTCTCTCTCTCTCTCTGTTCATCATCAGCCTCTACCTTCCTTATGCCCTCGGCATGTTTTCTATGCCTTATCTCTGTTGTTTTCAGCTTGTTGCATGCTTTTATTTCCCACCATCTTCTCTTCTCACTTCGTTCAGTTCTGTTTTTGTGAGGTGCTTGTTGGGTGATTTCTGACCTTCCAGTCCTCATTTACTGATCTGGATCTTTGTGGATTGTTCTGGTGAATCTGGAATAATAACACGTTTGGGTTGGATTGACCCACCCATCAGAGATTTTCATATGTTGCATAACGTCACTGAAACTCTCACAGATCTCTCCTCTCTGGAGGTTCAATAACACACACACAGGCTATAAGCTATTAAAGTCATTTGGAAATACACAGTCCTTACTTAAAGATGTGTATTTCCTTCTGTGTACAGTAAACCGATTTGGACATGTTTGTCCATATTTTGTATGTTTGTTGACACGTTGGTTCCTTAATGCTATTTGAGACATCTGACCTTGGTGTGGAAGTCACATCTGTAGATGAGGGTGCCCTAGACTAGTGAAACAACGCATTTTACTGTGTTTTCGTTTAAGAATGCACTATATATAAGGTACCACAGTGGGCAAAATTGCTACTGGGTTTTATTCCTGTTTATTTTTAACATTTTCTGTAATAGTTACTTAATATTTTTGTGGAAACCATGATATATCAGGTTTCTTTGATGAATAGAAATTGCAAAAGAACAGAATTTATTTGAAATGGATTTGGTTTGTAATAATGTAAAACTCAACTGTCACTTTTGATCAATGATTGTACTCATTGTAATCATTTGTTAAATATGGTCTGAAAAATCTACAGTGAGGTTTGGAAATTTAAGTCTGGAAAAGTATGAATTTTTTAAATGGAACGTGTAGGAGAGTCCTGAAAAAAAGAAATGCTGACCTCAAACTTTTGAACAGTAGTGTACATTTAGATTTCCTTTGCTGTTATCTAGCACTTAACTGTAATCTTTTATAAATTATACTTTTTAGCAAATCTCAAAATCAGTGTCAATTTAAATTTACTTATAGCAATTTTACTTCGTGTAATGTATGTATTAAAATATGTTTGTCGATAGTTTTAATATCAACCACTTATCGGCTATCAACCAGAACATGGAAAAAAAAATTAGCTGATCTGTAACAACCAGAAATGTTATATTGTTGCAGCCCCATTTTAATATTAGATTACAAATGTCTTGCTTTGAACCGGACAGAATAGGAGTTGTCCTGCCTTCTCTGTTGTGAAAGTGCGGTATAGTTGTCCTAATGAAGCGTGGGGGGAGGGAATGTGTCAAGTCAGCAAACCTCTCTTTTCCTGCTGACCTGTGCTCCTATCTTCTC